>NW_024755060.1:840666-1036155 GCF_018991925.1 Homarus americanus | reverse complement strand
ATAACTCAAATCATAGTATCATAGCTGGATGATCGTCATACTCGATTCCGAGTGACAGCAAAGTTGTAGTAGTGTGTGATGGTGACTTAAGGACACATCTACACCAATAACAGAAGAAAAAATACATTTTCATAGATACCGGCTACTAACACCACTTGCAATAAATTAAAATAAATAAAAAATATAGAAAAAATAAATAAACAATTACAAATAAATTCATAAATAAATACAACAAATCATTAAAAACAAGTCATTAACTGTGTTCGTTGTTATGTTACGTTATCTATACCTTGACTTCCGGTGATGGCTGTGATGACTTCGTTGACTGACGGGGAGTTTCCAATGACTTAACAAGACATAATTAGGCTTTGTTTCCATAAGGTGTTAGTGCACATTTTTTAAGTTATGTTCGTTTTTAATATTTTTTTTATTATTTACGCATTTGGTTAGGTTATGTTAGGTTAGGTTAGTTATAATGTACAGGGAGAGTAGCTTGGTGTGCGCGCCCATTACTGCCACAATAAGAGTATAAACACCTTTATTTACCAGTAGAGGAACGTACAATATTTGTTTATATTTTACAACTTTCATTGATCATTAGTTAATAATATTGACTGATGTTGTAATAACCAAACATTATTTTGTATCATTTTTTTTGGTAAATTTAAATACTGACTGAGCAACTGACCGGGTCCTCCCCCCAGTGAAGTGTGTTTAAAGAATTATCACTACAGTATCGGCGGTGAGTGTGTTCTGTAGCGTCCTGTACCCGCGGCTCCCTGCTCACTCTTTGTAACATATTTACCCTTTGTAACATATTTACCCCTGATAAGTGACGTCAAATAATCTTATAATATTTGTGAAATAATAATAAGCCATATTACTAGTTTGAAGATAATGAAACGTGACTAAAAAATTAAACACTACAGAATTGAACGTTTGAGCCCATAAGAGACGTGCAGTTCTGTGTAGTGAAGAAATGAGTGTTTGTACGTCTTGTGGGGGAAACGATCTGAGTGGTCTTATATGACGGGGAAAAGTTACCGATTATAGATAGCTACTGAACACACACACACGTTATGTCACATTATATAGCGATAATTGCCTCATTAATTTAAGCCTTAAAACGCTCCTGATGTGTTTGTCAAATGGGGATAACTATTTCTTTAGTAACTCAATGGAAATTAGTTTATACTGTACTTGGGAATTTTTTTTATCAAAATTAGCTTAATAGGCCTGAAGATGCTATTTATATTCAATATGTATAATGTTCGTCTACAGTTCATATACATCAGTGAATTCTGCATAAACAAATCACTATAGCAATTATCCCTACGTAGTGTGGCACAAATGTAGATATACACAGAAAGGTATAGTGTGTTTCTTACAGGGTGTTACAGTGTTGTGTTAGTGTTGTTACAGTGTTGTGTTGCGTTACAGTGTTGTGTTGTGTGGTGACAGGAGGTAAAGACACAATGGGTTCCAGCATACACTTCACCATCACTTCTACCAAGCGTAACATTCCGGCAGTCAACAACACCTTCACCACCACAACCTCTTTCAAATACAATGACCCACGATCAGTTAGTGGTCCCAGCGTGACACCAAACTCACGCACTATCACCCTGGTTAACCCGTTCTCCGGCACCCGCACGAACACCCAAGCTCGCCCGTTCCATGACACCCGCACGAACACCCAAGCTCGCCCGTTCCATGACACCCGCACGAACACCCAAGCTCGCCCATTCCCTGACACCAGCACTAACACCCAAGCTCGCTCGTGGTCCGACAATGACTCGCCTGGGAAGACTCAGACGCCCTCGCCCCAAATTACCATCCACGGAAGGAAGCGACACCGTATGAGCTCAGTGTTCAGTTGTGAGGAGACGTCAGAAGTCTACAAGGTATATAATGTACTACAGTGTTCCATCCTGCACGGACCAATGGATGGCTTATATTAAGACAAATAGTGAACGTCTTGAAGGAAAATCTAAGTTGTTTTCAGGAGATGTAGAGAGAATGTCTTTAATTTATGATATTTGGGGGGAATTAAGTGGTAGTGGTGGGTTGAAGTTGACTGGCGTGGTTTTATAGAATTTATTTATACTTTTACTTTATCCTCATCGCCCCTTGCTAGACGCTTGGACGGTCGGTCGCGTGTTACATACTGTTGACAAATACTGGACATGTACTGGCTCCTGAATGTATCGGAACGTGCACCAGTCATTATGTCACCCCTTGCCCGCCTATAGTATAAGCTAGGCAACTGCAGGCGTTCTAATCTCTCTGGGTAACTGAGGTCCCGTTATAGTACAGGCACCAGGTGTCTGGTGGCCCTCAATCAACTGACAGTCTCTAGCATATCTCCGGGACTAGACGGATGACAGAAACTACTCCAGACGGGGAATCACCTCACTCTTGAAGATAGTTACGAGGGACGAACCATCTAGATATCTGAACATCATTCTTATACAAGTATAATTAAGTAGGATATCCATTACTATATCGTGAAGAGCCAATAATGATTATTTTCTGTGAAAGTTTTTTTGGGGGGAACTAAAAGAGAAAAAGTTACATCTTTACTTGGGGTGTAAGACTGTTTTCAAGTGCTTTTGTTGGGGTGTTATTTTTTTCCACCTTTTTTACGGAGATTAGCCCACCCGGGCACAGGTCACTGACCCACATCAGGGCCTGGGGAAAAAATATAATAATAATAATAATAATAATAATAATAATAATAATAATAATAATAATAATAATAATAATAATTATAATTAGTATTATTAATAAAAATTAACAAAAAAATAAAACAATAAAAATAATATAATAGTAATAAATAAATACAAAAACGAAAAATAAATCAAGAGTGAGAAACGATACACATTACGTATGTTGTGTTGTCCAAGTAAGAGAAACAATTGAGACCCTGCAATTGTGTGTAAATGAGGCAGAAAGTCAGATCGGCAACCTGGGACTTGGCCACAATTTTTGCGATGCCATATGGCAGCAGGGTCCACCATTAGACAACACATTATGCTTCCAATATCTCCCCAGGCGGTAGTACCTCCCTGTTTGATAGCGTGATTTCTATGGGATTTTTTAGGGGAAACTTATAATAATCACGTGATGTTTTCAAGAACTACAGTATAACACTTCTTGAAAAGGTCAAACGTGGCCAAGTTGCTTTTGTTTGTAAGGTGTGGGAGAATTTACTTGGGATCACCTAAAGATTTGTCACCTTAGTTCCACCTGACGCTACCTGAGTGTGTTAGGTTAATCGCCAGGTGAAATAAGATGAGACGTGTCTTAATATTCAGGTGATCGCTTTTATTAATACTGTATACCATTTATACGACTTCTATACCACCCCAGGCCACCCACAACACACTCATTCCCGTCAGTGCCTGTGACATTTTCAACACGTTTTATCTCCCTGACCGTATCCTGTACATACCCCCTCCCCCCTTCACCACACATCCTCACATGATTCCATCCTGTCTTGCACACCACCTACACACACACATACTTGTTCCACCCTCTACAATGATCTGCTGTGAATATATACACTTATTTTCCGGTGACAATAATCCTTTGTTTACCCCTCAATAGATTACAACCGGCCATTTTCTTTCTCTAATCGACTAAAACATATTCTTTTCCCATATTATAACCATTTTTCCTCCCTCCCTCGACAGTTTGGTGAGCGAGGGTCAGGTCTACGTCCCCGAGGTCAAGTTCAAGACTTCTACAGCCTCCGTCAACAATGTCAAGACGAGGGGACACTGTTCGAGGACCAGGAGTTCCCCGCCGAGGACGCTTCTATCTTCTTCTCTCGCTCCCCTCCCAAACCTTTCGAGTGGAAGCGCCCGCACGTAAGTCTACCATGACGTCATTTGTTTACATGTGAGGTGGTGAGGGTTATGTGTTCTGAATGAGAGCACCCGCACATGTCGTGACGTCATATGTTTACAGAGAAGGTGATGCTGTTTTTTTTTTTTTTACAAAAGTATTGAATGGAAGCATCTTCAAGCAAGTCTGCCATGACGTCATCTGTTTACATGTCTGGTATGGATGAAACCACAAGCACGTGAATGTCATGACGTCATATGTTTACATCTAATATGACACGGTATTTAAATGTTTGTCTTGAGTTCCTTAGGCCAGAGTCACGCTGTAGAAGGTAACAATGCCTGACGTGTATTTTGCCACTGTATGAATGTGCATGACCAGAAGTAAATGAATGTGAATGACTAGACGTAACCAAACCTCCTTCATCAACATAGAATTGTCATCTTAGGTAGATATAAGCAATGGAATAGCTCTTTACCGCCCCGCCCTTGGTAGCTGATGCCTGTGAGAGAATAATGGCAACTCTATAAATGTATTAAAGGTGGGTGGGTGGGTGTGGGTGTGTGTGTGACTGCGCTTTAACAACTAAGGTCTTTAACTGAGTGTCCAAGATCAGTAAATACATCACTCTTCAACAAATACAAAATTAATAAAAATTAAACAAGCTTGAAATTAATAGAAAATATTATAATTACACCAATAACATTACGTCAGGTACAAGTGAGGATAATTACGTCATTACAGCAACAATTATTACGAAATAAAAAAAAATTCTCATTAGTGGAATAATAATTATATGACTTGATTATAGTGGTTAATTATAGAAGAGTTCGCGATAGTCATTTCCTGAGACTAACATTATCACCACTACCACCAGCTACAGCAACCACGTTAACTCTCAGCCACAGTTTGACATTACTTGTGTTAATGTTATGACTCCAACGTTAACCAACATCACCACGACCACCACGTTAACTTAGCACCCACAGTAACATTATCACCCCAATGCTAACCACCACCACCACAGCCACCACGTTAACTCTCAGCCACATTGACATTACTTGTGTTAATGTTATGACTCCAATGTTAACCAACATCACCACGACCACCACGTTAACTTAGCACCCACAGTAACATTATCACCCCAATGCTAACCACCACCACCACAGCCACCACGTTAACTCTCAGCCACATTGACATTACTTGTGTTAATGTTATGACTCCAATGTTAACCAACATCACCACGACCACCACGTTAACTTAGCACCCACAGTTTAACATTATAACTTTCAAACTATACTCGTAAACACAAAAGTATATATTTTGTTCCATATGTAGATCAATGAGAACAATTGGTGCATTCCTGATAAACTATATGACACTGGTGTTATGTCTCAAAGGTTGAACAAAAATGAAAAATTAGTAAGACTGACTATTTTTAGCGTCACTTTTAAAACTAAACACAGTAATCCAATACCCCCCCCCCCCCAAAAAAAAAAATATTAGGGAGTCTAGTTAACGTCAGAAAGTGCTTATAAACAATAGGTGTTATTTTTATTTTGTTTCAGTGGTTAAGTAAGAATTTGTACACTTTGATGAAACTTATATACTATGTGGATGTGTCCCAGCCAAGTCTCTGAGGTCAATAATGTGTGTTTTCCTTCAGTATTTAGGGGGAGTTAAGGTTTATATTTCTTCCCTACATCATAATTAATTTCCTTCAGTATTTAGGAGTTAAGGTTTATATTTCTTCCCTACACCATAATTAATTTCCTTCAGTATTTAGGGAGTTAAGATTTATATTTCTTCCTACACATAATTAATTCTTCAGTATTTAGGAGGTTTTTATATTTCTTCCTACATATAATTAATTTCCTTCAGTCACATCATAATTAATTTCCTTCAGTATTTAGGGGGAGTTAAGGTTAAGGTTTATATTTCTTCCCTACATCATAATTAATTTCCTTCAGTATTTAGGGGGAGTTAAGGTTTATATTTCTTCCCTACATCATAATTAATTTCCTTCAGTATTTAGGGGGAGTTAAGGTTTATATTTCTTCCCTACATCATAATTAATTTCCTTCAGTATTTAGGGGGACTTAAGGCTTGTATTATTTCCCTACATCATAATAGTAAAAGAGGAAACTGGAATCACTGGGAAATTATTTTGTTTTATTCATTTATTACCTGAATAATACAGACTAAAGGGAGTTATTTAAGTCTTTCATTATTCACCTCAGACAAGTATAGGGAGGTTAAACAGTACTAAATCATGTTATTAATTTTGTTAATATTAGTGTGTGTGTGTGTATGTGTGTGTGTGTGTGTGTGTGTGTGTGTCGGGATACCTGTACTGATCTTTGGATAATTTTAGGTACTGAATACTTAATATCTTGAACTGTGTGTGTGTGTGTGTGACAAGCACTGGTCACTACGTATACAGTATTTCCATGCATTGTAGTCACTTGTTTTTCTGTTCTTAATATTATCCTAAAATAAGAGACTTAATATAATATATTTTTTTGCACTCTTACAAGATTTTTATTTATGTATTATACTGCATTTTTGTAAGTTCATTCAGAAGGTAGAATACTGTACTGCATATTAATATTTGAGAGATATGATTTACTTAGATAATAATTCACATTGTGTATTAAGGACAGAGAGGATTTAATTCACACGGAAACTCATTTTGCATTATCTTGACGAGCGAGGTGAGTTATCCGGGTACTTGGGAGTGTGTGGGTCTGGTGGGTGATGAGCATGGCATGTCACACACCCACTCTCCACTAACTCACACAAGGTAGTAAAAGTCTACCATAAAGAGTAAAGGATTATAAACCCCATAGAGATTAAAGCAGAATAATGAGTCGATTGTATTTTGTTTTTTATCATAGAGTAAAAAGAGTTATAGTGTAATCCCATAAAGACTAATACAGAATACAGTACTGACTCGATTATATTTTGTTTTTTATCTAGAGTTATAATCCCATAAAGACTAATGCAGAATAATGAGTCTATTGTACGTATGTTGTATTTTATCCGCGTACTGTCCTCATATATGTCTGTGATGTTTGTCTAATTCATCTTTAAATTTCTTTTCCTTAGGAGATCATGGCTTTGAAGGTACTTGTGTTGTCTAATTAATTTTATGTAGTTGAGAGATCTGGCTTGCTAAACATAGGCCTATATATACTGTAATGAGCCTTAGGCCTACCAAGCTTAACATCTCCATCTATAACCTCTTCTATACACATCACAAAGGGCATTTATTTCTTTGCAATTGATCGGCAGTTAAACAACAAAGTCTCATATGAAATACATGTATCTAAATTTCCAAATACTTTAAACAATAGTAAATAAAATATGTCATTATTTCAATTATCTAAAGTTATAATATCCACCAAATTTATCTTCCATATTGGTAAGTGTCCCTCCTAACCCAACCTAAGTTATGTAAATTAGTCGTGACAAGTTACACGTTTATTGAAAGTTGCTAATCGGCTTTTCTAAATGCTGGTCCACAAGTGATCCATCATTACTCCTGTCTTCAATTTAGCATCCATATCTTCGAGTAAAATTTCTGAGCTTTATTTGATATTATGCTTCCATACCCGAGTAATTTTTATGAGCATTATTTGATACTATGCTCCTGTGCCTGAATAAGTTTACTGAGCATTATTTGATATTATGCTCCTGTACCAGACATGACCCACATGGCTTTCATTTGTCCTGTTTACTCCTCGTCTTCCTCCTCTATTTAACAGACTACTGTACTGTACATGGGAGATTATAGTCTCTTATATCGAGGTTCAAGACATGTGAAACCTCTATATAACAGAATATGTGGCAGAATAGTCCTATATATTAAGGTCCGTTAGACATGAAACCTCCATTAGTTTGATGTTCTGTAAATGGAGGTTTTAGTGCTTACATTATGTACAGTCACTCTCAAAACTATAAAAAAATTGTGTTGAAAAAATATGACACAATGTACGAAGGATTTTGACAACCCTACCGAGACAACAGGAGTCACAATTGTTCATTCTGGAATTCATCGACCACCCCGAGTACAGATAGTTTTTGAGAGACTGTACGGTACCTCAGGCCATGTACCCTAGCCTGTGTTGTGTATAGGATGGCTAGTATTGTTAAAGTACTGGACCATATCACAAACACAACCACTAATCTGTAATAGGATGGCTCTATGGCGACAGGAAAACAAATGAGGGCCGTCTGATGATTACCATTCCCATGTTATCTCATCCTAAGATTAACCATCATAATAAACCTGATTAAACCTAACCAAACATAACCTCTCCTAACCCAAGTTAATCTAATCCATCCTATCCTAATCTTACATAACATCATTTAATCTAATATAGCCACCTCAGCTAACCCCCCCCCCCTCCAAAGTAGCATTAGGCTATTTATCATTAGCTGGAGGGATAATCTTCCAGTGACCCACAATTACCATACCACAAACCTAACCTAGTTACCTTAGAGTATTACAGTACTGATTATGTTAGGTTATATTGGATTAATTCATCTCATTTACAAAATCCTTAAAGGTTCCTATTTGGTACTTTTTTAACATTGACCATTTTATGTGCTATGTTGTCTAGCCATCACTAGTACAATACTTACCGCTCACGGAATGTTTCACCCACTGAAGAGAATATATATAATGAACACATCATATTTGTCCAGTGGCCAAACAACTGTACTGTATTTGCATGTACGTTCATTAGTCTTTGTGTTCGCTGCATCAGTTGAATCACGAGAACAGTAAACCTCACAAATTCTCCATAGCAAAATGAACTGCATGTAGCTGTATCAAACCCTCATACTGTTCACTATCATTGTGTTTGTTTACCCATTAGATTTGTTCAGTATAGATTAAAGCATTAAGATCTTTATAACCCATTGTTCATATGTTCATCTTGTACCATGGTCGCCCTCACATTGTACCACGATCACCCCCCACACTGTACCACGATCATCCCCACACTCTAGCTTAACCCCAACCAGTGAGTTTTTGTTCATGTACCGATGCTTCCACAAATAGTTAATGTCTGCCATATGTATAATCATTATGTATTATTTGTAGCGATCATTTAGTCGTTATTGTGCTCCGTAGCGGCTGTTTATGTAGATTATTTATTAGTGAAGTGGAGATGTTTTATTTTTAGCGGGTGTTATGTTGCAGATGTTACTTTATATTTTAGTGTATATTAGCCTTTGCTTTTTTCTAGAGTAGATATTTGGATGTATTTTAAAATGTTTGTTTACATTTGGCTAATTGACCCTTGGACCTCAGCCTTTAACCAGTACCCAGTCAAACCTAATAAGCTACCTGACCTAACCCATCCCGACCTAACCCACCCCTAACCTAACCCACCTTGCAATATTAGTACTGTACTGTATATAATAGTAAATTTGGGTCCGGTTTATGGTTCAGGTCCGAGGATTAGTTTTACCGTGTCTACATTAGTGTTGCTGCTGTGTTTTCATTGCCTTGAGTTTATTGTCAGTTTGTCCCTTGTTATTTTCATTCTTAACTCATTACAAATCTTGAAGCTGAAACTTTTATTTTTATTGATTAAATATAAAGTTTAGCCAGAGAGGATTAACTGTGTGTGATTTTAGTCATTATTTCCCCCTACTAAGTATTAACTCTTTCAGTAATATAAAATAATAATGAGTATCATATATTCTATACAGATATACACAGACTGTCACATGTGCATATACTGTATACAACATTTATAAAGTACTGTACTCACACATACATGGTTTATATATCACGCCCACTGACACACTGTATGCAGGTAGGAATCTCCGTGTACAAAATTCATCTCTTCCAGTATTAAAACCCACTATACATATCTCACGTTTTTTTTACTGGAGAACCGTAGAAAAATATCCTGTACAGAGAGGCTTCCTTGTATTTAAGTAAGCCAATCGTAAACCAGTCCGTCTTAAATCGAAGGAGCCTGTATAGAACACAACGTACACTTGCTCCGAAGACGATCTATATATGATTTCGCGCGAGACAATTTGACACAATGGATGAAGGATTTTGACAACCCTACCGAGACAACAGGAGTCACAGTGTTCATCCATAAAGATACTTTTTGGAGCGAGTGTACAGTTAAATCATGTTATCAGAGTGTAAAAAATATCAACACTCATTACAGAACAAGACTACAGTAACCAAGTACTCTGGCATAAGTACTAACAAACCTGGTTAACCACTCATAGGCTTTATTAAAATGAAAGTACTTGTATTATAAACTTCATGACACAGAGTACAAGTCATAATATAATACAGTTACTATAATGCTCACTAACACACATCATCCCCTAAAGTCTGACAATAACAGCATGATGACAGGAATTTTCAAGTCTCAGCATCAAATTACATCTTCTGCATTTAATAACAAGAATTAATAAGAGAAGAAGTTTGATCGATGTGTTTTTTTTTTTTGGTGATTGATTAACTCTGTTTTCTGTTCATTATTCAGGAGATCACGGATGAGCCCCAGCTGTTCATCGACGGAGCATCCCGCTTTGATGTTAAACAGGGAGAACTTGGTGAGTCGTAAACAGTTCACCGTATTGTCCTTGTTCATCATAGTTCATTAAGGAGTATTGTCACTGTTTTCTCTTGTCATGCATCCCTAAACCAGTGATACAACATACCAACGTCCCTATACAACATCCCTAAGCCAGTGATGTATGACTTCAATAGGAGTCCAAGACCATGAAGAGTGAAGAGACCATTCACTATTTAAGACCTCTATGGGGCACCTGAAGATTAGCCCCCCCCCCCCTGCGCCCTATGTCCTCACCTGAAGTCTCAACCCCTCCCCAGCTAAACAACCTGAATTTTAACCACCCTCAAAGCTATAAGAGTGGGGGGGGGGTGTAAACTTCAGGTGATCCATCAAAGCTAAAATTACAAATGGTCTTGTTCATGGTATTGGCTACACCATTTCCCTCAACCTCTGCATAACACTCCAGATCAAATATTTCAGGCAACTTCAAAATTAACGACAATTTAAGTTACAAGCTTATTTTCGAGTCCCAACGTCAGTGATTGTGCTGTGTACTGACAATATTTTCGTTTGTAATTCCCTTTAAAATGGCTGGCATGCTTTTGTGAGAGTTTTGTGGTGCCGAGAAGAAAAAGAGACACCCATTTTAGATTTTCTATGTACAGTATTATCTTCGCATTTTTGACTTACGACCAATTCGACTTTCGACCTGGATTTGGGTCCTTAACCCCGTCGTAAGTCGAGGAGTGGCTGTACATTAATTTCGCCTATCAGCTGAGAAGCAGTACAGTATTTTCAACATGATAAAGTATAGTTTATGGCGTATTTTGACTTTCATTAATATTGTTTATCATTTTCAGGCGACTGTTGGCTCTTGGCTGCTGTGGCCAACTTGACCCTCAACAAGCGACTCTTTTACCAGATTGTACCAAGTGATCAAGGATTTGGAGACAATTATGCTGGCATCTTCCACTTCAGGTAAATGTTTATCTCAAATGGAAATTACCCAAGTGGTGGGAGCAGGTGGTGGGGCGAGTCCATTAGCAAAGACTGGGGGAGTAAGTGTGTTAAATGGTGGGAGCAGGTGGTGGGGTGAGTCCATTAGCAGAGACTGGGGGAGTAAGCGTGTTAAATAGCGATGTTTAACTTCATAATGATTGAGATTTAGAGATTAATTCATGTACTATTTCCTGCTGATAATAAGCCAAATAAACACCATCTGAAGATTGTCACAAGTTTCCCAGGACACCCGGTACTCTATGTCAGAAAAAATTAATTACAATATGGCTAAAAGTTCTTCAGAAACATATATGTACCTTTCAAAATGGCCAAAATACATGATAAAATGGAAAACAGTTACCGAATTTAGCCATGTCTAAGATAATTTGAAGAAAGTGGAAGTTAGTCCTATAGCCATAACTACCCATTAGGGACAGTGTGGATACAGCACACTGTATACTAAGCCTTCGGTACACAAGGAGGCAGCATGGCCGGTTCTGCTCTCGACCGCCTTCACTTCCCAAATTGTAAACTTAGGTACCCACTTACAGCTGGGTGAATTTCATGAAGGATATGGAAATACTAGTCCTAAAGAGGTGTACAATTACTAATCACAAGAGGTGTACAATTACTGATGACAGTCAATATGTACAAAAACACCTGTACTGTAATGATCATGTGTGATGTACAATTTCTCATAACTCATTTACTTATAGATTCTGGCAGTACGGGCGCTGGGTTGACGTTGTCATTGACGACCGTCTGCCCACATTCTATGGCCGTCTGGTCTTCATGCACTCAGAAGAGAAGAATGAGTTCTGGTCTGCCCTTGTGGAGAAGGCTTATGCTAAGTGAGTTACATATCCTATAACTCCATCCCCTCAAGTTGTCTGCCTGTGATCTGTCTATTCATCTTTCTGTCTTATCAGTCTAGACTTATTTCATCTGTCTGTCTGTCTGTGATCTGTCTATCAGTCTCTTTGTCTGTGACTTGTCTATCAATTTCTATGTCTGTCTATCCATCTTTCTATCAGTCTCATTGTCTGTCAATCTGTAACCTGTCTATTAATTTTTCTGTCAACCTCTTTGTCTATCCATCTATACTATAGTAATCACTGATATTTAGTCATTTTAACCACAAACAGCCAATTAAACCATGAGTTGCTTATTTCCTGTATGGTCAACAGCATCTGGTACAGGGTATTCCCGGGCGGTCACCCATCCAAGTACTAACCAGACTCAGCCTTTAGTGTAATAACTGTGTGCTAATCTAATCTCTTCCTTCAGGCTTCATGGCTCATATGAAGCCTTGAAGGGAGGTACCACTTGTGAGGCCATGGAAGACTTCACAGGAGGCGTGTCCGAGATCTACGACCTCACTAAGGCACCTCCCAACCTCTTCAACATCATGCTCAAGGCCTACCAGCGTGGATCCCTCATGGGGTGCTCCATTGAGGTGTGTTCGTACAGTAGTTAGTTGCACTGTACTATATTGTTGACCTTTAAATGGCAGTTGACGCCTTTGGAACATTTGCTGATACTGTATGAACGTGTCACAACTTTGTTTGGTTTCCGTGCATTATTTACATCATTTATTAGTTATGGGTTCCTATTGTTAGGATTTTACAGATATGGATGAGTTTTACTTTTATTTTATTGGGGAAATTACGTGGATCTGAGTTACAAATGAATCGCCTAACGAACAGGGACCAGGAGCATAACCCCTTCATAACTGTGATACTGTACCTCCTGTAATGTAACTTGATACAAAATTATATTACTGTATTTACCTGATGAAGAGTTTTGATGATTTGATATAGTGTAGTCATATGAGGAGCTCAGTGTATCATTGATGAACCTGTCATACCCAATTTTGGGACCATTTCCCTGGGAGGGGGGTCAGCCACACACAGAGTGCCTCATATGTACAAGCACCAATAAAATTGCCTGGACACTTGGCAGTATCTGGCATGTGAGTACTTGAGGAGCAATAGGTGAAGGGGATTAGAATTTTAACATATTTCTTAGGTTTTTCTTTGTATTAGGGAGTGCCTCCCCTCCCCCCCATTTTGTTGTTCCGACATATGTGATAACAAGCTGCATTATTATATATAAACCAATCATATATACGACCCACAAGTAGATGCCAGATATTGCCAAGTGTTCAGGGAATTTTGTCCACAACTGTACATTCTTTAATATTAATTAACATATGATCTAGAAATACAGTTTAATAAGCAATTACGAAGTTGTCTTCAAAATAACACAGATAAATATATTGTATCCATTTCTGTAATAACATTCAGTACAGTACAATTCAATAATTGTATGATTGTGGTCGTCTAATCTATTTACAATAAGAGTAAAAGGATCAGCTGAAGAATCTCCACCCCAGATTTACACAGTTTATTAAGATCAGTGTAATGGTAACTCCTGGCCATAGTAATAACAGCACAATACTCACTCATAAACCCTGCCTGGTCACGGGATTTAACCAAACCTTTGTTTCTGTTTATATTTATATTTGTTTTGTTAATGATAAAGTTTAACATTTTCTTCACCCCTCAGCCGGACCCAAATGTAGTAGAGGCTCGGTGTGACAGCGGTCTCGTCCGTGGCCACGCTTACTCCGTCACGAGGATCAAGTTCTGCGAGATCAATACTCCCAGAGTGACTGGAAAGATTCCGCTCATCCGTATTCGTAATCCCTGGGGTAACGAGGCAGAGTGGCAAGGAGCCTGGAGTGATCAGAGCCCTGAGTGGCAGTTTATTCCTCCAGAAGAGAAGGAAGAGATTGGTCTGACCTTTGAGCATGATGGAGAGTTCTGGATGTCATTTAAGGTCAGTTTTTCTCTTGTTTCATTAATCTTCATTTAAAGCTGCAGAGTTGGACTTTAAAAGTAATATGTACTGTATACTGCTATAGGGCATCATCACTTCTGTCAATTTAAGGTGCAAGTCACTTGCCAAGTACCGAGGTAAATCTTTTTTTAGATGGATATTCATTGTGTAATTATTTTACCAATCTGTTGTAAATAGAATTTCATGGATAACAAAAATCACAAACTCACTTGTGTTTGCCACTTGGGTCCCAAGATACACAGTGTAAAATCTTGGGTGGCTAAGGTCAATGTGGTATTACTTCGTGTCCTGGACTCATTCCACAATGTTTTTCTTGCTTATTTATTTACATACAGTACTTTTAATACTGACTAAATCTTCCTCTTCAGCTTAACTGTCAGTGTATGCAACCAATAATTTCTGGATTTTATTTAGTATAAGATTTTCCCAAGTGCTGGGCCAACTGGGCAGACTATGGTGGCCTGCAGAATGCTGTACTGTATGTGCTAACACTGTGCTCTTAGGCAGAATATATTCACCCAAATGCTGGTCCTTATTCAACTGACCTTCCAGCCTTTATCTCCCTCCTCAAACAAGAACTAGTGAGCTGTTAATAACTCCTGCTGGGAATATTTGTTCCCACTAGCACCATGGAAGAGCCGGGAAAACATTTTTCTCACAAGCACCTTTAGGGTTAACAGCTGTAATGTTAACAGCTCATTCACCATTCCTTGGACTCTTTAACAAGACACTACAGCCAGACCAATTATAATGAACCTTAAACTGAGTCATGATGCATGGAAATGGTTTAAATACTTGGTCAATGTTTGATGTTTGAAGATTATTAAAAATAATCTATAATTCTTGCAGGACTTCTTAACCAACTTCACAATGATGGAAATGACCAACTTGAATCCTGACTCCCTGGATGATGAGGACATAACTGGATCAGTTCAGCACAAGTGGGAGATGAGTGTCTTTGAGGGAGCTTGGATCCGTGGCTCCACGGCTGGTGGCTGCAGAAACTTCCTCGGTAAGATGATACATTAACACCTCCACAAATAATTGCGCACAGGTCAAGGTTTCTTTGTCCAAAATTCTAAAAATAACTGAAAACCGAAACGTAGTCGGCCCCTAGATTTTAGGAGAAAAGGTCCTTGACTTGTATTAATATAAAATATTACCTTACACTGTACTGTATACTTCATCATATATGTACCTTATATAGATAGAGCAGTGCAGTATACAGGGATGCAAAGTTCTAATAATATCCGAGCAGGATAGGACTCGTAGCAATGGATTCAAGTTGTATAAGTTTAGGTTTAGGAGGGAGATAGGAAGAAACTGGTTCACAAATAGGGTGGTGGACGAGTGGAACAAGCTTAGCAGCTTTGTAGTAAGTGCAGGAACTCTGGAAAGTTTCAAAAGGAGGCTAGATAGATTCATGGATGATAGAGTGGGGTAGTAACTCTTGACAGGAGCTGCCATGCACAGGCCAACCGGCCTATTGCAGACTCCTTATTTTCTTATGTTCATTGCCCACCCAGTAGATATGCCCACTTGGATCACAGATTCCCAATTTTTTATAATTCCCTCCTGAATTTTCCCAGCGAGTGGAAGATCGCTTAACCGAACAATTGCAGATCATTAAATAACCAAGAGTGTTAAAAAAAATTAAATACTAAACCGAATTATCGCTAAGTGAACGATCGCTAAACGGCTGATACCTGTATTGATAATATTGTAATGCTTTGAGACATATTTTTTGTCTCAACTACGTACTTTCAATTATCTAGTGTGTACAGAATATAAAGATGTAATTACTAATTAAATTTGTTGTAATGTGTAATAGAAGGTATTTATCGAATTAAACAATCAATACATCCCCCGGTGATCACTGTCATAACTCAAACATATTGTATTTGACAGACACGTTCTGGCACAACCCCCAGTACAGGATCACACTGACGGAGGTGGATGACGACGATGACGACAACAAGTGTACAGTAATTGTCGCCCTCATGCAGAAGAACCGTCGCTCACAGAGGAAGCTCGGTCTGGAGTGCCTTACCATCGGCTTTGCTATTTATCATGTAAGAAATGATCACTTTTTCACTTCCATGGCTTCAGGGTAATCATTTAAAAAACTGTACATCAACAATTTCATATTAAAACATCTCAACCTTAACATCACATTATAACAAAGTCACTTTACATTAAAAATATTCATTTATAAACAATGTCAGTACAGTACAGGCACATTGAAACCTAAATTTAGTTGTATCATTTATAATAATATTCCACCTAGTTAGTGGTCTCCTTTAGGCAATATTTGAGGGATTGATCCTGAAAAAACTCTTTCCTTTCTGAGCTGGGAAGAGTAAACTGTCGTATAGTACAATAGTTGTGTGTCCTCAGTTGCGTGACCCAGATGGTGTTCCACGTCCCCTGGACCTGAACTTCTTCAAGTACAGCGCTTCAGTGGCTCGCTCTCCTTCCTTCATCAACATGCGTGAGGTGTCGTGCCGTTTCAAGCTTCCCCCTGGCACCTACTGTATCGTTCCATCAACCTTTGAAGCTAATGAGGATGGAGAGTTCATCCTTAGGGTGTTCTCTGAGAAGTCAAATGAAATGGAGTAAGTTATTTCAATGTTTTATAGATGACATACTGTACTAGATAAGATGGTGACAGAGAGTACAGTACTTATTAGTACATCTTTGTTAATACTCTCTTCAAAATATCATGCTCTAATTATCATCATTTTTTTTCCAGGGAAAATGATGAAGATGTTGGTTTTGGTCAAGTTGATGAAAGGGTGAGTACTGTAGTACATGTGTTGTGTAGGGGAGTTGTAGTAGTTTAGTGAGTAGTGCACAGATGCACACTACATACCTCAGGCTTCTGTATTTACTGTGCCAAACAACAGGGATGACCCAGACTTGTACCTCAGAACTTTTCAGGTCTCCTCAGATTTAGTTCTTGGGTGAGCAAGAGAGTGGTGGAGGGAAATTTTCCAAGATCTCAAAATAAACCAAAGATGAATATGTTGGTGCCATGCCTTAGACCCTCCCGAGATGGAAGGTGGAAGCTGCTCGTCTTTTTCACTAATTTTACAATCGCCAAGTCTCACAATGCACTTGCCATCTTATATGTATAAAAAACTCTTAAAGTAATTTGCTTTAAATCAAATGCACAGGCCTGATGTGTAATGCTAATACAGTGTACTGTATCTTGTAATGTATGGTGGTGTGTTGTACTTGTATATACAGTAGTTATGACTTAATGTACAGAAGTCTTGCAAGCTTTTCTTCTACAAAAGTTATTTCTTAATCAAAGTTGGTGTTCCTTGTTTAGTACTGTGATGCCTCTTTAACTCTGATGACTGACTGCTGTTAGCTGGTGTAATGTTTTCCCTTAACAAACAAGAGCTTTTAATATGGTAACCTGTGCAAGTTTTGGGGGAACCAAACAGTGAGGAATTTTATATGGCCAAGATATTATTTTATTTTAGAAGTTAAATAGATAACTAAGGTTAAGTGTCTCTTATATAACAGATATTTATTGAACCTAATCATTAGTATGGTCTGACTCTTGTGGTATTAACCCCTTGAGTACATTGATTTAACCCCTTGAGTACAAAGACTTAATCCCTTGAGTACAACATAATCCCTTAAGTCATCTAGTCAACAAACTCAAGAGATTAAGTCACCATACTCAAGGGGTTAAATTACCATACTGGAGGGCTTGTCATTGTACTCAAAGGGTTAAAGCATCATTAGGTGTAATATGTACAGTACTCATCATGGCATTAGTTGGTGATAACAGAAGGGGTTAATGTGATGAAATATGATACGTAAATAGCTTCACGTGCCCATAGAGTCATGACTGTTAACATCTGAGAACTAATATAAAGACTATTTACTATCACACAATTATCATCTTTTTATCAATGGTTGAGATAATAAGATATTTATCAATTTAGTTTAATTATTTACCTATGTTTATTATGGGTGAGATACTGAAGTAGTGTGACTGGAGGTGTTGGGAGTTTAATGGAGAATCTATATCACCTCTAGATGTTAAAGTTCATTTAGTGGTTTATTAGTTCACAGTAATCCATTATTTGTAAGTAATATCAGAATGAAGTCAGAATTTTAGTACCTGTAGTGTATGACTAAGATAAAGTGTTGTACTGTGTGTTGGTCAAGCTCTGGGTGCAGCTGTCATGTCAAGTGTGAGTTAAAAGGGAGGTAATGACCCAGCCTCAACAGGTAAGCGGGCATTTGGAAGTGGGTTGGTAATATGAAGGGCAGCCAGCCATAAAACTTGCTTCAAATTTCCCTGATGGCAGATGAAAGACCATGTCATCAGGTGCAGTAATTGTGGAAAATAGACTTAGTGTAATATAATAATGACAAAGATGCATTATCAGTCTGGTGTAAGTTCCATATTTTTAGCTTTGAGAAGTTAGAGATATAACAGATAGAATTAAGACAATTTTTTCACTGTCTTTCAAGCACTTTTTTTTCGAGTATTAAGTTGCATGGTTGAGGAATTGCCACAAAATTTAAGTCATTGTGGGTGCTGATGTACAGTCTCATTCACTAGTATGTTTACAGGGGCTCGTCAGGTTTTGTGCGGTGTTGCAGCGTTGTGTTTGTTTACTTTCGACAGAAAGAAAACTCGCAATAGTAAACATATTATGGAATCAAAGTAATACAATATTAAAACAAATATCTCAATGTAATGATTTGTGGAATGCTTATATGACGAGCCTCCGTAAACGCACTAGTGAAGGGGACTGTACCCTGAGTTATACAGTACTGTCATGACAATCACCCATGACTGGTACAATAGTGCAAATAAAGATAAGTAAAATCCTTGGTAAAATGTGGTGTAATATGAAGTATATCAGCATCAATTCAATAAAAAAAATTTCACTCATTTTATGAACTTTGAAGCAGGATCGACACGCACACTAACATTTTGTGGTTCCTCCTCATAGACATAATAAATTTTAGCCTCACATGAAGATTAGCCCCTAGCTTATTTTACCTACGGAGAAACCACCATAGCACTAACCTAACTCCTCACAAGTAGCATTAAGGTGGTTATCATCAGGTGAACTAAGCATGAGGGGGGGGGGGCCTAATCCTCAGGTGATCAAAATTTCTTAATTGGTACACCTGAGTCATTAATTATCTTCTCCATAAGTGTGTCAAAGATGAACACATAAGAGTAATATTATGATAAAATCTCTAATTCTATTGAAGTTTAGTTTAGCAGGTGTCTGTCTGTCTGTCTGATAATAGCTTTGATTATAGTTGATACAGAAATGAGATTTACTGAATAACTACACTGTACTGTACCTGATGTAGACTAGATACAGTAATTATAAACATCAAAAAAAATTAAAATCTCGTTACAGAATTGATATCACATTTGTGTGTAAAATAAGAAATTTAGAAAAGTAATAAAGACTGAGAAATGAATATTATAGAAACATCAGAAAATAATATCCTTATTACCCCCCCACCTTCACAACTGGTGTATGATAAGCTGATAAAAGGTGATAATTAATAAAAAAATAAAATCTTCGGACATCTTACCATCCCCCTTCAGACACCATAAGCTGTTTTCATAGTTCTGGCTTTTTCCGTCAATTTTCATCCATCACCTTGATAAGTAAGAGTGACACAGCCTCTGTACCTTTACTTATGTTACCTGGCATTTGTATTATTTTTAACATTTTCTGACAGTTACCACACACCTGCCCTTTATATTCCACAAATTAATTAAATTTTAAATGCTACATCAGTCTTTACTAAAAAAAAACTATATTGGCATTCAATTAGCAAGAGTAAAAATACATAATTTCTGTATCAATTATGTCTGACCGCTGTATCAACACTACAGTACTACTAATGTCTCTGTAGTAACAAGTACGGTATTGCTATTCATCGGAAAACTTCTTCTCTCTTGGCACATTTCACTTCAGCTTCTCACATGTACAGGATGAGCAAGGTGGTCGAGGAAAGTTCCGAAGTTCTTTAGTGCGTAAAGTAAGTGATTGTGAGGAGTCATCGAGGTGATACTCGTCCTTCATCATGCATGTTAGCCCAAACTTGTGTTCGTTCATGTTATTAACTGACAGGTTTGCTTTTAAATGTGCTTACTATGTTATTATTGTTCGTTTTATGTGTCAGGTGCACTCATGTTGATTCTTGTGTCCTTGACTTGTGTTGGTCTTTGTCAGTGTGACCTTTTAAGTCCATTTGTGCCGAATAATGGTTCAATAACAAACTGAAATGAACAAACTTTACTTCTTCAATTTATTTTCAGTATTATATTTTCAATTTATTTTCAGTATTATATTTTCAATTTATTTTCATGCCAATATTTCCAAACATCTACTGGGTAAATATTGAACTTACTGTACATATATATCAGTCATTTCCATCATTAACCTCAAGAATAGAATTTGATCAATTTTAACATATATAAAGTGCCATTGTCTTGTATCATAGTGTGATATATTAGTGATGTATTATACCCTATATTAAATGACATTATTGTAATACAGTATATCACGGAATTATTCATTTATTAAAGGAATATTATTTAGTACATAACAGTGTGAACAGTCTCAGTTGTAGGTGTATACTGTACAGGACTGAGGTACAGTATTGGACAATGTGATGGAGTCATGACATTAGACACACTGAAGCCCTATTTCTCGGGAGATCTGAATATAATCGGACACATATGACTTCACGGCACGGATGAGGGACACTTAAATATGTATTGCTTGATTATGTTCCTTAGATTTCATTTTAGTGTACACCTCAGATTTGGTTATCGTATAAACCTCAGATTGATTAATTTGAGACATTCTGATGGACAGGAGGCATATAATTTGTCACAATCATATGTCAAGTTTAATATTAAAAAGAGAACCCTCCATTTTGTTCTATGACATCACAAGCTTGGCTGTCTTGGGGCCAATGCGTAGCTCTCATCAACATGAGTATCTCTCACTAATATGTCATGGGTTTGAGTCCTGGCCCAGACACACATGAGAAGGGTGTTATCCAGTGTGACCCTCACTAGTTCGGTTTTTTCCTGTACTAACACTGGACAATAAAGTTCACAAGAAAGTATTAAAAGAACAGACTAGCCTCCCAAATGGCTAGTAAACTGATAAATGGTGAAATGATGAATTAAAAATGACTATTCGGTCAACCAGCTGTGTGGAGGGATAATGGGTGTTGGTCACTTATTCTATTCTAAATATAAACTTGTACGATAATGGAAGACAAAACAGAACTATTATTCAAACACGAAATAATAAATTAAACTCACCATCAACGTTACGTGAGATTATGCAGGAAATACATCTTATCACCTCCTGTGGAAATGACGTATGGAAGCTGTTATTTTACATATATTATCACGAAACACAAAATTAAGATCACTTGAAGATTAGGAACCCTGGCTCATATCACCCTAACCTAACACCCTCGAGGCAGCATTAGGGTAAAACAAACCAGGGTGTCTAATCTTACATACAGTAATCCCCTGCATTATAGAAGGGTAACGTCCTCGAAAATTTGACCGCGCAAGTCCCATTTTCCCATTGACTTCCATTATCTAATTGAAGACACGTTCTTAAAGAAACTTTTTCCGGCAAAAGAAGTAATACAAGCAATGAAAATACTGTAAAAAAAATTTAATACTGTACATCGATTATTTTAAGATATACAGTAATATGAAAATAAATACACAAAATACTTTAATTTACCTTGCCACAGACGATGTTGAGTGCTGTGTGAGGTGAGGCGGTACAATGGGAGTTAATGAGCGACATAGCAGCCCATTTTGTTTTTGCAATCTGGCTAAGTTTTTCTCGTCCATCAAACCTCCATAAAACATCAAGTTTTATAATCCAACATAATTCCTTTACAGACTTTTTTAGCACTACTGCTTTCACTTGATGGCCTCTTTCCACTCATCTTGAATAAGGGTAATACACTGGGCAGTCTTAAATAAGATATGTATGTAAGTGTTAAATTCAAGAGCTGGGGTCGAGAGATCAAGCGTATACACTGGGGTAATACACTGGGCAGTCTTAAATAAGATATGTATGTAAGTGTTAAATTCAAGAGCTGGGGTCGAGAGATCAAGCGTATACACTGGGGTAATACACTGGGCAGTCTTAAATAAGATATGTATGTAAGTGTTAAATTCAAGAGCTGGGGTCGAGAGATCAAGCGTACACACTGGGAGATATAAACAAGCTGAGGCACGAGCACACTGCACACCCACAGCTGGTGGTAACAAACACCAAGAAATCACACCAAATAAATTATAAATCCTATCCCGATTTTGGTGTTGATTTTTTTTTAAATTTACCCCATTTTTCCGTAAGGTCAAATTTACAGGAAGTGTCCCAAATTTAGTGGCCATCGTTTACAAATTCCGTCGAGGCGAATTTCCCCAACCTCAGTTTCCATAATGTGGGAGATACCTGTAATCCCCAAATCCACTCTTATTTTAATTATTCTTACCATGTATTAATTTTTCTTTTTTTGTTGGGTTTTGTTTTCATGTCATGAGACTTCTGACTTTGGGTATGGTGTGGTAGAAATGTTATGTTCTGTACTGTTTACTGTAATGAATGCCTGCTTACCTCCTAGAATTTAAAAGCTCGATGATTTTCCTTTATGCAAGTGAATCAAAATTGTGTTGTAAACAAATTGAGACATGATATTGCTGGGACATAATTTTTGGGGACGTGATTTTTGTGTTATGTTTTGTTTTTATTTTGTCATGTGCCGTTTTACCTTTATTAATTAATTCTGCTGCATAAGGTAAGATAAACTAGGCATAAATGACAATACTACTGTAACTACTATAATCAGTCTTTTGTTTTTATTCAAATCTGGGCATTAAATATCTTATAGAATCTCATTTTTGGATTAAGATTGTAATTTTTCCTTTACAAACTAATGTACATTTATTTAAACTTAAGTTAATTCATGTAGTTAACAACAATTAAATTTACCATTTACTAAATACACAATAATCTAAAGATTTGTGTTCTTGAAAGTAAGTAAATAATGATCAAAACAAACAGAAAAACACAGTCCTATATTAGAAGATATTTAAAATTATTATCGTATTTATGAATTCAAGGGATCAATTTATTTACTTACTGATGGCTTGACTGTTTGACTGGCAGTATATGTCACCCACAACTTAAAGTATCATCCTAATATTCTCAGTAACATAACTCGGTTCCTCTTACTAAATCAATCATCACTCAAGTCTTCACTGATGTAATAATATAATTCAACAAATGGCTCTAATTCCCATTCAAGTAATAAAAATCCTAAAGTGTAAGACATTTTACTTTGGTGTAAAAACAACAACTAAATATTTATTGTTTTAAATTTTAAAATGCAAGAATACTGTATACCGTAAGTGCTGTCTTGACAGAATAATGAGAATCACCATTAGGTAACCTCTGATGACAAATGATGGTGGATACCTAGTGCCACTTAAATATGTCACAGACGAGGAATCATTTTGTGTGGCAAGTTAAGGCCCAAACAACAGCTGTAGACTAATAATATTACTGTACAGTATATGGTACAAATATATACACATACTACAGCTTAATTCTGTAGTGTAGCAGAACGTATTATTGAGTGTGGTATATTGCAAGTCCCCATTATCTAAGGTGTGGCTCTTGGTCGATAAAGATATGAATTATAAAACTGTTCAAAGCAGATGGAGGATGTTGACAGAATGTGTCCAGCATCTACTGTACTCTAACTGTGGCAGTGTATTGAGGTGAATGGAGATGGGTAGGATAAAATATTTGATCAAGATGAACAACTGGGCCCCTATATGCTAGATCAAGAGGATGGGTCACTGTCCAACACAATGGTGGGCCAAACACAGAGAGGAAGTTGATGAAAATGACAACAGCAATTAATTTCAAGTCTTTGTTATTGAATCTTATAACGTATGTGGTTTAAGGCCTCATACGTTGACCATGTATTTGGCACTAAAGAAAATAATGCCAGAACTCAGCCTAAGATGTTTCATGGATAAACAAAATAACCTTCAGGAAAATTATTATATATCACTGACTTCAACATTAAAAATATTCACATATCTTAGTGATCCAGTCAGTCTTTTTTACTTACACTTTGAGGTGAATAAATAAAAGTATTCCATAGTTCAACACATCAGCTAAGGGAGAAAGTTTAAGTAATTAATATTTCATTACAGTTTTCAGAGCTTCCATCAAAATGTCAATAATAAGCTAATTTTGTAGTTTATTTAGTGTTCCTTTAGAAGTGATGTGGAAAATGTAGACGAGTTTTATTTATTATTGTTTTTATTGTGAAGGTGCGGCCAGATGAAGATGACGCCCAGGAGGTGGAGGCAGACGAGAGGATCCGTGGGTTCTTCAGGAAGGTGGCTGGAGAGGACCTGGAAATTGACTGGAAGGAGTTGCAGGGTGTTCTTGACTTTGCTCTAAAACGAGGTCAGTTATAATACCTGTGAGAGGTCATGTTTAGTTGATGTAATGTGTGTCTTGGGGTGTGACGGCTGGGTGGTTCACTCAGCTATCATCCTAAAGGTCGCTGGTTTAATGTCGGGTCGCTCCCAATACACCCAGCTGTAAATGAGCGCCTCACTTTACCATTAAGGAAGTGAAAGTGGTCGAATACAGTACTGGCCATGATGCTCCCAACAGAAGGCTTACTATAGTGTTGTCCTCAATAGGTGGCCATGCCTATAGGACCCATTTTCACTCTCCAATGTGTGTCAGATGCTTTACTAAGGCCAAAGTCAACATGCTAGTCAAATATGAATTTACCCTTAAACAGCAGCCATCGTCAGTGGACGTTTGCTGTTGGGACGGCAGTCATCATCTATGAAGGCTTCAAGATCATATCATTCAATTTTTATGTGCATATGGGGGGAGGGAGTAGTGGGAAATCCTTACATATTGGTTAAATGTTAATGCATCAAAGACAAAACACGTACCAATGACAAAACTTTATATACAATAGTTAAAAAAATGCAAGAACTATTTCTATAAGAACAAGTTTGATACATATTTTAGATTAACCAACACATGGCTTACAAGTGGCTAATATCACACACATTCTGAAACACTTAACATGTGATACTCACTCCCCAAAAAAATATCCTTAAAATGTTGTGCGAGACAATATGACACAATGGACGAAGGATATTGACAACCCTACCTAGACAACAGGAGTCACAGTGATCATTTTCAAACTCGTCATCGGACCCATCCGTAAAATACTTTTGTTTTGACTGTGAGTATAACAAGCTACTTTGAAAGTGAGAAAAGTAACAGAACACATAATCAACTCATCATGTGTAGTAGTCTTGATACAGCATAAAGCAGTATTTTGGGTACAGTACCAGTAGATACAGTAATATGCATGTTATATATAACTTTCGCTAGTTAATTTTCATGAGTTATAAAATATTAGGTATACTGTCTTGTAGTGAGTAGTATTAGAGGATATATTTTCCTGTTTTAGGTATTATTAGCTAATTAATACATAGTTGAGTTTTGTGGTAAAGTATTGTAGGGGTTATGGTTAACACTCAGGTACAGCAGGTGTAGTTTAATAGTACAAAGTACAATAATAGTTACAGTATAGTCTTCCTTTGTAAGAGATACTGAATTACAATAACATCACATGAAATAATTTGTCGTATATATATATCATAAAGGCAAGAATAAGACCCTTGTATAAAGAAGACTCAATATAGGTTCCAAATTTTTAAATCTCAAGAGACCTGTCTGGTAATCCCACCATTTGTACAACCTTCTCATTAGTAAAAACAAGACTGTGGGACCTTTAAGTGAGTGTGATCTGGTGAGGAACATATGTAAAGTGATTGTAATAAAGACGGTCTAAACTTTGATGCTGTGGTTGAGGAAAACACAACAAAGATGAAGATAAAATCCTCAGGAAGAAAGACTGACTCATATCTTCTTTATATAACTACTGTGTTAGTATTTGGTCATGTAGGTTTGAATGACTTCAGATATCATAAGAGATTCTCAAACAATTTAAGAGTTTGGTAAAAATATTATTGAGGTCAGTAGTGGAGTTTCTTTGTTAATTGATGAAAGTGAAATAATATACAAGTAGGTTCTTGATTTATGGCATGTTGTGATCAAAGTAATTGTGTCTTTGACCGAGTAACAAGTGTTCTTCTCAGCCTTACATACTCTACACGTTCTAATTTACATGTTATGTTTCATGTGTTGTCGTGGCATCGATCATCAGTGTTCGGTAAGGGGTGACAGCACACACCACAGTACACAGCTTGCATGTTATATGGTGGAGGTTGACTTGTTATATGAGCAAGTTGAGAAATACTGTCATGTTAAATGCTTTAACTCTTATATACTGAATCAAACTTTTAGTGTCTCCACAATACAGTACAGTACCAAGTGTTCATCACCTGTGTACAGTATCAGAATCTCAAGTGAAAAGTTTATAATAAAGAATTTTCATATTTGATTTTATCTATACTTGTAAGTGTAAATCTGGGAGTAATACCAGTCCCTGATGAACACATCCTGTACAATAAATAAAAGAAACTTAACAATTACAATAAACATTAAATCCCATGAGATATAAATAAGGAAACAGAACATACTAAATTAACTTACACTGTGCACTGTACTATACAGTATTGATGGACTAAAAGTTTGAGATACTTCTCACTTGCTCATTGTGGCATGAAGGTGTTGGGCTTCTACCAGAACATAAATTACAGCAAGCATGTTAGGACTACCAAGTATCTCTAAAAGTATCATCATTATCTCTCTCTCCTCAAAATGGATACAGTAAAGTATCCCTAAATCTTTAAAATTTCTCTCACAAGTTTCTCAGCCTTGTCTTAACAGCGGCTTAAGGTGCCAGCTGGTCACACATCTCGTTAAAATTTAGTGTATATATCATTACAATAATCTGATGTAACCTCAATGAGAAACTCTAGTTATGTATTGGATATGTTACAAGACATTACAGCTTATTAGTTGTATGGATCTGGTAGTCTAACATCCCCTCAAAAGTTGTGTTTCTCTCACGTCATACACAGAAGACACGAGCGCACTGTAACCACTAGAATAGTCCCGTCGTCAAACTATGAGTGTACACACGTAAACACCGAATAGTTCTGAATGCTTAGTGTCTACTGTAATATATTTATTTCATTTGTTTATTATCGGTGCGACATTCACCGTAGAACGAACGCTACTTTCACTCGGCCCACGTCCAGTTCTCTTCACTTTGCAGATGTCCCGTTCCCTTATCCCTAATCCTCCTCATATCATCATACCCATGATGTAGCCGCGACCATAAACAAGACCCTTCGAGTTTTTAGCCTTTGAGGATAACCCCAAATTTTACCCCCCAGTTTAACCAACCTCAAGTTTAACTACCCCCAAACTTATCTGGTAGGGGGAAGGGGGGGTTAGAAGGAGGGGAGGGGGTTAGAAGGAGGGGAGGGGGTTAGAGGGAGGGGAGGAAGGTGAAGGATAGGAGGGAGGTGAGGGAAAGGGGGGGAAGAATAATCTTTAAGTGATCCATAAAGGCTAAAATTACGCCTGGTCTTGTTGATGGTCCTAACTAACTACATCACTACCTCGTACCAAACCTAATTATACCTTATCAGGCCTTGGTTATGTTGTGGCCTGATTTAATAACTATGTTTATCTTCACTGGTGATTAAGTTCCCGGCAATCTTAAGTCTTGCCAAATAATTAAAGAAAACCTGAGATGATCTTGTCTAAATGTGAGGTGATTGGCTCAGTTTAACGACCTTTAACTTCATTCCGTGTAACCATTTAAAGATTTTTTCTCTGTTCAATAAATACTGAATTAATTAATATAAAACTTTTAATTAATGTCTTATTTAGTTCATAATTTGCATAATATTGGTGTATGTTTGATTGTACTATTGAAACCACTTTATTGACAGCCCCACAAATATTCTTTAAGTGAACCCTAGGCAAAATAATGCTCTACACATTAGTAACTGTAATAGTGTTTGGCAAATTTTGTTTCATTAAAGTAGTAGCAGGTTCTGTTATCTCCCATAATTTTGATCCAATTCCCTAAAGACCAAACACTTTCTTTCCCAGCTTAAAAAAAAAAAGTAAATAAAATTATGAAATACAATAAAAATAGCTGAATTTGATGGTAGTTCAGGAAGATATCCATAAGTTCTATCTAGATTCACTCCAACTGGCTTATTGCATTTTTTTTATAGTCTTTTGTTTCAGCATTTCTGTTTCATTATTTTTTTTTATCTTTTATATTTCTCTATTGTAATATTTATTGTTTTTTATTAGCTACTCTCACTGTTTTTATTTTATTTATTTTTTTCTCTTCTATTTTATTCTTTTATTTCTTTCTTCTTATGGATAAACATTCTGACATACCATCAACTCCCAACTATCTCATCTCGTTAACGCTGTTCTATGACATCGGACACAGAGTTCAACTTCGACGGCTTCACCAAGGACGTGTGTCGCAGCATGATCGCCATGATGGACGTCGACCGTTCGGGAAAACTCGGCCTACAAGAATTCCTCCAACTGTGGACTGACATCAGGGTGTGGAAGGTGAGAGAAGCTGTGAGAGTTGTTGACACACACATCAGTTAGAATGTTAGTTATTTAAGTAGTTACATCGGTTATTCCCCTCCCCCAGAATAAACTAAACTCTACCTCCCCCAGAATAAACTAAACTCTACCTCCCCCAGAATAAACTAACTCTACCTCCCCCAGAATAAACTAACTCTACCCCCAGAATAAACTTACTCCCCCTCCCCAGAATGCCTTCAAGCTGTACGACAAGGACAACTCCGGCCACCTATGTTCCTTTGAGCTTCGCCAGGCCCTGAACTCTGCAGGATATCGCCTCAACAACCACATCTGTAACGCCCTCATGCTCCGCTACGGTGATAAGGAAGGAAGAATCTCATTCGACGATTTCATCATGTGTTCCGTCAAGCTCAAAACTATGATGGGTAGGTGACGTTATCGGAGTGTTAATGTCTGTCCTTGTATTACTGAAGTGTTTTGTTAGCTTTACCTTGTATGTTCCCACACCATTGCAACATCTTCGAAAAAGCATTTTATAGTAACGTGCACTGTACATTTTTATGAATTAAATTTTTCCTAGACATTTTGAAATTTAAGACAGTATGCCACGGGGAGAACCATTTGCAGATATACAGATCAAATTGGTCTTACGTAACTGATTTACTAAAAATATTGACAGAACTTGAAGGAACATTTATTGGAGTCTTGTCTTTTACAGTAATGGTGATGCATGTATTTGATATAAAAAATTAAGTTGTAATGTACTGTACAGTCTTTACTATAAAATGCTTTTGGAAGTCTAAAGGTGTACACATGGTACACAACATGAGCATACTAGTTATTTATTAAATGATTGTTTTTGTGTAAAAGATCTTTATCATCAGGTGACATGACCCCATTAATACAATGAAGGTTAATTTATCTTTACTTCCTCCCTCCACCCAAACAGTGTACAGTAGAAAGACACTTCCTCCCTCCACCCACACAGTGTACGGTAGAGAGACACTTTCTCCCTCCACCCACACAGTGTACGGTAGAGAGACACTTTCTCCCTCCACCCACACAGTGTACAGTAGACACACACTTTCTCCACCCACCTACACACTGTTTGTAGGTACAGTACACACACACTTCCCTCAGTCATTACCTCTCACACAAACTCTTCAACATGCTTTACTTACTACTGTACCTTTTCTTCTGTGTTTCTTGGGTTTTGAAATTAACAACATTCATAAATGAGTTAAATAGAAGCAAGTATTTAGCCGAGTTGAAGTCTTCCTTACCACAATTAGACACACTCATGGAACAAGCAAAAGATGTTGTTTTAAACTGAACCTTTGCATTACTTGGGGGGGTGTGTGTGTGTGTTGAATGCATATGACCACAAGGAGTACTGTAAAAGCATCAACTATGACAATGAAGGTAAATTTGCCTTAAGCATCAGGCAATTACTGATAATTTTAAGTAACTGTTCTGTCTGATAATAACTTCAAATATTGTCCTTATTCTTTGTGTTAGGAAGTAATTAATTTGATCCTATATTTTATTATCAGAATATACTACAGGAGTTAATATTTGCAACACTTCATAACAATATAGAATGTATACAATGTTTTGAGTTGTTAGGTACCATAAGTTAATGTTACAATTATCACATATGAAGTGACTTTCTCTACAACCCACGATCATTCTTTGTACATTAATTATCTAACGTGACACCTCAACACCTTCCTCCCACTCACATACCATCAACCCACATCACTTCAGTTTCATATCATACACTTTACATACACAAACACACACTCACACTCTTCCCATTTATCAATACTCTCAGAACACCACTTTTTTCTTCTTCTTTTCAATGTACTGTTGTTAAATTCAGCTTACAGATTCCCCATCTTCCAGAACATTGCTCCAAAATATTTAAAATTCATTCACAATTTTTATCCCACTTCCATTCACAATGACGTAACATTTGATCATCATTTTCATCCTAAAACCATTACCTTGATCTTTCCTGAATAGTGAAACTTCTCTCCATATAATCCGTTATATGGAGGTTTCATATCTAACGAATCCTTGATATAACAGACTTTTATTTCTATATAGTTCATTAGATGGAGGTTTCACATATAACAGGCCCTCGATATAACGGATTTTCCTCTCCATATGATCTGTTAAATGGAAGTTTCACTGTACTGTATAAATTCTTCACCCATTACTGCCATTCTTTCGCACTCTTCTTTCATCCTTGGCAACTTTCACTCTATACTGTCTTGGGTTCATTTCAGTTACCCATATTGCACTGTACTTTTATAACTCAGGCAACGTAACTCTCCCTTGATGCAGTCCTCAAATTCTCTCTCCAACCATTACTCACACCACCACACCTCCCATTACTCACAGCACCATTAGTTCTCACAACACCACACCTCCCATTACTCACAGCACCATTAGTTCTCACACCACACTGAACATCTTAACGCTCAATTATCACAGTGAGTGTAATGGGGATTTGCGTTTCACAGGCAATTAATATTCGGAAGTAGTAAAGACTCATCTCATTCTTAAGTGGGGTGGCGTCGAGAGGGAGCATTGGCCCACAGGATTCATTACATACCCAGTGTGTTCATGGCCCTCACGTGGTCACAACACCTGGTCGACATGGAGTCAATAGTGATTATTTTATTCTAGGTGTATTTCTAATGTTATTTTGTGATGTATCTTAAGTATTTATTCATGCTCGTAGTGTTCCAGTCTGTGTGAAATACCTGATGGCTTTTTCTTCTGCACTGAAAGGCACTGAAGCACTAGTCATACCCTCATTCCCTGAACCAATGTGTGAAGTGTTGATCTCACCCTGACCACCTAGTGTGTAACACCTCACCCTGACCTAGTGTGTAACATAACACTTCACCCTGACTACCTAGTGTGTAACATAACACCTCACCTTGACCACCCAGTGTAACATAACACCTCACCCTGACCACCCAGTGTGTAACATAACACTTCACCCTGACCTACTGCATAACATAACACCTCACCCTGACCACCTGGTGTGTAAAATAACACTTCACCCTGACCACCTAGTGTAACATAACACCACACCCTGACCACCTAGTGTATAACATAACACCACACCCTGACCACCTAGTGAATAACAAAACACCTCACCCTGACCACCTAGTGTATAACATAACACCACACCCTGACCACCTAGTGTATAACAAAACACCTCACCCTGACCACCTAGTGAATAACAAAACACCTCACCCTGACCACCTAACACTTGACCACCTAGTGTATAACATGACCACCTACCACCTAGTGTATAACATAACACCACACCCTGACCACCTAGTGAATAACAAAACACCTCACCCTGACCACCTAGTGTATAACATAACACCACACCCTGACCACCTAGTGTATAACATAACACCACACCCTTACCACCTAGTGTATAACATAACACTTCACCCTGACCTAGTGTGTAACATAACACCTCACCCTGACCACCTAGTGTATAACATAACACCTCACCCTGACCACCTAGTGTATAACTTAACACCTCACCCTGACCACCTAGTGTATAACATAACACTTCACCCTGACCCAGTATGTACTTACCACCACCCACAGGCTGTGAAGATGACCCAGAGAAACTACAGGAACTCTATGAACAACTAATGAATGAACATGAGATGAACCAGGAGGGGCAGGAGGAAGAACAAGAACAAGATGAGGAATAAGGAATAAAAAGTACAAGAAATATTTACCACCACTAAAAGCCTAAATGGATCATGTAAAAATATATTAAATTAACATGCAATGAAGTCATGATTAAGAGGCAGCCTTTAATATAAATACAATTCTAACGTGACTTAATTTATCGAGTCCTGGTTAAATTATTCTACCATTTTAAATTTACATACCGGATGCCTCTTAATGCCTGGGCTTAGCATTGTTTGTGTTTATTCTGGTGGTGGTGTCTGCCGCTTCTCTCTGCATCACAGTTGCCGTACACACAAGCACCTGACTAATGTCCTCTTTACAGTTTATACATTTACAGGTTATGGCTATTTAGCAGCTGTTGGTCGAATGGCGGGTTTATTCCACAGCTTCTTTTTGGACTTATTTAATATTTAGTTAATAGTTCTGCAAGAATGTGTTATGATCCACTAACCTGTGTGTGTTTTAACTTTCTCACTCACTCACTTTCTCTCTAACACTGCATCCTTATACTTGAAATTGTCTTCCCATTTCATGCTTATTAACACACTACTGTACTACTTACCAAACCCCTGATGGTGTACTGAACACTGTGTTACTGAGCTGCACTATGTAGGCATTGTGGTAACACCAATAACACAAAGGCATGAAAGTAGAAATACTGTATATTTTGATGCTAATTATTATACTAATACTGTATATTATTATCTGTAGACGTCATTATAGATTATTATTATTATTCACGGTCAACCTAAGGGGCCACCAAGACTGAAAATATAACATATTAACTTGTAATGAAAATTTTGGATACTTTTGTATTTTCCTAAACTTTTTGCATGAATAAACAAAATTAAATCACACCATAAGGATATCAGACAAGAGACACCAGTTGCTAATGAAGCATGGTTGATATGTCACTAAGCCTGTCAGTACAGTACTGTACCATGAATTAGTTATGGTATTTTGTCACCTGTAGTGCTTATTAGACTTACCATAATTGTAATGAGAAATATGTAATGGAGTGACTATTATAATTAACTTCACTGATTTGATTCTTAACATCAATTTTTATTTTTATTTTTTCGTTGTACAAAATTTTTTTTGAAGTTTTCATAGTTGGCAGTTTTCAGTTAAAAAGTGTTCAGTGTCTAAATGTACATCACTCACATAACACATCAATAAATATCTACCTAAGCTAAAATATTTTACTGCACTGTAACCAGTCGAGATGAAATTAAACCCCACAAGCTAACAGTTGACTTCCTTGTTACAGAGATATTCCAGGAGAGGGACCCAGACAAGACCTTAAGTGCCACCTTTACACTAGAGGAATGGGTTGAGAACACGATGTATTCTTAAGTACCGGCAATCTCACGTCACAACAACGACAGTACGGGCGTCCCTCGGTTCACGAAACAACCATTTATGGATGGTTTTCTGGCATGGAGCCTTTACGTGAATCAAGAGATGCCCGCGTCAGTCCAACGCCTCAACATTTGGACGTTGGCAACAGCTTGCACTGTAATGGTGGGCCTGAGACTCCCACATGAGTTACGAGCTGCACACAATGATACCACAACTGTTTGCTAAGCAAATATGTTAATTATAAATGTAATTTGTATTATTTATTGTAAAGTTAAGCAGTACAGTATTCTCCATGTATAAGATATCACAGGGAAAATATAAAATGAAATTCATCCTGGCATTAGATGAAGTTGTTATACTGTATGTAACATGCTGTCAGGATAGCTTTAGCACTCCCTGACTTGGAAAAAAAATTGTGAATGGGTAAAGTGATGACCTCTGTTAGAATGCGTAAATATCTATTAAATTCATCATCCTAAGTCTCCCAACGTTCCAGATGTTTTATTTGTCTTATATTAACTTCAGAATGACAGAAAAAATCATATGAAACAATATCAAATTTTATTTTATATATTCTAATGGTACAGTTATAGCCTCAGTGTGCGTGTAAGTTAGGTGGCCTTATGGTAATGTTAATCACTAATCCAAGAAACGGGTTAATGTACAGTAAAGTACTTCCTCATGCTCCTCTCAACACCTGTACTGAACCAGGATTCAGCAGAACTCTACCGTCACACTCGCAAGGAGGAGAACTATATAGTGACACTTGTACAGTATCAAGGTCTCTCTTGCCATTAACATAAGACTGAGACAACAAGGAGACTGTCCTGTGTCTCAGCTTGATGACTGAAGTAGTTTTCAGGCTTAATGCAAATCTTTCTATACAGTACATAAATTTGTCAGTATTTTAGAAGACTTAAGCTAAGTAACCACTTAGATAATTGAGGTATTGGTGCATGTGGCATGTCATTTTTAATAAGTGGTTTCTACCTATTATGATGTTGCTTTAGTAGTCTTGAATGCTTTGCACTTGATCAGTCTAGCACACAGAAATGTACATAGAATCAATACTGACTTAAAGGTGGTTCAGAACACGCTCATAGTCCATCCATTACTTAAATATCCATCGCCAGTTTCATGGTCTTGGTTTACCTCCCCAAATTACCTTGGTCTTGAGTATATTGGTCTCGAGTACATTGGTCTTGAGTACATTGGTCTTGGGTACATATGAAACATCACAATACGTACTGTGTTTACTTTATATATGATGGAGTGTCACGAGTATAAGAATTTCTCATGGTGCTATAAAGTTTTGTTAAAATTTCCTGATGGTAATCGTTTAGATGTTGTCAACACTTGTTCTACTTAAAACACAAAAGAGTACCAACTTTGTCCCCTTTGTCAAGTTATAAATTTCATCAGGTACCGAAGGCTTAAAAAGAAAGTGTCAGTAATCGTGTGTTACGGTACGTTGTTTTTCCTATAGATCACAACATCTGAAACTGACTATATATTTTTTTATTCAATATGTACTCTATCAAATAAGTTTTAGCTATACAGTACATGATTGTGCCTCTGTATTTCTGAGATATTCATAGTATAGTACAGTATATACAGTATAGTGGAACAAACATTTTTTTAGTACTGTAGTAGATGACAAAAGAATGCTGTATTGATATTTTGCCATTTGTGTTCATAATCTCAATAGAATGATTGTGTGGATGGTGTGTAGCAGACAGCTGTACAGTACGTACTGTATACACACATGCAAAACAAAACACTCTGATAGCATATTATTTCCTTCCTTGAGCAGGTATGTTACAGGATGTATTTCTAGTGGGTAAATACGATATTGTTTTCTATTTCATCTGTATGCTTTGTGACTATCTCATTCAACTCAGCAGTTAAAACCGTTGACCAGAGGTTGAACAAAGCTCTTCCCATATTCTGTTCTGTGTACTTCTCCTTGATAAGTTTTATTTTACAGGTTGATTGTGGACTTAATGTGTTTTTCTGTGGAATTCTTAGATAATATAAATACTCTGATATTCCTGTTGGTGCTTTCTTATCTCTTTGTACTATACATAGCCTTTACACCACAGAACCTGTTTTACCTTAAGATTATATAATTTATTGGTCTTAACAAAGTCAAAATAAATATGATTTCTATAACTGTGAGTAAACAAAATACAGAATTAAAAAAAACTAAACATATCTATTCTTAACCTTTACCTACACATATAATACAGTTTAGGAACAACCTAAAACATAACTTAACACTCGTATCACTCATTATATATGGGGAATTTATACTGGGCCCACGAGAAATATATTAAAACAGTCGTGGGTTAATGTATATCCAGAAGTGTGACCAGCCATATTGCTGGTGGTGTGGGTTGTGTCCTCCAGGGGTTAAAATTCAATGAAGGATGAAATTTAGGGTTCATGTGAGCTAAGAATGGTCATTAACCCTGCAATTGTGTGTAAATGAGGCAGAAAGTCGGATCAGCAACCTGGGATTTGGTCACAATTTTTGTGGTGCCATATGGCAGCAGGGTCTACCATTAGACAACTCATTATGCTTCCAATATCTTCCCAGGTGGCAGTACCTCCCTGTTTGGTAGCTGCCTACAATTAAGAACCAGAAGGTAGACTCTGAGGTCAAAGAATCTCTGCTCAAGGTGTCTTCAGTAGTGCCAAAGATGGATAATTTTGCTCCTACACATTAACCATAAATCTAATAGTTATTTACCTTGTTATACCTACAGTAGATAATAAAAATAGTATCATATCTCTAAGTACATGAAGAACATTTGCAATCGTTACTCTGAGTAGAACAAAATATATAACAAGGTAGATATAACATGGAATAACTGCATCGTTAATCAAAGCAGGTGGTCAGGGAGTTTAGAATCACCGTGTACAGTAATAACTCTCTCAAGATGGTTACAATCAGGTTTCTCAGTAAGCTTAAGTGAGATGAATATGATACAATACAGGCAAACCAAATACGTAACTGCCTTGTTGGGAAGGAACAGAGGTAAGTTCACAAAGACCAGAGGAAGACAGTTTGTAAGATGGACTTCAAATGCATTACAGAAGAGAGAATTCCCTAGTTTGAATGTGGAAGGAAGGAAGGAAGGAGGTATGCTGACCTGTACAGCTTACTTTTGTGAGGCCTACAACTCCCAAGAACAGCGAATATAATAATAATAATAATAATAATAATAATAATAATAATAATAATAATAATAATAATAATAATAATAATAATAATAATAGCAATAATAAGAGAGAAATACGAGAAAGAAATATATGAGAATTATCAATGTCTTACTGTCCTTAACACACACCCACACACTTTTTTTCCTACCCTGATCAAAACACACACATAAACCCTCTCTCCTACCCTTATCAAGACATTATCACAAAGGACTATGCCTTCCTCAACACTAATTAAAAAGTCCAGTATACATTTATCAGTAAGGCTGCAAGACTATGACATGCTATGGGACTTCATGATAAAAATTTACTGTGAAATTCTTGTCCCATTAAGCTGGTTGTTATCACATTGAGATTTGTGTACCTTTACTATTACTGTACTGTGTTTGTTTCTTCTATGTGTTGTGTATCTGCCTGTACCTGTGCTTGTTCTTATACCTGTATGTTTATCTGTCATCATACTGTACTTGTAACATCATCTGCATTTAGTAATGTGTACAATTTTACCTGTGTGTCTACCTGTACTTAAACCCTGAAGATTAGCCCCAACTTAGTTCACCTCAAGATTAGCCACCACAGCTCATGTGTCAATTGTGCACATGTCATGTATATCTGTGTGTACACTTGGTAAAAAACTACCGTTACAATTCCTGTGCGAAAGAAACTAACATGACAAACGATGTATTTCAAAAAGGCCCTTGAGGCATTCCTCGCATTGGTAGCCTAACACGTGTATGGGTTCGGCCACACGTGCTCGAAAAAAGTGATAGGCACTCTGAAACGAGTCAGAGTTAGTGCTGCCACACTAACACAATTTGAAACTTGATCGTAACTCTATGCCTCATTTCTCCATGTGGAATATACATTGTGAGCGGTGTTGTAGCAGCCTAATATAACATACAGTTTAACTTATCTAGATATACTGACATTCTCCAATCATATTGTCACAAAGTAATTCAATATTGTCAATGAAATAGCTTATTTCAGCCTACCAATTTAAATATGAAATATCTCACATTCCGGACTACCAACCCTCACGAGACAACGGGAATGTTCAGTTGGAAAAGCATTGGACCCCACCTGTATGGTAGTTTTTTTACAGTGTACATTGGCATCATGTCTATATATATCACAAAATTCCATGTGTATCCACTAAATATGTTTATTTATCTTCAGGTATTTTTGTTTGTCATGCATTGCATCTACAGTACAGTATGTACGTCAGGTATACTAACATACGTACACAAACACACACGTGTATATCTATAAGGATGCGTCACTTGCATGTATGTACAGTACAGTATATGAATGCATGTACAGTATACATGTCACGAAAATGTGTATCCCATATGGGAGGAACATGTGTGTATCAAACGAACATATATATGTGTGTGTGTGTGTGTGTGTGTGTGTGTGTGTGTGTGTGTGTGTGTGTGTGTGTGTGTGTGTGTGTGTGTGTGTGTGTGTGTGTGTGTGTGTGTGTGTGTGTGTGTGTGTGTGTGTGTGTGTGTGTGTGTGTGTGTGTGTGTGTGTGTGTGTGTGTGTGTGTGTGTGTGTGTGTGTGTGTGTGTGTGTGTGTGTGTGTGTGTGTGTGTGTGTGTGTGTGTGTGTGTGTGTGTGTGTGTGTGTGTGTGTGTGTGTGTGTGTGTGTGTGTGTGTGTGTGTGTGTGTGTGTGTGTGTGTGTGTGTGTGTGTGTGTGTGTGTGTGTGTGTGTGTGTGTGTGTGTGTGTGTGTGTGTGTGTGTGTGTGTGTGTGTGTGTGTGTGTGTGTGTGTGTGTGTGTGTGTGTGTGTGTGTGTGTGTGTGTGTGTGTGTGTGTGTGTGTGTGTGTGTGTGTGTGTGTGTGTGTGTGTGTGTGTGTGTGTGTGTGTGTGTGTGTGTGTGTGTGTGTGTGTGTGTGTGTGTGTGTGTGTGTGTGTGTGTGTGTGTGTGTGTGTGTGTGTGTGTGTGTGTGTGTGTGTGTGTGTGTGTGTGTGTGTGTGTGTGTGTGTGTGTGTGTGTGTGTGTGTGTGTGTGTGTGTGTGTGTGTGTGTGTGTGTGTGTGTGTGTGTGTGTGTGTGTGTGTGTGTGTGTGTGTGTGTGTGTGTGTGTGTGTGTGTGTGTGTGTGTGTGTGTGTGTGTGTGTGTGTGTGTGTGTGTGTGTGTGTGTGTGTGTGTGTGTGTGTGTGTGTGTGTGTGTGTGTGTGTGTGTGTGTCAAGTACAGTATACATGCATAAGGCAGAGAGACAAGACCCACACAAAACACTATCACAAGTCGCCAGATAAGATGATAACACACCCAGAACTGATAACACTGGATAACACCTTTCACCATAACAAACTTTCACCATAACAACAACACCTTAACACCAAGACCTTACCTCACACACACAACTCACTTAACCTGTCACCATGCTCCAGCTCCCCCGCCCGCCCATCAATTAATAAAGTTTCTTCCAGTATTATAAATTATCCCCAATATGTGAATACATGTCTTATCACATGACAATCGAGTGTTATCATTGATTATTAGCATCGATTGGTCACACAGGAGATATGACATATATTCTCAGTGTCGTGCGTATATTAATTACAGGCTCATCACATCTTTTCTCTCAGTGCACTCAAGAAACGACCGTCGGGGGACTAAGGATTAACCTGTATTTATTACCTGAAAATCCCAACACAGAAACGTGAGTTGAGTCGGTAACTTAACCTAACGCTAACCAAAAAATAACTGTTACCTAAGCTAATGCCAACCTAACACAAACCAAAAGTAGCCCTAACCTAAGTTGATGCAAAATTAACCTAACTTAACCATAACCCCCCAGGTAACATCGGGGGAGTTTAACTGAAATAATTTGGGGGAAGGTTAATCCTCAGGTGACACATCTTTCAACTTTCCTCACCAGAACAACATTCACTTTCATTCATTCACTCCCCCAATGTCTCTACAGGCTCTCAACAGACACTCTAAAGCCTCTCAACAAACACCTCTACAGCCTCTCCTTACCTCTACAGCCAGTCAACAAATACCTCCACAGCCTCTAATTACCTCTACGGCTAGTTAACCAAAACCTCTACAGGCTCTCAACATCTCTACAGGCTGCTCATCACCTCTAGACATGAAATGGGTCTGGTTGGTAACATTGGTCGTGGTGACGGAGGCGACGACAGATGACCAGTCCACCCCTGGCATTGATCAACTCAACGAGATTCTTAACAATACCACGACAACAGTGAGTATCCTCTTATAAATATGCTTGATGGTAAATATATGATACTTTGTTGTGAAAAAAATTGATTAAAAAAAATACAGTACTCATATAAATTTGCATCTTGGATAGAAATAGTATTATAATAATTGTACAGGTATTATATGTCACAGTCACCTTGGGGAGTTGGAGACAGTCACCTTGGGGTACAACAGAGGGAGACAGTCACCTTGGGGTACAACAGAGGGAGACAGTCACCTTGGGGTACAACAGAGGGAGACAGTCACCTTGGGGTACAACAGAGGGAGACAGTCACCTTGGGATACAACAGAGGGAGACAGTCACCTGGGGTATGAACAGAGGAGACAGTCACCTTGGGGTACAACAGAGGGAGACAGTCACTGGGGATAACAGAGGAGACAGTCACCTTGGGGGTACAACAGAGGAGATACAGTCACCTAGGGGTACAACAGAGGGAGACAGTCACCCAGGGGTACAATGAGGAAGACAGTCACCTAGGGGTACAACAGAGGGAGACAGTCACCTGGGGGTACAACAGAGGGAGACAGTCACCTAGGGGTGCTGCCAACAGAGGGAGACAGTCACCTTGGGAGTACAACAGAGAGGAGACAGTCACCTAGGGGTACAACAAAGGAGACAGTCACCTTGGGGCAAGGCCACAACAGAGGGAGACAGTCACCTAGGGGCACAACAGAGGAGACAGTCACCTGGGAGTACAACAGAGGGAGACAGTCACCTTGGGGTACAACAGAGGGAGACAAATACCAGGGGGTACAACAGAGGGAGACAGTCACCTTGAGTACAACAGAGGGAGATAGTCACCAGGGGCAACAAAGGAGACAGTCACCTTGAGTACAACAGAGGAGACAGTCACCAGGGGTACAACAGAGGAGACAGCCACCTTGAGTGGCCAACAGAGGGAGACAGTCACCTTGGGGGTACAACAGAGGGAGACAGTCACCTTGGGGTACAACAGAGGAGACAGTCACCTTGGGGGTACAAACAGAGGGAGACAGTCACCTTGGGATACAACAGAGGAGACAGTCACCAGGGGTACAACAGAGGAGACAGTCACCTGGATACAACAGAGGGAGACAGTCACCTTGGGATACAACAGACAGTCACCTTGGAGTACAACAGAGGGAGACAGTCACCTTGGGGTACAACAGAGGGAGACAGTCACCTTGGGATACAACAGAGGGAGACAGTCACCTAGGGGTACAACAGAGGGAGACAGTCACCTTGGGATACAACAGAGGGAGACAGTCACCTTGGGGTACAACAGAGGGAGACAGTCACCTTGGGGTACAACAGAGGGAGACAGTCACCTTGGGGTACAACAGAGGGAGACAGTCACCTTGGAGTACAACAGAGGGAGACAGTCACCTTGGGGTACAACAGAGGGAGACAGTCACCTTGGGATACAACACTTTACCACTATATAATAAAGTTACCATCATGAGCTGGTCATCTCTCGTTAGCTGTGCCAGTACATCAAGTGCCAGGAGCCCGTGAAGGCCGCTGACTGCCCGATAGGAACCTTCTACCAGCAACGGGTGGCACAGTTTGGGTGTTGTGGCGCTTGTGTCAGGTTTAAGCGTGAGTTAAACAAGTGTAGATTTATTGTGTATTATTGTGCTATGTCACCTTGGGAATATGTGTCACTAATAATACCTCTAAGTTGCTTTTTAATAATACTGTAATAATAATAATGTAATACTAATAATAATAATAATAAACCAATAAAACAGTACGACACTTTTCATCAACTTTATTTCTTCCATGTAGAAAAAAATGACACTGAATGTACTGGCAGTATTGACCCAAAATTCGGCGGTGGGTACAGCTCCATGACCCCTGACCTGCTTGACCCCGAGGCCTCCAGTGACCCGGTCAATAACACCCTTGTCTCCTCCTGGTGTGACTTCTTCTTGAATTGCACTGAGGAGGGGGTATGCCAGCCAGGTAAGTGCCAGGACAGTGCCACCCTTACCTATTACTTACTATGGTTTATGAGCTACAGTGCCAGGAGTTCTTGTGATGGTGTAAGAATGTAATCAAGGTCATCAGTGCCAGATTGACCCCTCCTGCCCCACAGTGCCTCTAACCTGACCTACTGGTTGGTTTTGATGGCTATCCTTGGTATAATGGTCTTACTGTTTACCACTGCCTGTCTACATGCACTGTCTTGGTATATTGTTTGTGTACTTGCACTGTCTATATCAATGCTACATCAATTTGTAGGAAAAATTTATTGAATATCTATCTATCTATCTATCAGACAATTCAGACCATGGTTGTCGCTACGTTCAAGACCAGTATGACTCAGACCTGGACGAGTTCCCCTTTTACAAAGTTGACTTCCGCTGGCGACCTTCCTGTACTCCTGAAGGACTATACACAGAGAAGCAGTGCAAGGGACCCTACAGCAATAAGAGGTCAGGTCACAAGGGGGTGGGGCTGGGTCAGGTCATGGGGCATTTGGTGTGTGTGTGTGTGTGTGTGTGTGTGTGTGTGTGTGTGTGTGTGTCCCCACCACCATCAAATTCCCTCATTATCATCCCTTCACCAGCCTCTCCCTCCCATCACCACCTTCCCTCACACCCACTCCCTCACACCACCACCTTCCCTCACACCATCACCACCTTCCCTCACCACCACCACTCTCCCCTCCCACCAGCACTCTCCCTCACCATCACCACCTTCCCACACTCCCACCACCACTCTCCCTCACACCACCACTCTCCCTCACCATCACCACCTTCCCTCACACCACCACTCTCCCTCACCATCACCACTCTCCCTCACACCACCACTCTCCCTCACCACCTCTCTCCAACAGGTGTGTGTGTGTGGACGCCTACGGAACCAGTATATATGGTAAAGCCTTTTCCTGGCAGAGGGACTTGTATGACAACATGAACTGCAGTACGTATCTTAAGCTCTTGAGTACGACGACTTAACACCTCGAGTACGATGACTTAACCCTTGAGTACCATGAATTACCACTTTGAGTATGATGACAACCCCCTTGAGTATGATGACAACCCTTGAGTATGATGACATAACCCTTGAGTATGATGACTTAACCCCTTGAGTATGATGACTTAACCCTTGAGTACGATGACTTAACCCTTGAGTATGATGACATAACCCTTGAGTATGATGACTTAACCCCTTGAGTATGATGACTTAATCCCTTCAGTACGATGGATAGGAGTGTTGGTCTATCCCTTAGTGTATCTACCAATGCAGAAGGTGGATAGGGAAAAGAATAAGTTTATCTTCAATCTAATTCTTTATCTGTTAAGACGTTGGATGGCTGCCATGTGGATGTATGTATGTATGTATGTATGATATGTATGTAATAATAATAATAAAAATAATAATAATAATAATAATAATAATAATACAGTAATAAAATAATAATAATAATAATCAGTATTTATAACATAGAGACAAGAGTAATGACATGGGGGTACTCGTGGGTGGTAAAGTGTGTTCCAGGAGAGTGTGGGAGTTACAGCAGGAAGGAGTGACGTCGGTAACTCTACACTGTCAAGAGAACGGTAACTACGAGCCCTTGCAGTGTGAGGACGACTGGTGTTACTGTATGGACCCCGACACTGCCCTACCTTATGGCTCTTCCTTCCCTGATGCTATGAAGGAACATCTGCCTTGTTGTGAGTACTGCTGTGTACTTTCTCCCTGGTGTGTACTTAATAATGTGTACATATTTCCTGATAACCTAACCTAACCTAAGCTAAATTATTCTATCCTATCCTCATCTATTCAATTCTACCATAACCTACCATTACCTATTCTATTCTAACCTAACCTAACCATTAGCCACCCATCACCTTATTTCACCTGATGATTAAATTCCCAAATGCCACCTGTGTGAAGGTAATTTTAGGCTAGGATGGTCAATCATAGTGAAATAAGCTGCGGGTAATCTTCACATTAGGTTAGAATTGGTTACGTTGGGTTGAGGTGAAATAAGCTCTGGGACCAATCTTAAGTTAGATTAGACTAAACTTAATTTGGTTAAGGTGAAATAAGCTCTGGGACTAATCTTTAGGTTAGGTTAGATTAAGCTTAGTTCATATAAGGTGAAATAAGCTTTGGGACTAATCTTCAGGTTAGGTTGAGGTGGAATAAGCTTTGGGTATTCATCAGGTTAAGTTGGACTAAATTAAGGTCAAATAAACTGAAAGAGGAGGGGAGGAAGGGGAGCTTATCCTCAGGTATTCCAAATGGCTAAACAAACTGCAACATATTAGTTACCTCAAAGCATATATTTACCTCCCCCAGACAACAAGACGGTCACGGGGGAACAGTATCTGAGGCGGTGTGAGAGTCAGTACCACGCAGAGCACCTCCTGGCCACACACATACAGAGAAAAGGCGTCTACCCACCCTCCACTCTCCTTAACTGTGATGATGACGGGTCCTTTGGCGGGTTACAGCATGACTTGGATGGCCTGTGAGTTGTGTCTGTGTACATGCATGTATACCTGTATGTGCGTGATAATCCAGACATTATAGCCGCCCACTCCCCCCCCAGCAATGTATTTTCCTACATGTATCAAGTCATTCAAGATCAGCATTCATAGAGCTGACTGATACACTTTACAACTAACCCATCTTCACCCACTGTATCTATCTACAGGGCTCGCTGCTACGATCAATACGACGAGATGATTGCCCAACCTGCCGTACGAGACTGTAGTGAGTAGCTGTATTATGTATCGCCTTTGTGTATTAACACATTCCCTGTATTTTATGTATAGTGTTCACGTGTTCTCTGTGTATCTTGATGACTTTTTCGTGGCGTCTTTTGTATTTAATCAGTTTATGTATCTTATATAACGAGTGTATGTGTACTTTATGTATCTTTTGTACCGAGTGTATGTGTACTTTGTTTATGTATCTTATATAACGCGTGTATGTGTACTTTGTTTATGTATCTTATATAACGCGTGTATGTATCTTGGTTATGTAACAAGTGAGGTCGTTAATGATTGTTTTGTAACATACGAAATGAGTTGACGAGTTTATGTAATACCTCTCTGTATTCTGGGTTCAGGTAAAAAACACACACACACACACACACACACACACACACACACACACACACACACACACACACACACACACACACACACACACACACACACACACATTATAAATGAAAAACACAACACAGACAGACAGACACTCACCCACCTCCCCTTTACCCCCAGACTGTGCGAGGGACAAGATCCTGTTCACCGAGGCACACTTATTTACAACACTGAAATGCGCCACCCCAGACCAGGCAGTCGCTGGGCAGTACTACGAGATCCAGGTCTTTGGCGGCACTGCCTATTGTGTTGACCCTGATGGTGTGAGAGCTGGACCAATGGTGAGTCAGTGGGTGTGGGGGGATGGGTGGGGGGATGCATGGGTGTGGGGGAGTCATGGGTGTGGGGAGTCATGGGTGTGGGGAGTCATGGGTGTGGGGATGCATGGGTGGGTCATGGGTGTGGTGTCCATGGGTGTGGGGAGTCATGGGTGTGGGGGTCATGGGTGTGGGGGAGCTGCATGGGAAAACACAACCACAACTCTACAACCACAAATGCCACAAGATTCTCACATCAAATTTTCTTCATTATTTAAACAAATATACGAATATTTGGAAACTTCTCATGACCTTAAATAACAATGAATAGTTTATTATTATATAAATTCTACCCTTGGTTTGTTTAATTATTATCCTGACAGTGATACAGCCAAAAACAGATCCACCAATCACAATCACCTTTACATACAGCCTTCCTTTACCAAGTATTAACAGGTAAAATTGCGAGGGTGGGGTCGGTGTGTCTTTGGCTGACTGTACATGTATATTGAGCCTAGGTACAGGTGTAGTAATGACTGTAATTATCTGTATTCAGGTATATTACAGGTGCACATGACTCTTAAATAACTATATCTCAGTCCTGTAATACAAGACTCATGTACCCACAGGTTTACAGCCAATACAGAGACAAGTTGAACTGTACCGCAGGGATGAGCTGCCAGAATGGGAACCGCAGCGACTGTAACAAGACCTGTCATGAGTGTAGTGATGATATGTACGTTGGTTACACCCCAACTTTGCCTCAGAGTGCCTGAACGACCTTACTAACGAGAGGAGGCACTTGAAGGATGGCACTGTAGCTAATCCTCCAACACGTCACACACACACGAACCTAACCAAACCAAACCTTACCTTACCTTACCTTACCTTACCTTACCTTACTATCCTCACTACTGTACTATACAATATTATCTACTATATATATTGTTTTATATTAGGTATTTCTCGTGTAATTTTGTAGTACAGTAAACAACTAAAGTATGATTATTAAAAGTTATGTATGTTTGTATATAAAACATTAAAATTAATATTATTTTTTTATTTGCCCTTACCACCAATTGACACAAATATGACACAGATATACGAGGTCTGTCCGGAAAGTATCCAGCCATTTACTATTTAAAAAAATATTGCTTACCTAGGACAATGGCGCCTTATCAAAACAGTCTGCCAAGTCCTCTTTCGGGATCTTCATCAGCTGCCTCGTCGCATTTTCCTTAATCTCGTCCTGGCCAAACAATAACGAAAGAGTACTACATCGAAGTTTTTCGCCGACTGAGGGAAGCGGTAAGAAGAAAACGACCGCAGCTGTGGGCAAGTGGTGACTGGCAGTTTCATCATGACAACGCGCCTGCCCATTCTTCACGTCTCATGCAGGGTTTTTTGGCAAAACACCGCATCACCCAGGTCTTTCAGCACCCCTACAGCCCAGATTTGGCTCCCTGCGACTTCAGGCTTTTCTCAAAGCTAAAATCGCCGTTGAAAGGGAGGAAATTTCAGACCGTGGACGAGATTAAGGAGAATGCGACGAGGCAGCTGATGAAGATCCCGAAAGAGGACTTTGCAGACTGTTTTGATAAGTGGAAGGGATGCTGGGAGAAGTGTGTGAGGTCCCAAGGGGAGTACTTTGAAGGGGACTAAGGCGCCATTGTCCTAGGTAAGTAATATTTTTTTAATAGTAAATGGCTGGATACTTTACAGACAGACAGACAGACACACACACACACACACACGACTGACAGACAAGATAAGGTTGACATAGTTGACACAGTAACACCCAAGGCAGCGAGCGAGGGTTTATCAGCAGACACCAGATAACACAGGAAGGATTAACACACAGGAATCCAGCACCCACCAACACCCCTTGAGGAGCTCAGTACAGGTGAAAACCCCGAGGAGTGTACTGCACGTGATCCCTTTAACGCAGTGCCAGTGTAACAAGGTCAGGGCAGGGTAGCTCAGGTCAAGGTAGGTCAGAGTAGGTTAAGGCAGGTAAGGGTAGGTCAGTTCAGGTCAGGGTAAGTCAGTTCAGGAAGAAGACAAAAGTTATCCTCATGGCATCATTTTCCATGCAATACTCACTCCATTATTGAGACACTAATTAATGTGGGAAAAAAAGAGGAAAACTGACCCATATTATAATTTTCACCAGACAAACAGACACAGAGAAACAAGATCTTCGGCCCCTAAGCCAACAACAGTCGCAAATATGGACTATGAGGCAACAGTCACCAAATGCCACATAGATCTGCAGCTTAACTAACTCAGCTAGGGTAGATACAGCACCTTTGTATTAGGAGAGTTGGGTAAGAAAATGGTGAAGGTGTGCCTATAAAGGGAGGTTGGAGGCCATATACAGTATATGAAAAAAGTAGCACAGTAGTAGTTTGTTGTAGTACTATGTTGCAGTAATGAAACACGACGGTGGTAGTAATAGTAGTAGTAATGAAATAGTGGTGATGCTAGTAGTAATAGTAGTTGTAGTGGTGAAACAGTGGTGGAAGTAGTGGTAGTGGTGGTGGAAGTAGTGGTGGTGATAAAACACGATGACAAGTACAGTAATTCCTCTGACTCGCTAAAAATCCGATTACAAAAAATCAACTACATAAACTTGATAATGTCTATATACATAAAACTCCCCTAGATCTGGTTCCCTTGTTGCCATACATAAACACAAGTGGTATGAACAACAATAAAGAAGGCCTCTGATTGGCAGATTCGCTAACTTAAGATACACCATAGCTATCAATTCTTGGAGCAATGTTGTTGTTTTTCTAAGTCAATATAGTTTTTATCAAGATTCTTAGTTACTTAACGATAACGTCACGCGAGTTATCCACAAGATAACTTATCATTAACACCTTTGATAATGCACTGATAACACAAATACCTTTAGCACTGTTTTTACCTCATTACATCAGATTTAAGTTACCTATTATGTGGGTAGAACTTAAAGTAATGTGGATACAACTTAAGGTAATGTGGGTACAACTTAAGGTAATGTACAACTTAAGGTAATGTGGGTACAATTTAAGGTTGAGTGTGGGGGTACAGGAGGGAAACTTTCGCATTAAGGAACAGATGTTGGAAGAACGCGGGAGACAGGACGGGAAATAAAACCTCCGAACAACAAACGCAGGAAATAGAACCTCAAAGCAGAAAAGCGCAGGAAACGGTAAAAGTGCGGGAAAACAAACCTCAAGAACAGGAAAAGCGGAAAAATCCAAAATACTGAGGAGAGGGGAAGAAGTAGGTGGCAAAAGACGGCAAAAATAAATAAGAGAAATAAAGGCATAGAGAGAAAAATATTAAAAGACCAAATCATAAAAGGAAAAATATTATAAGAAATAAAAGCATAGAAAGAAAAATAAAAGAAGAAACAACACAAAAAGATACATTATTTGAGACAGAAAATAGTGAAGTGAAAAGCGCAAATAAAAACGACCATAGTAAAGAAATGCACAATGGCTAAACAGCAATCCAGTGTGGTAATGGCGCTGATAGTGATGCAAGTGGTTGGACTTCTGGGGATGGCGGACGTCAGAACGGTTTCAGCACCAGTGGACTTTGGTATTGCCAAACTCAACGAATTAATCCGTAGAGACGATCAGTCGGTAAGTAAACACGAATATCAAGAGACTCTGTAAACACAAACACCAAGTGACTCCATAAACACAAACATTAAGGAACTCTATAAACACAAACATCAAGAGACTCCGTAAACACAAACATCAAGAGACTCCGTAAACACAAACACCAAGGGACTCCATAAACACAAACATCAAGAGACTCCGTAAACACAAACATTAAGGAACTCTGCAAACACAAACACCAAGGGACTCCATAAACACCAACATCAAGAGACTCCGTAAACACAAACACCAAGGGACTCTGTAAACACAAACACCAAGGGACTCCATAAACACCAACATCAAGGGCCTCTACAAACACAAACCGTATATCTTTTTGTATAGCTAAATTCTTGTTTATAAATTTGCATAGAATCCATATATATCGATGTTATATTTAAATACATATAGACGTGTATGACCAACAGCTGTGCCTCTACATCAGCTGCCAGGAGCCACTGCATGCTGATGACTGTCCTGAAGATACAATTTATATGGAAGGTGTCGCCCAATTTGGCTGTTGTGGAGCCTGTGTCCAGTTCAGACGTAAGTGTGTGTGAGGGGGCAGGTAGTGTCTGAGAGAAGGTCGACTAAAATGAACGGTTAAAATGGTTAGGTTAGGTAAGAAGTGTTAGCTTTAGTTAAATAGATAGGGTACAATAGGTAAGGAAATGATAGGTTAAATCAGGACTTAGTTTAACTAGGTTAGGTTAGGTATAAACTATATGGGTTTAAGTTTTAACACATCATCCACTCAGCACTAGACAGCACAGGTATATATCTGAATTATGTACTGGGGTCATTTAACTATAGGCCCGGCCCTCACAGCTCTATGTTCCTCCACGCTAACACAAGCTTTGTAAATCACCCAATACCTGTCCTGCCCCCCCTACAACCACACAGAGATAGGTGAAAAGTGTACAGGCAGCATCGACCCAGAGTACGGCGGAGGATATACCAACGACGTGGGTGGCAGTATAACGAAGCCCTCAGACAGAAATGTGGTGGCTTCCTCCTGGTGTAACTACCACCTCTACTGCAAGTCCAACATGTGTCAGCTGGGTAAGATCTCTCTCTCTCTCTCTCTCTCTCTCTCTCTCTCTCTCTCTCTCTCTCTCTCACAATTCTATTAAAATGGTGCTTAATAAAATTTTACATGCATGTTTTATGAAGCTATCCACAAATTATCTTCACGGAGAGGTTCGGTGAATTTCAAAATGAAAACAGCGACTCCTGTTGTCTAGGTAGGGTTATCAAAATCCTTCGTCCGTGGCGTCATATACTGTACAGTAGTCCAACACAGAAACTCCCGGCTGTCTAGGTATTAACTTTAAAAGATTCAGACACACATTTTGGAAATTCTGCTCAAAGCTAATCAACCTCACTAGCCTTTTAAACCCTTGTTCATTTTCTCTACAGCTGCTTTTAAAATTGGGAACTTAATCCATATCACCTCTCGTCTCACCTCACCTTCATCTACATACTCCATCCCATCTAACCTCACCTAACTTATCCATCCATCTTTTCATTATCTCAACTACTGCAAACTTCCATCCCATCTACATCAAAACAAACACCTCACAAACTCACAAACAGGAATTCATATTTTGCTCATCATCTTGGCTTATCAGGAGTTAACAAACTAACCCCTCAACAGATTGGGAAAAATCATCCTGCCTCAACACCCAGATGTTGTACGACGAGGCGGTGGCAGGCATCAACGGGGAGACATATGTACATTTCCGAGACGACTACCGCTGGCGACCTCAGTGTACTGTTGAAGGTGATTTTGCGCCCAAGCAGTGTAAGGGACCCATTGGAGAGCAAAGGTGAGGCATTGTGGAAGTTACCCATAGAACAAGTGAATGTTATAATCCCTACTAACACGGTCAAAATTTTTTACCTGTCGTGCAAAGTACTATGTGTGTGTGTCTCTCCCCGCCCCTAACAGGTGTGTGTGTGTGGACCCTGATGGTAACTCACTGTATGGGGCGGCCTTCCCCTTGCAGATGGATCTTTTCAAGTCAATGAACTGTAGTGAGTATATTGGACCAGACCCAGACGCCTAAGTGTAATCATGCAAATTCATTAAGGTTTTCGTCGAATATCTCTCTCTATGTCTGTCTGTCTCTCAAATTCAGACATATCTACATACTGAAAAAATATTACTAATAATCAGTACTTATAACATTGAGACAAGTGTAATGACATGGGGGCACTCGTGGGGGGATAAAAGTGTGTTCCAGGAGAGTGTGGGAGTTACAGCAGCAAGGAGTGACGTCGGTAACTCTACACTGTCAGGAAAACGGTAACTACGAGCCCTTGCAGTGTGAGGACGAATGGTGTTACTGTATGGACCCCGACACTGCCCAACCTTATGGCTCTCGGCTACCTGAAAAAGCTACTCGCCTTTTGCCTTGTTGTAAGTGTTTCCTCTCTTCTGTTATGGTAAAAGTAACATAGTTCTGTACATGTATATATTTCACCATAAGAAATACATCTGACCATCAAGTAAAAAATAAATAACCATAAAATAATATACCTCACCATAAAGTAATATAATAAGTAATATAATATCTCAACATCTTTATTCTGTTTACTCGACCTTTAAAACTGTGAGTCCTACGGTCAGTTTTTAATAAGGCAGCTGATTGGCTGGTGGACGGACACGTGAATATTTACTACAGTTTGTTACTATTTATTCTATTGTATTTAAATTGTGATATTTTAAGGGATTATAACTTTTCTACGATGATCTCTGATAATTTTCGCACTTAGGGAAATAAAAATTAGCTCGTGAAACACTCTGGTAGGATAAATACCATAAAGAGAACAAAATTTAAAAAAATCAGTAACATCCTCACCCTTTTTGGCCACCACACTGTCCGACGTCACACAGCAAAGAGGCGTTTACGTCGCTGAACTTGTTCATCATTTTCATGTTCTCTTAGAAGATATTTATGTTACCAGAGCATTTCACATACTCACACCAAACCTAACCACCAAATCTAACCTAACCCTCACACCTAACCTATCCTTCACACCTAACCTAACCTCCACAGACAACAAGACAGAAATGGGCGAGAAGTACCTGAGACGCTGTGAGAGCCAATACGAGGCCTACGCTGAACTGGTAGACCTCATGGCCTTCAAGGGTGTACAAGGCCCGAGTACCCTCCTCAAGTGTGACCCTGATGGCTCCTACAATAGCAAACAGTGTGATACCCAAATGTAAGTGCAAGTGACGTTCAGTAATACTGTAGGTGATCTTGAGTGACAATGACTCGGTGCCACTGATCTTGACTTGAGTACCACTTACCCTAACCTGATCCTCAGTCCCTAAACAAACAACAGTCACAGACATGGACTACAAGACGTCGTTCACAGGGTGCTGCATGGACGTGTGGCTTAATTAATTCACCTAGGATAGATATTTTTGTTAGGATAGTTACGTGATAAAATGTGTGGAGAAGGTTTGCCTGTAAGGAGAGGTTAGAGGCCAAAAAAGAAAAGGAGAGAACTCTCTCAAAGCCGGAAAAAAATTCCCCATTCCCGGATTTTTTCGGAGTTTCAAGAATGACGCATTATTTCATTTCTCAAAGCCAGAAAAAATCCCCCATCCCCAGAATTTTCAAGAATTTTCTAAGTACATACTGGGAAAATTTTCTGGTTATTGGAGAGTTCCGGTTAAGAGGGATTTTGGCTAACAAAAGTACAGTATTACTGAATAGTTTGTTGTAGTAGTAGAGATCTAATAAGTAATAATAATGAATAAGTAATAATAATGACACAAATGACTGAATAATAATGAACAAGATGTAAAAACAACACAAGTAACAGTGTGATAATGTTTCAGGTGTCGGTGCTATGATAAGTACATGGACCAAGCTCTCTCCTACCCCTCAGGAGACGGCTGTAGTGAGTACTGTGCTACACAACCTCCTGTACTGTATTGCCATAAATTCTTACAACCTCCAGGATTCTCACAACTTCTTACAACCTTTTAACTTCTTATAGTGAAGCAGCTAACCATCTGGTGATAAAAGTACCAACCTTGGCAAATATTAACTACAAATTAGGGTAGTTCTTTTGAGATAGGAGGCACATAGAATTCCCTCACATGTGGGGATGGGCAGTTGAGGATAAAAATTTTGTTAAAATCACCTTTAATGACTTTGTATTATCATCAGTCACACAAGATAACACAAACATTCCAACAAAGTATTGTACAAGAGAATCCCTGGAAAATTATGGAAACTACTGTAGAATCTTTAAAAAGGCAACAAACGAACACAAAACTATAATACTGTCACATATTTTGGTACTATGAGTGTCTGTGATACTGAGTCGTACAGCCTACACTCAGAATGAGTTAAACTTGAAGAAGCCGCAAGTCCAGAAAACCGTGAGGGCAAACTCTTTCGGAGTGAGGGTTGCAAGCTCTTGGAACAATCTACCAGTGTGTGTTGTGGCGGCACCGAGTGTGAGCTCTTTCGAGAAAAGACTTGACCAACATTGGAGCGGGTTCAGGTACATTCAGGAGCCGGTGCCTGCCCAGTATTTGCCAACAGTGTGTGACAGAGACGTGACCGATCGCTCAGGCGGCTAGAGAGCCGATCTTTTGGTAAAAAAGATAAATGAAAAGGAAAAGTAGAGACGTGACCGATCGCCCAAGCGGCTAACAAGCCGATCAGTGGCGAAGAGGATAAAAGTAAAAGTATAAACACGAGGATGAGCTGACTTTTGATAATTGATTCATGCGATAGTAATGGGAGAATGTTCATGTTAGCACACACGCAAGGACCACTACATCTGTGTCTACAGTAACTTCTGGTGCTGGCTTTGGGATGCATGTGTAGCATGGGCTGTTCCCTATCTGTGACTATGACTTCCTCATCCCGTGCATTGACGACTAATCTTGACAGGAAAATCTGCCATTTTCTAAGTAAGGATATAGAGCCAGTCACAAGCCTGGGGATTCCTTTCCTATGTTTAGCCCTAGCAGTACCCTTAAGGGTGTCAGACATACTGTACCTGTCCCGTACAAGGTTAAAGCATTCCACATTCTGAAATTGTGCCTTGGTGTTGGGAATGAACACTTGCTGAGCATACTCATCAAATGTTTTTGCAGTTGGTGGTTTCAACATCTGCATTGCAACAACTCCATCAATGACTATGCAGCTCACATCAGGTGCATAGGGGTGTGCCCCAGTTAGGCCTTCAAAATAGTCTATCAGATAACTCTTAGTACCCAGGTACAGTGCTCCAGACTGTGACAAAGATGGTGGCCATGCTTGATTATCGTAGCAGAAAAATTCATCAAGCCATTCATCCTGCATCTGATATGCAATGTACATAAATAATTAGAGCTCCAGGACTACTTTCAATGATGCTGCGTGCCTGCTGCCGACACCTTAGAAGTGGACGTAACAATCAATGGCAGCTTGTTCCGCGAGATTCTATCATCGATAGATTACTTGTTTCAATAAAACATTCCTTCGTGAAGACCTCAACTGTTTTTGGCATATACACTACCAGTAATATGTGCCTCCTGCACCGTTTTCACAGCAGATTGGTCAGCGATTCATCCCCTTAGTGACCAGCACCAGCAGGTCTGTATTGTACGCTCCTCTAGAAAAGGATTGCCAAGTTCCTCAATGGTCACTGTAGGATACGGTACATCCTTTGTAAATGCATTCTGGTCATAAAGACGTTGGTGTTCTTGTGTACTGTACTGTGGCTGGTATTCCTCGAACCCAGTAACCAACCAAGCAATCTCTGGACCAGAGATCCTCCACCGATGTGGGCACTTGGATACCAGTGATACCTACAGCACCTTCATCTGCCTTGATACGTAGTTGGATTCTATGAAACAAGGATTTCATCCATACACTTAGCATAAAATTAGGTAATATTAATGACCGAGAGACGACTCATTCACTGACAGTTAAGTGAAATATTATATAGCAAAGGTTTAAAGGTGCGTAATTGCCAGTATGATGTTGACAACTTTAACCCTTTAAAAATAATATTGTAACCAGAAACATAATTTCAAATGCCTCCCAAACTTATCCACCAAAGTTGGTGCTTTTATCACAAAATGCACAATTAATATGGAATTTTAGCTCAGAATCTTCACTATTACAACCTCTTGCACTGTTTTCTCACAACCTCCACAACTCTATGTTAAACTCCTTTCATAACTCAGAAGGTTAATTTTCAACATGTTAATTTCTTATGTGTACTAACAACTTTCTTTGTGTACTAACAACCTTATCCATACTAAGAATATCTGTGTTTATTAACCAAACCATTCATTTACTACCCACACTTCTTAGTAACTACCTGAACCACATCTCAACGAGAAAAAAAAATGTAAACCAATTCTAAGCCCCACATAACTACAGTAAACCAATTCTAAGCCCCACATAACTACAGTAAACCAATTCTAAGCCCCACATAACTACAGTATAAGCCAGCATGTTATCTACTCTCTACTAACACAGACATATCGGTGTGTGTGTGTGTTACAGGGTGTGCTCGGGACAGGCAGTTGTACTTAGAGAACAAAATACAACTGGAGATCAAGTGTAAAGTCAACACAGGCACTTATGAGCCAATCCAACCCAGAGGGAAATATGCCTTCTGTGTTGATAGTGATGGTGTACGAGCCGGCCCAATGGTGAGTGTTGGTGTGGGGTGATGGTGTAGGTGGTATGGATGATGGTGCAGGTGGTGTGGTGTGATGGTACAGGTGTGTGGGTGATGGTGAAAGTGGTGTAGGTGGTGTGGATATTAATATAGGTGGAGTGGGTATTAACAAAGGTGGTGTGGATACTAACATAATTGTTGTGGATACTAACGTGATTGGTGTGGATACTAATATAGTTGGTGTGGATGCTAACATAGTTGGTGTAGATACTAACATAAATGGTGTGGATACTAACATAGATGGTGTGGATACTAACATAAATGGTGTGGATACTAACATAGATGGTGTGGATACTAACATAGATGGCGTGGATACTAACATACAAAGATGGTTTGGGTGATGGTAGAAATCAACAAGCAGAGATAGGATGAAGTGACTGGGTGATTTGCCAAAATTTAACGACTAAATAACCACGAGATTGGACGACGAGGCTGAGAGTTTGTCCTGTCCTATGTTGAATGAGGAGACACAAGCATTTGAGACCAAGACAGAGGCAATGAAAGAATACAAAACGAACGTAAATAATTAAGAGAAAAATAGTGCGTAAGTCAGGTGTGCCCAGGTGTTTATATTTCGTGTGTGTGTGTGTGTGTTGTGTGTGTGCGTGTGTGTGTGATACTAACAAGACACTTCCCCCGGCAGGTATACATGGAGTACATAGAGAACCTCAGCTGCAACACTGCCTTGTCATGTCAGGCCGCCGGTGGACGCGCGTGTAATATGACCTGTTCCAAGTGTCCCGACGAGGCCTACTACAAGTATGACGGTAACCAGGTAGTCCTAGTGTGACGGCAAGGGTGTAGTCATAGTGTGACAGTGACCAGGTAGTCCTAGTGTGACAGTGACCAGGTAGTCCTAGTATGACGGTGACCAGGTAGTCATAGTGTGAGACCAGGTAGTCCTAGTGTGAAGGCGACACTCTATCCCAAGTATGAGCGACAAGAAACATCAAATAAGATAGTGGGTCTACCCCAAAATGAAGCATGACAGTGATAAGTAAGTACTCCATTTCTGACTGGCCTATATAGTTCCATGACAATACAGAGTTATATTACATAGGTGATAATATACCATACTTATTACAAAAGGTGAAGGTACACATTATATATATATATATATATATATATATATATATATATATATATATATATATATATATATATATATATATATATATATATATATATATAGATGAAGATATAAAAGAGATAGACAAAAAATATGTTCAGTAAATAACAATTAAGTCATTTCTATACTTGAAGAATATTATGTTCCTGTATTTAGTGTCAGTAGTACTGTATTAAAACACTTATGTGAGAGAGCCTTAATAAAACAGTCTGACTGGTTTATCTTTGTATACCTTCAATTGTTCTGTCTCAGGTATCTTATTCCCATCTAGTAAATGACTACTGATGTATCCTTACTTTTACTTTTATCCTCTTCACCACTGATCGGCTCGTTAGCCGCTTGGGCGATCGGTCACGTCTCTGAGCAGTGTTAACAGGTGTAATATTGATAAGAGACGAGGGGTGAACTGGGGTTGTGACAACTGTGTGTGCCAGAATAACCTGTAACCCCAGTATTGAGAGTAATAATAATTACTGTACACGAATAACAATCTTGTGACAGGTATTTATGAGAGGATTTTCCCATTATTATTTATTTGTGTGTGGGCGGGCTACTCGCACACACATACTGTATACAGTACAGGTACAAGAAATCCTAAGGGCAAACACATATAGGGAATACAGTAATATCTCCGTTAGCCGGAATCCCTCAAACCCGTAACTCTCCGATAGCCGGAATTGAAATTTTCTCGGAAAATCGTTCCCAAAGCCAGAATTTTCTGGAAAATTCCTGCTTTGGAAACGATGGGGCACATTTTCCGGAAAAATTCCGAGAAAATCCCGGGGATGGGGGAGTTTTTTCGGGTTTGAGAGATGAAAATCAGGGGCATTTTCTGGAAATTCCGATAAGCAGAGCAGCACACAGGCGCGAAACGGACAAGTGTTTAACCTGGACTGTCACTGAGGCGGAGTGAGCGCACATGGCCGAGCCACCTGGGACAAGAGAGACACCTTGTGGGACGCCATAAAACTCGCAGACTCCCTGTCCCGGACGTGAAAATGCTGCCAACTTTAAAACTACCTGCAGACATTCTTACTTTTACTTTTACTTTTATCCTCTTTGCCACTGATCGGCTTGTTAGCCGCTTGGGCGATCGGTCACGACTCTTTTCCTTTATATTCTTCACCAAAAGGTCGGCTCGCTAGCCGCCCGGGCGATCGGTCACGTCTCTGTCACGCACTGTTGGCAAATACTGGGCATGCACCGGCTCCTGAATGTACCTGAACCCGCTCCAGTGTTGGTCAAGTCTTCTCTTGAAAGAGCTCACACTCGGTGCCGTCACAACACTTTCTGGTAGATTGTTCCAAGAGTTTACAACCCTCACTCCGAAAAAGTTTGCCCTCACGGTTTTCCGGACTTGCGGCTTCTTCAATCTTGAGCTGTGACCCCTTGTGGGGCGAGCGTCCGCCAGCTCCAAGTAAGGACACTCAACTGAGTAGTGCCCCCTGAGATGCTTATAAACCTCAACTAGGTCCCCCCTTGCCCGTCTGTAGTATAAGCTAGGCAAGTTCAGGCGCTCCAATCTCGCAGGGTAGCTGAGATGCCGAAGTGCAGGCACCAGCTTGGTGGCCCTCCTTTGAACATTTTCAACCAACTGACAGTCCCTAGCATATCTCGGGGACCAGATGGGGTGACAGTACTCCAGATGGGGAAGCACTTCACTCCTGAAGATCGTCACGAGGGACGGACCGTCTAGATATCTGAACGACCTTCTTATAAGACCCAATAATTTATTTGCCTGATTTACCTTCTTCTCACAATGGCCCGAGAACTTCAGCTCATTGTCAACATACACACCTAGGTCCTTCTCACACACAGTCTCAACTAGTACATTTTCTTCATCCCGTTGGGACATATGGTACGCCTCCTTACCGTTGGTACGCCCCAGGTGCATCCTCTTACACTTCGTGACATTGAATCTCAGCAGCCATTCCTTCGACCATTCCTGGAGCCCACAGAGGTCCTTCTGCAGCTCTTCACAGTCCGCTTGGTTCTTAATTTCCCGAAATAACTTGGCGTCATCGGCAAACATTTGTATGGAGGAGTGTACAACGTCAGGCATATCATTTATGAAACAAACAAACAACAGCGGGCCCAATACACTACCCTGCGGTACCCCACTTGTTACAGGTACAGATGACGATTTCGTGCCATTAATCACCACACATTGCTTGCGGTCATGTAGAAAGTCTTCTATCCACGCTAGGACATTTCCCCGAATTCCGTACCCTTCCAGTTTGATTTTCAGCCTTTCGTGGGGTACACTGTCGAAAGCCTTGGCAAAATCTAGGTAAATATTGTCGATATTACCACCCCGTTCTAGAATATGGGTCCAAATATCCAATACCTTGAGCAATTGTGTCAAGCAAGAGCGCCCCGGCATAAAACCGTGTTGGCAATCTTTTACAAGGTTGTTTCGTAGTAGATGTTCCATCGCTGCATCTCTGATAATACTCTCAAGTACTTTACATATTATGCTGGTCAGGCTCACTCTATAGTTGTTCGTGGAGTGACCTTCTTGAAGATAGGACTCACATAAGCCACTTTCCATTCACTGGGGACCATTTGTTCATCCAGGCATTTACAAAACAGAATCTTCAGGGGCTCTGCAAGCTCGTTGCACAGCTCCCTTAGCACTCTAGGATGCACCATGTCAGGTCCAGGACTCTTATGGACCTTTAGCCTGGACAGTTTATTTCTAATACCCTCTTCTGTGAACACAATGTGGGTCAGTGCTGTGTCGAACCGTCTGTCCTCAAACGCAGGAAGGTTAGTTGCATCCTCTCTTGTGAACACTGAGGAAAAGAAGCTGTTCAATGCCTCAGCTTTATCCTGGTCAGAATCTGCGTAACTACCATCTTCAAGCCTCAGGTCTGATACTCCTACTCGCGTTTTCAATTTCGACTTTGCATAGCGGTAAAACGCCTTTGGGTTTGACTTGACCTCGCGTGCAACCAGCCTTTGGAACTCCTTTTCAGCCCTCCTACACTCTATCTTTGCTTGGTTTCTGGCTCTTGCATACATCCTCCTGTCCTGCTCATCGTTTGACCCAACCCACGTCTTGAATTTCTGGGTTTTCTTCTTAATTTTGTCGACCGCCGCATGGTTCATGTGTAGGGATCCCCTCGTATTCCTAGAAGCACTGGGTTTGGTCTTGGGTATATATTTATCGATCAAATGGGTCATTTTACTAGTTATGATATTCAGCGTAGTGTCTGCGTTCTTGTACCTTAATAAGTCAGGCCAGTTGATACCCCTCATCTCTTCCCTCATCCCATTGTAATTTCCCTTGTAATATTTGCACCTTGGCCTGGCCTTATCTTGAACTAGGTAACAGTTAAATCTGAATGACAACACTGTATGGTGACTGGTGCCAACTGGGGCAAGGTGTTCCAGTTTGGCCACCATACCCTCCTCGTTTGTTATGATGAGGTCAAGTGGCTTGGGTGTTTGCTCCCCTCTGTAATGTGTCGGGTCTCTCACATGTTGGAACAGAAAATTATCTCTCAGAGTTTCTACAAAAAGAGTAGCAGGATTATTCAAGTCATTCGGGGTTGACTCGTTTCTCCAGTCGATGTCGCCATAGTTAAAGTCCCCCATGATAAGGAGGTGGCTGGGGTTGAGCATCGCCGCATTGTTTATTAAGGTTCTTAAGTTCCTTTGATTTAGTGGGCCACAGTTCGGGGATCTGTAGATACACCCGACGATAAGTAAGTCCCCTCCCTTTAATTTAATTTTACACCACTTGGACTCTTCAAAGACATCCTCTCCCTGTACCCTCGCCTGGCTGGCTCTAAGGTCTTGCCTAGCGTAGATAACCACACCCCTCCTGCAGGATTCTTGAGTTAGGTTCGTAAATGAGTCATATCCAGCAATACTGAACTCACATTCCTCTGGGTCGATTCTCCTGTTCTTGTACAACAGTTCTACAACTCCTACAATATCTGGTTGGTGTACTCTTAGTAGTGTTTCAAACTCCTCCCTCTTATCAAGGAACGTGTCGGTATTAGTGTACATGACATTCAAGCCAGAATTTGTTCTCGGTAACGTCTCTGCTCTTAGTAATAAACCCGCTCCACCCACATTCTCAGAAGCTGCAGCATTTGCTAAGTACACTGTATTTTGCAGGGTGTGGTTAAAAATTTCATTGTTTACACGGCGCTCGTTCCCTCCTGTCCGGTAGGCTGAGCCGGTGCCGCCTCCCGGGTGGGGGGTTGAGTGGGTGGAGGGTGCACTGCTGCCCCCTGGCCCTGTGTCGGCACACTTGTTTCCACTACCCTCCCCCTGAGTATAACCCATGTGCACCTGTCCCCGTTCCTTCTCGACTCCTCCCTCTTCTGCTTCAAGTCCAGCAGGAGCTTCTTGTGCTGTTCCCTCTGCATTACCGTGCGGTCTGGGTGGATAAATACATCTCGAAATGCCTCGCTCCTTGCTAAGTTTTTTGCCTGCCGGATAACTTGCCATTTTTCCTCCTCACTCCCTAGTGTGATCCTGAGGGGGCGAGGCTTAACCCCCTGCTTTTGTCCCAGTCTCCTCTTGGGTACATCCAGGGTGTTATCCACAAATTAAAAATCTGCGCATTGTAAGGGCTCGCTGGAATGTACTTGAAGAACTGATGACCAATCTTTGTTGTGTCACTGTCAAATAATATTACCAGTTACCTATAGTAAGTTCAACTAAACACTGCTCCTGTTAACGTTGAATATTTGTTTGGCTGACATTAAAGTAAGGCCAAGTGGTCTGTGCATTTTGTATCAGTGTTAATGTAAATTTGGTCAAGTCTTGAGTGAACCCCAAGGAGTGATTCATGTGTGTATGTTCTGGTAAAGTGTCAGGTACTTAATTTCATTTTACATAAACCATCATTATAGTACGTTGCGGTGTCATAATCACTGCAGTAGTTGCCTTTTTTTTCCCCTTATCATGATACCATTAAATACAACTGAATCCACATGCACTAGACACGTTAAAAGATTAAATGTTATATGCATGGGCCCTAGACCTCGCCACGCTACCACATGTTAAAGGCTAAAGCTAATATGAAGAAGATAATAAGAAGTAAAGTTACAAAGAAATAGATAACAGAAGGAATAAGTAAAGTAAGAAACAGAGAAGTAAGTATGTTGAGGAGTTGAATTAGAAAATAAAAATAAGAAACACATATAATGAAATAAAGAATAGAAAAGAAAAAAAAGATAAGAAATACTCCCTCCCTCCCTCCCTCCCTATAATGGTGTACAAAGGCACGTACAACAAGAGGACCACAACAGTTTAATAAAAGCTCAGATAGCTCACAGTTTGGCACTTGTTGTTAAGGAAGACGAACACTCTTGCCACTTCCCAGCAGCAAAAGAGTGTATCGACCCCTTAATGTCACTATGAGGTACAGGTACTCCTCGACTTAGGACCTACTCGACTTAGGACCACCCGGACATACAACCGCCGCAGCCGTATAAAGTATTTTTCAAATTACATATTTTCAAGTCCCGACATTAGTGATCGCACTGTGTACTGACAAAATTTTCATTTGTAATTCCCTTTAAAATGGCTGGCAAGCATAAAAGTGAGAGTTCTCGTGGTGCTGAGAAGAAAAAGAGACACACATTTTAGATTTTCTATGTATTATTTTCACCTTTTCGACTTACGACCAATTCGACTTACGACCTGGTCGTCGGTCCAGAACCCTGTCGTAAGTCGAGGAGAGACTGTATATTGTACTGGTTCGTGGTGATTTATTAAGTGTCTTATATTGTAGGTGAAATTTTGTAACACCAACTGAACGAAAATATAGTCTGATTTTCTCTTAAATCCCAATAACCAACCACGAGTCACAAGAACAAATTTTTTTTGCTTGTAGGGAAAGAACATTGATAAAACACTTCCACTGCAATCTACCATCTTGCCATTCATCAAGAAATCTGATCTTTTACATACAGTATATACTTGTATAGTATATATACAGTACCGTATACAGTATATATTTGACATCAATAAATGTACAATACTGCTGCAGGACTCAATTTTTTTAACAATTTGTAAGACCCAACGCCTATAGACTCAAATACAAGTACTGTACAATACAATATTTGAAGATCCAACTCAAATTTTCAAAGATCAAAAATTTATTAGTACAGTATTTTACAAAATTACAAATGACACTTACAGCTTAAAAAGGCTGTTAATTCAAGAAAATTCATCTAGTGATCAGAAATCAATTGGGTGACTCACAAGTGATAAGATTGAGCCCTGTGAAGTAATTCTGAAAATGTAACACTCACCACTTAGTAGGGAAGATGAACGCTCAGTTGAACACAAGCTGCAATGCAAAAATCACCAATTTAATAACCAAAAATTAAAGAGAGTACAGGTTGACAATCCTTTATCCGAAATCCTTGGGGCCAGATGTGTTTCGGATTTCGGAATTTTTCGGATTTCAGAATGGTTAGGTTAGTTATTTTATTTATTTATCTGTATCTTTTTTTGGGGGATCAGCCCACTTAGTCACCGACCCAATACATGGGGACCTGGGAACAACAACAACAACAACAACAACAACAACAACAACAACAACAACAACAACAACAACAACAACAACAACAACAACAACAACAACAACAACAACAACAACAACAACAACAACAACAACAACAACAACAACAACAACAACAACAACAACAACAACAACAACAACAACAACAACAACAACAACAACAACAACAACAACAACAACAACAACAACAACAACAACAACAACAACAACAACAACAACAACAACAACAACAACAACAACAACAACAACAACAACAACAACAACAACAACAACAACAACAACAACAACAACAACAACAACAACAACAACAACAACAACAACAACAACAACAACAACAACAACAACAACAACAACACAACAAACAACAACAACAACAACAACAACAACAACAACAACAACAACAACAACAACAACAACAACAACAACAACAACAACAACAACAACAACAACAACAACAACAACAACAACAACAACAACAACAACAACAACAACAACAACAACAACAACAACAACAACAACAACAACAACAACAACAACAACAACAACAACAACAACAACAACAACAACAACAACAACAACAACAACAACAACAACAACAACAACAACAACAACAACAACAACAACAACAACAACAAACAACAAAAAATAACAACAACAACAACAACAACAACAACAACAACAACAACAACAACAACAACAACAACAAACAACAACAACAACAACAACAACAACAACAACAACAACAACAACAACAACAACAACAACAACAACAACAACAACAACAACAACAACAACAACAACAACAACAACAACAACAACAACAACAATAATAATAATAATGGTAATTCATAGGTCTAGGTCATGTTTCTCACCTTTGGTCTTTTTTTCATTATTGTATTTCATTATTACTGTATTATTATTATTATTATTTGTATTATTATTATTATTACTTTATTTTTATTATTGTTATTATTATCATTATTATTTTAATATTTTAGTTTTGTGTATCAGTGACTTATACCCGGGTGGGAAAAAAGGGGGGAGGGGGAGTATGTGATGCTCCACGAAAAACTTTCAGTTTTCGAAATTTCGATAAGGGGTACAGTACAGTACAGTACAGTACTGGATACACACCTGACATCTTCATCTAGTGACCAGTGGCTCCCAACCTTTTCTGTTCTGCAGCCCCCGGGCAAACTATGATAACCTGCATGGCCCTCATCTATTAGTGGTACAGTACCAGTAGATACAGGGACAGCATAAAATAAAACTGCCACTCAAGAAAACAGTATGAAAAGGTTCCAAATCATGGGAATGTGAAAATTACGCGGGTGGGTGGCGCTATCACCACTGCCCGGCATAAAATAAACGTACTGAAACAGCACCGTGGGCATGAGATACCCAGCCACAATAATGCTGTACTAGTATACTGCCATGCCATTCAAGTTTTATTTAGATCTGATTTTTAATTAGCATCATTAGTTCATATGATTTGAGCTCTGGCACTCTGCTGTGAGGGTCAAACCTTATTTAATTTCATTACGAACTCACAAGGTTCAAAATACTCCCATGACTCCCCGAAAATTCACCGTGGCCCCCAGGTTGAGAACCACTAGGACTCTAGTCACTCTAGAGACTAGCACTAAGAGATACAACTGAACAATCTCTGGCCAGAACACATTGCCCAGTACAGTACAGTACCGGGAGGATCACAAGGTGCGAGATAATCATATATATATTTGTTTAGATACTGTACATAGAAAAATATAGACCCTTTAGTGAAACAATATTTTCTTAATAAATTGTTGCAATAAAAATTCCAGTGACTTTTACTGATAAAGGAAACTACATGTGCAGTACTTCATATATCTTGTATACTACACTGAAAGATTGATAATATTGTTCTACCTTATAAAATCATAGAAAAGTTTTCATTTTGATACAGTATTTTGATGGACTGTGAATACAGTATATATAAGACTTAAGGTGAAAAATATGAAGGTAGTTGACATGCTTAACTGTTTATAGTCAAGTTATTAAGAGAACAATTCTTCAATCTTCTGTTATGTAAACAAAAGACAAGAGTTATAATTTACCTTGTGTGTGTTAGCCGGATGTGGTCTTCTCAGCACTATTAACCTTTGTCTTCCACCATTCTTTCTTCCTGTTTCTTCACTTTGTCTTGTTTGCATCTTGAGACACGAGGACATATCCTGTAAATGTGTGTTAGTAGAACAGAACCCTAAAGCTGAACAATTAACAAGCCTCGGTGTGTCTCACTACCTGAAGTTGGCACCGTTATACGTTTCCAGCACTGGCGGGGCAGGTGTTAGTACAGTACAGTATAACAAACAACATCTAATATCCTCCCCTGACACACCAAGGCTCACGGGTCAACAAATCACAAATTTGTGGTTTATGGACCAGCAATACTGAATCTAAATTCAAATTAAATAAATTAACAAATACACATTGGATTACTTTTAAATTTTGGTGTGCAGATTTTAAAACTGCAACACAATGTAATATTAAATTAATGAGCTAAACGTTTAAACTTGCACTTACCTTAACCCATTCTTTGGCTGCTTATTAATTCTTGACTGGTAATTGTAATCGCTCATTGGAGTCATTGAGGCTGTGCAGGACAATAAGACCCTCTATGTTGACGCGAAGAATATAATTCGGTCAAAACCTGTTGAATAAATCTCACACGTAACAACTGCTGGCACATCAGGACACACAGTTTGAACAATAAGATCAATGTACAATATATAACTTCAATTATTAAAGTCATTTACGGGTCGAGGGGTAGACAAACCAATACGATGTCCTGCAGAAGAAATGTTGGCTGACGAGAATCAAGATGTTGCCTCTACAGGAGGCGATAGTCTGCCCTCAGGCTGTCTCATGGGCAGCTGCGAGCCTTCCGCCCACTTAGTCAGCTATCTTAGTTGTAAACAGTCGTCTCTTCACTTCTTCCTCTCTCCCTCTTATTCTTTCTATTCTGCCTGTACCTTCACTTTCACATGTTGCTGGCACGCACAATTTAGTGCGGCGGTAACAGTAATGACTTCCCACCCTGTAAAATACAGTAAAGCAATGTTAGATGCAGATTTTATCTGTTCCTCAAATGGGCTGTTTTATGAATCAAATAAAGGTTTTGTACCTAAAACAACTATGGACAAAATAATTTCACTGTGATAGGCTCCCATATTTTTTCTGGGTTTGAGAGAGTCGTCTCGTTACCCGGAAACCTCGCTTCCAGAAGCGCTCTGCACCAATTGTTCCGCCTAACGGGGATATCACCTGTACTTCTGATTGTGTGATGCATTGTGTAACCAGTATATTCTGTATATCATGTATAGTTAATACAAGGAAATTTACAGGAATACATATAAAACCCATTCTAAAACCCATACGTTAATGCATTATATACTACATTGTAACACCCACATATCGTAACAATGTCTGCCAGCCAAGTAAATTAGTCATCATATAGGAATTTCAGATATTATGAGATGCAACAACTTACATGTAAATCCTCAGTGTTATAACCTATACAGTATTACATATAAAGTAAGTTTTACAAGTGAGATAATACTGTACATGACCTCATCCAGGAAGACAACTAAATACATCAATAAGACAGTAAGAACACCAAGCAATACTACACATAGGGAACTGAGATACTGTTAAGAAGCAGATGTGTTATGAAACCTCTTTATTATGCCACAAAGTATGCTATGGTATGTATGGTACCTTAAATGTAATGAATATGTATGAAATGGAACAGGTTTAATTTGCCTCATCTTAGAGCGAACATGTCAAATAAATAGCAAAGCTAAAAAAAAAAGGGAATCGACAACTAGACAAAGACAGATAGACAAACAACTGGCAAATAACTAAACAGACAGGTAGACAGACAGACAAATAGTTTGTATCTATGGCTGTATATAATAGATAATTTGTATTATTTGCGTAAAGTAAACAATCATTGCACCTTACATTTGTTATAGTGCAGCAGGGGATAATATCAGTACAGTATTTTGTGTCATAATTGATTGGTTAGGTCAGGGGTAATTAGTGACAATAAACCTGTCACCCAATTTTCATATATAATTATTTTAAAATTGCCACACACTCACTGTGTTTTGTAGTGGACACTGTCGTAGTTTTGGCAAATGTATTTAATAGTGATTATAACTAAATTAGAACTAACCTAACCTTAATTGTTAAGAAAAACAAATAGCTAAAGCATTGTTAGAAGACCACACCAACCTAACCAAAGAAATCTACCTAACTGATTATAGGTTAGGTTTGAACATTTCCTCTAAAAATTATTTTATGTAACCTAACCTAATCTAGCCTAACTTAACCTAACACTCATTGGTAGTACCTCATGTAAACACCACCAGAACAACAACCCAAGCAGTGAAATATAGCATGGAAAAAAATGTCTAAGTTAATTATCAGCATCGGTCTCACAGGTGACTCTTTGTTGTAAACTATTACCTCAACAATCTACCAAACACATTTTGTATCATCTTGGATCTTTACTATATAATATTTTAGCGAGCTGGAAATGACGTTATATCTACCTATCACAAAAAAGTGCTCTTTTTATTGTACAAGGCTACGATAAGATGTTTACAATACTAGATAATTTGTGAGAAGCTCGATGGGGAGACGAAAAATCTTGGGAGTTGAAGGTAAACATCACAGGGGTACACAAGTGTCTTAAAAATATATATATTTCCATTAGAACTTGTTAGTACTAAGTAGTAACCCGAACCAAATCACGTATACTGTACCGTATCTGGTTTTAAAAATTAATGGCTCGGAGGGCACTTTCAGGATAATAATAAGTAATCCAAATGTTTAAAAAATGGTCGTACGCTAAAAAAAACTCAACTATTGTTAGTTAAATAAAATACTTAAGGCACCCAGAGCTACTAAGACCACCCCCCATGCACTCCTCTGTCCCAGACCTCCATAAAATATCATGGTAAGAGGGTGTGGAACAACTTACCCCCACACATCCGAGCAAAGACTTTTATTGTACCATCAAAACCGTTTTATTGGAAATTATCATGTAAATAAATAAGTAATTACCATTGCAATAAACATAATTGCCAACTAGACATAATCCTGACAGCTCTGTCCTCTTGTTCAACCTTATTACTGTACTACCCAGGTTGTACTGCTCCCCCATTATACTTATGTTTTTCAATTCCACTGTAATATATATATATATATATATATATATATAATGTGTGTGTGTGTGTGTGTGTGTGTGTGTGTATATATATATATGTAAGAATGAATAAATAAATAAATAAATAAATAAATAAATAAATAAATAAAAATAAAAAAAAATAAAAAAATAAATAAAAATAAATAATAAAATAAATAAATATTCAAGTGATAACCGTGGTAACATGAGATGTACTTATTACCACCATGCTATTGTACTATTCCAGATGTTACTAAATGTTACATAATACTTCCTTGAGATAAATGTATAGTATATATCAAGTGCCTCAAAAAGACCTCAGGTTCTCAACTGGCTCAGCCATGTTAATATTGTTATTATTATCCACTCTGTATCTGTATTTTTCTGGCTAAATAAAATGTTTCAATTCAATGTTTCAATTCAATGTTTTAATTCAACTGTATTAAAAATGGCAATCCTGTAGTAAAGGAGTTCAGGGAAAGAGTTTATTAGGAAACTTTGAGAATCCATCTTTGTGTCTTGCGTTAGTGAGTTTAAGAGATCTATTCTGACCTTATCAATGTGAATGTGCCCTTATCCGTCCCTGTGGTATAGTTCTGGTGTTTACCATCATCCAGTGCATCAGTGTGCCTGTCTGTTGTCCCATGAATATTAAATACTGGACTCCTATTCTTCCCCAACTACTTTTAAATTGGATTTGGTGACTCATAACTAGAGCTGCATCCCCCCTGATCCTGTAGCTAAAGGGTCCAACTACCAAAATGGCCGACCACTGTTCTTCAATCAATTACGCTCGCTGGTTAGTCCTACATAATTACCTTTAAAGCAAACAGTAGGAAGATCAGCTGCAATCTGGGAAGTGGAAGGAACATTTTCCCCAACCATGTCAATAATACGGATCAAAATGAAAGTGACTTAGCAATATCCTTATTTTAAGCTACATATACTTATAATCAACTAGTAATAACTAAAATCACCTACCGCCACTTGTAGTTCGATATTTCCAGCAAAAATTGGATGACTAAGATCTCGACGTCTCTTCAGATGCTTTAGGACCCGGCGCCATGGCTACAGGTAACGAGGGTAAAATATTCAAAAAAAAAGATAAATTTCTACTCTTGTGATATATCTACCCCATTTTCCCCAACAATTACAAAAAATGGAGCAAAATGTAAGGGTGTGGTGCTAACATTGTGTGGCGCTTAATGTGTGGTAATAATATTGTGGTGCTCATAGCCTCATACTAAACAATGGCAGATGAATTAGATGAATGGTTAAAAATTCACCCATTTGAGGTGTTTCCAACCTAACCCTATCAGCTTCGCAACATATCAATTAAATTAGCCAGTTTAAAGTAATCCTACAATAAAAATACGGACAAATATAGTAATTATCAATATTACCTTGTAGCTCATCGGCGTTGACATGAACAGAATAATTGTCAGATATTCTTCCCTGTACTCTACCACCATGACGATTGTTTAGTGGCGCTGTTAGCTCATAGATGGCGATCACCTCCATATTATTACCCACCACTTAAATTCTAAATAGAACTATATTAGCAAGTATTAGATTATGTGAATATAAATTGACTTCTTGGTGTACTGAGTAGATTAGTACTGGCCTCTATAATCTTTTATGATTTACATCACTGCCGCATAATAAACAAAATAACGTCCTAAAGTAGTATCTCAGTTTTCTATGGTGTTGCGTCATAGTAAATGATAAACTCCTCACAGGAGTAGTTCGTATACTTAGCTATTTTGTACGAATTATAAGTGTCCATTCTTATAATCTTAAGTCTGTATAGAGATAGTATAAACGAAGAACTCATGTTGCCTATAATGATAGTTCAGAGGGCCCAATTAGAACGTAATAGTGTAATGTTGTGTTTACGTCTGTGTAAGGTTAATAAACAGTTATAAGCTCACAACTGACAGATGATTATATATATATATATATATATATATATATATGTGTGTGTGTGTGTGTGTGTGTAAATAAATCACTGTACAGTAGGTGCACCTGATCCATGTATATGCTGATAACGGTGCGTTTTCGTTTCCCATGTGGTTATCAGCATATATATATATATAGTGTGTGTGTGTGTGTGTGTGTGTGTGTGTGTGTGTTTTTATTGCGTACCTGACTTTTGAATGATACTTTTTTTTATGGGGATTAGCCATCCCGGGTAGGTCACCGACCCACACCGGAGCCTGAGGAGAGAAAAATATAGCAAAAGAAGAAACAAATTGCAACAAATAAATAAAAATAAGAAGTGGAAAAAATAAAACTAACCTCAGCATGACATCTGTGGTGAAGGAGAGAGGTGTGTTGTTGTAGAACTGCTGTACAAGAACAGGTGTGTAGTGACCTGTTCTCCTTACAACTCCTCTCCTGTCTTTGCCCAGCCAATCAGCGGCACCACTCACCTCACACCTCTGAACCTGATCTGGCAGAATCGTATAAATACGGTGCTAACGCTAGACGCTGTGAGGCTCCCTGCAACTACACGAGGAAGCAACGTCGATGGGGATTGGTAAACGCCACAACCTCCGGCACTTCAGGCATATCACCGCTGCATAACAGCGACCGCATCCATGGTCTCAAAAACCCACGTGTACAGGCCTCCCAGCGCCTTCTCATTCAAAATGTCGTTTCGCCCGACATCAAGACTGACACTGGGAAATGGGCTGCCCAGTGTTTGGCCTACCAGTCCTCTAAGATACACCGACACACCCAGACTCCCTTAGAAACCTTTCTCGTGCCCAAAGGACGCTTCCAGGTAGTGCACTTCGACATCATGGGACCTCTTCCTTCATCCTGTGGGAACACCTACATTTTCACCTGCATTGACCGTTACACCAGGTGGATGGAAGCCATTCCCATGCCTGATGCTAAAGCAGAGTCAGCCGTCCGCGCTTTCCTGTCTGGTTGGGTCTTCCGTTTCGGTCCTCCCACGACTGCCATCACAGACCAAGGATTCCAGTTCGAGTCACAACACTGGTATAATCTCTGCACTTCCTTGGCACTACCAGGCACCACACTTCTGCTCATCACCCTCAACCCAACAGCATGGTAGAGCAGTTTCATCGTCAGCTGAAGGACTCCATCAAGGCACAGCACGACCCCTACAGCTGGATGGATGCTCTACCCTTAGTGCTCCTTGACATACGTGCATCTCATAAAGAAGACGTGGACTACAGCCCAGTGGATCTCACCCTAGGCGAACCCCTTCACCTACCCAGGGACTTCTCACCTACAGCAAACACTACGACAGGCAGTTTCTGCCAGCCTTCCCATCGCCCTAAACACATTCATCCCGCACCTCTTTCCTCTTTCGCCAATCTGCCCACCATTGCCGCTTGCAGCACCACCTCGCCCACAGCATTTCTGGGTACCCTCTTTTCATCCTCAGGTACCTACTGCTCCTGACGTGGACCCTGCTCCTGACGTGGACCCTGCTCCTGACGCGGACCCTGCTCCTGACGTGGACCCTGCTCCTGACGTGGACCCTGCTCCTGACGACCCTGCTCCTGACGTGGACGTGGACCCTGCTCCTGACGTGGACCTGCTGTCCTGACGTGACCCTGACCCTGCTCCTGACGTGGACCCTGCTCCTGGACGTGAACCCTGCTCCTGACGTGGACTCTGCTCCTGACGTGGACCCTGCTCCTGACGTGGACCCTGCTCCTGACGTGGGCCTTACCCCTGACGTGGGCCTTACCCCTGACGTGGACCCTGCTCCTGATGAGGATCCTGCACCTGGCCCATTGGACCCAGACACTCCACATTGCTCGCCTGTTCCTCCCGCCGCTCAATCTTCCCAAATCTACAACCCTTCTTCTCCCGATGCTTTCCCTCCTGCTTCTCCCACAGATTATGTGCCATTCGACAGAGTTATCACCCGTAGCGGCCGAGTGGTTCATGCCCCTGCTCGCCTTGCCTGCCGCGCCTTGAGGGGAGGGGGAGTATTGTAGTGACCTGCTCTCCTTACAACTCCTCTCCCGTCTTCGCCCAGCCAATCAGCGGCGCCGCTTACCTCACACCTCTGAACCTGATCTGGCAGAACCGTATAAATACCCCCAGCCTCGCCGCGAAGGTAATCTACTCAATGCTCTCAAATGGAAAGGACCTCCTCTCAACAAGCTCCTCACCACACAGCAACTCCTTAGCACTGCATTGTACATACAATACCTGTACATGTAGAGTTAAGCTATTTTTTGTTTCCTTTCTCACCTCCTCCATTGTGCCTCAAAACCATTGGATATTCACTAACCTCGCCTTCAAAGAGACAAACCAACCAAGCATAACCTTCCAATTTTCCCAACCTAACCAAACGATCTAAGTAATTTTCGACAGCAGACGAAATTACACAACTAATTGCTGTCATAGAAAACAGTTGATACCAGAACCAGGTGCACATCAAATCCAGAGAGAGGGAGCGCCCACTTGTATACTGTACCTCCCTGGCGAGAGAAAATCCGAAAACCAACAACACCCTTAGAAATACCTGCCGGGATGATTGTCTGGTTTACAAAATTTCTGTCATAATACATAAACAATTAGATAAGGCTGGGTTAAATCATCTACAGTATGTGGTTAAAATCTCTAAGGAAACCCAACCAACTTAAGCCACACTAAAACATTACTGTATTACCTTGGTCCTGTCTGAACCTACACAACAATGGTAAATTAACCCTAAGTTTACAAAGCTCATTCCAAAGGTAAATTGATTCTTTTTCTTTTGTGTTTGTAGTATTTTTAGTTAATGATTTGCTCTATATGGTTATAAATTACAATACCTGTTTTACACATTGATGAGTTTTATTTTCAATCCAGTACACTGATTTACAGTATTATAACATCTATAAATATACAGTAGTAACTCTGAATACCGATTACTGTACACCGATTTGGGTAATCCCTTTTCGTCTAGCCCAGTACAGTGTGTCTGCTCTGATATGTGGTGATGTGGAAAGGGTCCGGAAGGCCACCATATGTTGTCACATTGAATCTTTTATTTTCTATGTAATTCTGCAATAAACTGATTCTTCAATTCTGGTTTTAAATAAATTTCCAGCTAATTAGGACATATTTTTGGCAGTGTAAGAACACAACTGCATTGCATTACAGGATAAGGTGCTGAAGAAGTTACTCATCAGCAGAGATATTTCCAATAGCAGACAGACTTAGTTGGTATCAGTCAGGTATTCAGAGGATTTACTGTGTATTTCTCCTGATATCCACACATAGCTAACTTAATATATTGTATATCTATCTTAGTGGCAACTATTTGATGATGGGTTAGGGAGTAAAAGGAAATTTTAAACATTATGAATATAGATGCATGAAATGATAATGTTTGACTCCCTGTAATGACATAAGTTTATGATATTTTTGTTCCCTCAATGAAATATTACAAGTTCAAGAATATGCCAAAAATTCATATGTAAATATAGTATACATGGCAATGAGAGTGAGTTTGGCGTATTTCCTGAAAAAAAAATGCATTAATAAATGTATCTTCATTACACTGTAGGAAATTTTGTCAAATATTTTTCTATTGGTAAAAACCTGTCACCTCTTATGCTACTCAACGAACCCTGAGATTGAAACTCATGAATCAGAAGCATTTATGGACTGAATAACACATCAGTGTCTATTGCTTCTGGTTCACAAGGATGAATCTCAGGGGTCATGGAGCAGCAGAAAATGCAACAGGACTTTTGTTTGTGACAATACAGAACATATAAGCATGGCAAAGAAAATATATACCGGGCGTATTAGTTTTAATATTATGTGCGGATGCATGGAGGCTTTCACCATAATGAAGTGTAAAGAAGCTGATATATAAACTGAAGAATTTATATATATATACTGTATATATATATACAGTATTCAAAATTCATACACAGTAATTGTTCATTGGTCTTTAGTTTTAAAACACCTGACTTCTATTGGTCTACTGCACATTACACACATTTGCTCCATCATGTCCTCACCATCGTTAACCACTTTTGCTCGGGCTCCCCTGAGAGCCGAATACATTTCTGGCATTACACAAATAAAATAATGAGGAGTTCCTGAAGTGAAAAAGTTATTTATTTGTTTATGTACCATATTCATTCACATGTTGATCAGGCAAGGAATCTCATATTTTTTTATGGTAAAATCTTATTCTTTTAAGAGCAAATGGGGCAGTGTCCATAAACCAGTACAGTAGTTATATTCTAAAATTATTTATCCTATGATCCCCTAGCACCTAATACTGTTTTTTAATAATTAATTTTCAGTGTGAGTGAGTCCCATAGGATTTATGGCCCAATAGGGCAGTGTGGATACAGCATGCTGTAAAACTATACCTTTTTCGGTACATCAGTAGGCAGTGTGGCCAGTATTGTACTTCATCATCTACTCTTTACTTTATCCTCTTTGCCACTAATCAGGCGCTAAGGAGATTGGTCACATCTCTGTTACACACTACACTATTGGGCATGTACTGGTTCCAGAATGTATCTGTACCTGTGCCATTACAGAGTTCTATCACTCATAATTATTTAGCACATTGGACTAGTGTATCATTGTTGAGGCGCTCTAATAACATTATAACAACAAAACCTGCTTCAGTGTTGGTCAAGTCTGGTCTTGAATGAGCTCACACTTGGTCCCATCACATTGCTCTCTCGTAGATTGTTCCAAGAGTTCACAACTCTCGTTCCAAAAAAGTTTGCCTTGACAACTTTCTGAACTTACGGCTTCTTCAACTTTAAGCTGTGAGCCCTAGTGGGGCGGGCATTTGCCAGTTCCAGGTTCTGTAAGAACACTCGACTGCATACACTGTAATGTCCTTTGACGTGCTTGCTGTATAGACTTCAATTAAGTACCCCCTTGCCTACCTATAAGCTAGGCAACTGCAGGCAAACAAGCAGCCCTGGGACAGATGAGCACTACACACACACAGAAGCTACATCCTGATTTTTAAAGTTTCATATACCAGTAATATAGTAAATATATCATACATTCTTCACTCACACAGCTCTCTGCAGAATGGTGGGTCAAGTGGAGGAATGGGGAAAAGTGGAGGTTGAGGTGGAAGCCCCAAGAGACATGATCAAAGTTTGGTTTCAGATGAATAAATTCTATACGGTGCTGTATTTGTGTAAATTTTACTTATAAAGTACAATTACTCCCTAAAAATTGCTTTTGTGAAAAACGTCCTTAACAGTGGAATACAGTACTAATACTAAAATAAGAGATATTCTTGCCTTGTTCAGCTTACCTCACTTGTTTAAGGCAAATCTCTTTTTTTCACAAATCTTTTCTTTCTCCTGTATAATACATCCAGAATTATGTAGCAGTTTTTCCACTATTATGTGGGTGGGCCGTACTTTACCTGAAGGTGCAGTGACCAGTGTGTGGACAAGACTATGTAAGAATGACACAAATATGAAACATTATGAGGAATTATTTCTCAGGTAATTAAACTGGTAATAAGTTTGGTAAGGCATCATTAGTTGACTGTTTACATGTGCTACTCAGATGCTCAAAACATAACTCCCAATGTGATGGAATGCAAGTGTTTATACTTTATGAATATATCATGTTAATCCACAAAGAATCCTCCAGACTATCATCCTGGTCTTCCTCTAGTTCTCTGTGTGTGATGTGGTGTTTTTATAACAAGCTGGTAGGAATATGGTTATAAAACCAGTACTGAGCTAGTTCATGTCAGTACTATATGGTGTGTATATTTATCAACTACAGGTAATCTTTTATGGCAGCACATTTAGTAAGAATTGTGAAAATGAGTCCCAAAATACAATACAAGTTCTGATAAAAATAAAGATTAAAGGACATGTAAAAATACTAATACATATTACAAAAAAAGAATAATGTGACAAAGACTGGGTAAGGTTATAAGCTCGAATACAATACTTAAAGCAGACACCAGTGAAATTTCATAAAATGGCTGTTACTTAAGAGAAACTAGGACACCAAATTGACAATCGATTAGAATACAGAGGATTATGCAGTCTATGAAACGTCAAGGCATCATTCAACTGTGAAGGGAAAGAAATTGATTGGGAAAGTGAGGATTCGAGTCTTGAGGTAAACTTCGTATCTAAATAGAAGCCCAACAAAAATAAGAAAGGGACAGAGTTTGGGTTACCCAGCATAGTGTCAGAAGGTATGGGTTGTGGTACTGTTTTAGAAAGTATGGGTTGTGGTACTGTTTTAGAAAGTATGGGTTGTGGTACTGCTTTAGAAAGTATGGGTTGTGGTAGTACAGGCAATCCCCGGGTTCCGTACGAGTTCCGTACATATAGAACAATGTTTAAAACCCCACTAGGAGTACATTTTAGCCTAAGTCCTTATATACAGTACATCTAAAGTCACTTAATTTAAGAGAAAATAAGAAATAGAATGATAAAATGCAGTAAATGAAAGTAAAAGATAAGACATCAGGTAGAGATAGTAAGCAACTATGAAACAGAGATGATATTGGAAGTATAATGTGTTGTCTAATATACCTGGCTGGGCTAATCCCTGTTAAAAAAAAAACTATTTATTTTAAAGTTTAACATTATGAGACCTCGTTCATATCGGTGAATGTTCATAAGTCAGATGTACAGTCAGCCAAAGACACACCGACCCCACCCTGGGTCTCGTGCTCGCAATTTTACCTGGCAATACTTGGTAAAGGAAGGCTGTATGTAAAGGCGATTGTGATTGGTGGATCTGTTTTTGGCTGTATCACTGTTAGGATAATTAAGCAAACCAAAGGTAGAGTTTATAATAATAAACTGTTCATTGTTTTGTTTAATCCCCCTCGTTACAGAAGGGTTGCGTCTCTGGAAAATTGACCGTATCGCGAAACCTATTTTCCCATTGACTTCCATTATAAAACTGGAGATGCGTTCCTAAGGAATTTTTTTTCGGCCCCCAAAAAGTAATTCAAGCACTTTTATGAATGAAAATAAACATTTATAAACACATACAATACAGTACATTAAATAATTTATGATACACCTTTTAAAACATCAAGTTTAATATCCAATGTAATGCCTTTGTGGCTTCTTTTTGCACTACTGCGGTCACTTCCACTTGATGGCCTCTTTCCAGTCATCGTGAATAAGGGTAATGCACTGTACTGTACTTACTGTATGTTTGTAAAAGTTAAATCCAACTGCTGGGGCGAGAAACATGAGCGCACACTGGATGTAAACAATGGACTGACTCCTCGTGGAGACGCCACGCTTGGTGGTAGCAAACACCAAGAAATCCACACCAAACAAATTATAATTTTTAACCAAAAATTTTAATTCTATATAGTGACTTTTGTTTTTTAAATTGTTAAAATTTACCCCAATTTCCGTAAAGGCAGATTTACGGGCCGTATCGCCAAATTATTGGTCATAATTTACAAATTCCGTAAGAGCAAAATTCCGCAACCCGGGGGTTCCATAACACGGGGGATGCCTGTATATACAGTATATTATTATTATTTTTTAGTTATATTTTGCCGGGAAGTGAATTAAAATAAATGAAAGTCCAGTACATATGCTAACTACTCCAGTTGTGTTTTCTATGGTATGGTATTGTATTGTAATAAGTTGTACATGTATAGTACTGTACCCTGTATTGTGTAGTATTGTACAGTATGCAGAAGAGAAGGAAAATATTATGATAAATTCCTATAACTAAAATTTGGCACAGTCTACACCCACTGAGACCTGTTCAGCATGGGTTGTACAGTACTGTAGGAGGAACAAAAGAGGTAAGTTAAAGCCTTTCCATAGTGACTGTATCTGGTGAACCTCAGACAAGTTACATCTTTTGTATCAATATCCACATCCTCAATAATCTGCTGTAGGTGAAGTCAATCATTCATAAATTATCTAAAAATTAAATATCATTACCATCTCTTTTTCCAAGCTTAATAAACAAACCCAGAATCACTTTTAAACTGGAATTATGTATGATTGAATGAGCATCAACAGTTGTGTACATAACAAGTAAAACAAAAGACTCTTTAATGTTCATATTGCAGGTCTGCATGCAACACAAATATAAGAAAATGCTCTTTTATTTAAATAGGGATAATTACATAAAAATACTTCATGCACCTTACTGCTCATACAGAATAAACTGGAGGACAAACTGTGATTGCAATGTAACAAGTTCCTGTTTACAAAATGTGAGAAATAAAGACTGTATATGAACTTCAAGAGGACGGAACTGCCCTAAAAATCTCAAGAGTGGCAGCACAGGTCTGTACACGCCACCCAAGAGCAAATAAAATATTGAACAAATCCACCAATTATTTAGTGCATAATGTCAATTGTACTTCAGTGTTAACAATCAGCATTACTGTTATGTTTACCTTCAGTCACAACTCTGGTTAACCACTTGTGTATGGAGTTACCTTTGAGCTGAAAAATATTGTCTGACGTTACCCAAATAAAATATCAAAAGTGGCGTCCCGATAGTGAAGGGGTCAACCAAAACACAGTTGCTTGCTCAGGATGTGCATAAGACCTGACCTTTATCACAGATATGAAGGTTTATTCCCCAATTTATGGTTCCAAAAGAGAGCACCAATGTTATATACCATCATGATGTTAAATACAGAGCTATAAAACATAATCAAATCAAATAGTTTTTTAATATGAATTTCTGTACAATGGCTAAATATTAAAAAGAAAACAAAATCATGCATAAATGTCAATCATATTCTAATCATCTCAATTATGTTATACGGTTTCTCTACCCAAGGAACTGTATTATCTGGTTACATTCACAAAATAAACAAAGCTTCCTAGGAGAGAATTAACAGACTGAGGAACCTACACTGACAGCCACTCACTAACCTTGGGATCCATCACTGAGAATCATGAATTGGGATCCACTTACAAGAGTCTAGAGATAACAGTAACAAATTATAGAGCACCTCCGTTATACTGACTGACAAAAAAATAACACCATGAATCCCACACTCAACGTCAGGGACACACTCTTCTCCAGGAACTGTTTCTCCTCGGAGCTCTTTACCCTCAAGAAAAATTTAATGATTTAATTACATCACACATCAATAGTTTAGACTCCAAGTTTTCTCCACACTAATGATACATAATTTCCAAGTTCATAATACTGGCACTGTGATCCTTATACAAACAAAATATCAAAGGAGATAAGATTTTTGCACCATTCCTAAGTTGCATAAACAGTAATAATACACTGAACCAACGTAAGATTTCCTTTCTATAAAACTGTTGTAGTTGCATAAAGTTAAATATCCACTTAAAGTGAGATCTCAACCTTTCAAGGAATATTAACACAAATTACACAAGGTCTAGTCATGATCTAATTACTCTTGAAGGGAGGATCCAGAGGGAGCTGGGGAGCATCTGCCTTCACCCTCTTTTCTCTTTTATTTATGTTAAATTTCTCCTTCATATCCATCATTTTTGTTGTAAAATATAATTACATCTCTCAAGCTATCCAATTGGCCAATCATATGTTGCAGTACATTCCAATTAGCCAATCGTATGTTGCAATATATTCCAATTTACCAATCATATGCTGCAGTATATTCCAATTAACCAATCATATGTTGCAGTACATTCAAATTAGCCAATCATATGTTGTAGCTCATCAGATGCTACCAGTTGAGCTTCAAGACCTCAGCCCGTACCACATCAGGGCAATACTCTCTCTAGATCTACTCCCTCTAGTGAATTAGTATCAATGAAAGAGAAGAAACCCACAATGGCAGACAAAATATTACTACTTAAAAAATTATACAGTATTGTCTTTCAGAAGCCATACTGAACTAAAGACAAGCATTGAGATAATACTTGGAAGCATATTCTCCATTTGCCAATAACTCACAATGTATATTGATTATTCACCTCAGCTATATACATTACAGTACAGTATTACCCTGCATGTATACATACCAAGAAAACCATAAATTGCCTTGAAAATACAATCTTTCTTAACACTTTCATAAACATTCATTTACACAAAGTTTACACAATACACTGCATATTAGTTCAGCATATAATATCCTCTTTAATATGACAAAGAAACAAGAAGCAGTCAGTAATGTTATGTGTCTTAATAAACTAACTGATCTTTATATAACACTAATGTATGGAACAGTATTTCATGTGACCTCTTTAAATATTATAAGATTAAATGAACCATAATCTAGGTCTCCTTACAAAGCCTAATCCAATTCTAATGACATCAACGTACACAGAGTCAAAATTGAACACTGTGACTCCTGTTGTCTTGGTAGGGTTGTCAAAATCCTTCATCCATGGTGTCATATTGTCTCACACATAATGGTAAGGATAACTTTTGGAGTGAGTAATGGGTATAAAATATCCACTGTACTAATTACCAGAACAACTTTTTGTCTAGTGGGTGAGAATTGTTCAGAAAGTTGAGTCTTCATTACCACATACAAAGTCTTCAGCTTTTAAGAAATTACTTGTCACACATAAAGTTTTAGTATATTAATTAAATTTATGCTGTAGTAACACACTGTGGATAATTTAGTCTTAAAATTTTCATAATCAGTGGATATAAGTTAGCAAAGATGATCAAGAATTAGAGTTGCAGTGTATAATGATTGGAGTGTGGTCATCCTACATCACTTGTACACTTAGTGGGCTGGTATCAACATTGACAAACAACGCATCATAACTGTCGAAGAATTCTGTGTTTTCTCCCCTATGACTACAATGGTGACACAATTCAACTTAAAATCAATATATAAAATTCATCGTTCTTTATGATAATGGTTTATATTTATTAAAGCTCTAATCACCGCTTAATGGTTTATATAATTAGCAAGGAAAATCAAAGGTATTGTACTGTGATTAAATACAGTACAGCCAATAAAACCAATCAGACAAATTATAGAACACTGAGAATTTCTTTAGTAAAACCACATGAAGAATGAGAAACACTTTTATCTCCATCTCGCATGCCAATTCCCATCTTGAAATCATACATGTATATAGAGGAATACCCCAGTGTCAAAGATCATCAGCATCTCATTAATTTAACATAAACATCAAAGGTTAAAATGTTTACGGAAAAACCAACTGATGTAGATGAACTCTGATGCCGTTCTGTCTTCCTCACCCATATTATAGCTAATCACGTACCAGCTAACTAGATGGTGGTGTGTGTTTGTGTGAACAAGACATTCGAACATATACACACACACACTAAAGAACATTCAAATCAGTACTCAGAGCATTCAACGTTTACCAAGATTCGTGGCTGCACTTTTGCATGTTTCCAATCAAACTTGAATAATTTTTTCACATGACGTACACATTATATTCTGGCTTTCAGCTGTTTTAATAATATAATACAAACAAGGACTTAAACGACACAAAGACAAGTGAAAAAAACACACATCTGTTACAGACTTACACCTTTTATTTATGGCAACTGCAGATCGACATTTTGGTCCCTGAGCTTCTTCATCTAGCAGGAAAAAATAACATCTTCGAAAAGTACACTTAACTTATTCTAGAAATACTACCTTACTGAGTTGTCTTTATATGTTCAGAGTCATCCCAAAATTCCATTAACATAAATGTACTCAAAATTGGGTACTGAGCGTATGAAAATTTGAAAATAAGCAGCAGCGGCGGTGGCATGACAAATTGTGTTTCGTGATTCTCATTTTATTTCAAGTTGGTCCATTCACTGACAAAGATCAACGTAAGAAAGTTCGGTAATCCATCTTGTTAAAAATATTGGAAGTTGTTAAGGATGATTCTAGTCAAAGGATTTATTGCATCAAAGTTAAGTGCAGCAATTTCGCTAATGTGCCCAACACGGCAATACGTGAAACTGGCTATTCTGGATGATCTCGGTAAGTACTGTAAAACTACATTAACATCTCGCATAAATTTGGGGTGTTGATAAGAGTCCACAACACAGTCCATTAATAATCATGTAAAAAAACACCATAAATCATTAAAACATTACCATATATGACCAAATCAGTAATAAAAAACAAACTTAAATGAGTTTTGTACATGAGTGTTGCCTTGTTTACCTAGCGACCACAACAGCCAGCAGTAATGTGGTCGGGGGAAGGAAACCAACCTACTTACTGAATATCACAAGTAAAAGCAACCTCATTAAAGTATCAACTATTGGACACTGATTTTGTCACATATCCACCTCCAAAATAATCAGTCTCAGTCTCACTAGTCATTATAAAGAGCGCTTCAGGGTCAATCAGGAAATCACATGTCGATCTGTCAGGGGCAAAATTTCAAAATAATACTTTCGAATGTTGCGAAGAGTTGGTAAAAGTAAGAGGCTCCTAATGTTTGGTTTCTAAGGTAAGGTTCAAAGTATATATATATATACGTATATCACCGACTCTTAACCTATAGTAAAAACAAAAATAATTGTTATTCAGTTTTCACCATAACAAATATATCTTCCAAAATCTTTTTACTAAACTGTGCAGTAAATTTCTCTCTCCTTACACCAATGTCTGAATAATTACGAAGGTTTACATATCTTTGAGAAAAAACAATAGTTTCTGTTTAATTGAATAATAAAGATGTTATATATTTTTTCTTACAATATCCAGAAACACAACTTACGAAATCTGTCTCACTTTCTCTTTTCTTTAAATAGGTATTGAAAATTTGAACAAACATTGACCTAACAAAACAATTATCTCTTTAAAAATGTAAAATTATTTCCTAAAACAACATCAATCACAAAAAAGTCATAAGACTGTAAAAGGGATAAAGGGACTACTTGCAGCAATGAGATATATTCTTCTCTTATCTTGTCTAACAGTAAGTAAGAAACTATAGTCATTATAGCACTGTCATCACTGCAGACATTTTAAGACTCTGCTGCTAATGTTTCCCAGCTGGGGGTAAACACTGTTGCAGCTGCTGGTAATGATTGACTTATGGAATGATAAGGTGACCAATGAAGCTTGACCTTTAAGCATCGGGCATGGTGTTGGTGGGTACAACTTGGAGGAGCAACTGGAAGAATGTCGTCAAGTGACCTGCAAGGAGAAATAACCTTATCCAATACAACTTTTTATTTTATACATTAATTTATAAATTTTAATTTTCGGAAAAAAAAAGAGCTATTTGCTATAACTACAGTATCTCTTACACACTATCTACCTCTATCTACCAGTTATGACAATCAAACTTGATATATCTATGCACTGCAATGTGTGTAAGCGCATAATGAAAATTCTAGAGACTAACAAATTGTATATATCACTATAAAGTATTTGTAGTTTAATTCTTAACCTGAAATGAAATTCTATCTAGTATGAAATGTTGATATTAAGAAATTTTCCAAAGTGTAGGAGAAGTGTGACAACATCTGCCTCTATATATCTCCTTGGCTGACTTTGTGACACCTCTCACACCTCAGTAACTCTCCTCTGAGGGGCAACCATGACAGAAAGGCCTCCAAGAATTGTTATCATTATTTATCTCTCTTCCCTTCATCCTCTGCCCCATACTCTCCTTAATGTACTACTGCAATCCACCTTTCCTCCCCACAATATAACTTGCCTCTTTACCTACTACACCTGCTATATATTACTCAATAAAACACTGGGTCATCTGAATAAATTGATCCCTTGCCTGCATACCACACAATACCAGTACAGTAACACCCTGTACTGTACAAGGAGATCCCTCAGAATCTGTCAGTATAATACAATACACAACCAAATCCCTACATAACACAGTCATGTTAACCTTCTTGGATGTGTCTGGGAGGTAGAGACATGGCTGAGAGGTGTTGTGAGTCACTCATTACCACACTCTGTACATCATGTATTATAATTTCCATGCTGTGATTTTGTCTTCTATGAACTAATGTGTATGTTATATAATCACCCCCAAACACCATATGCAGCCTTCTGGTGATGCTGCAGATAATAAGAGGACTAGGAGAAGCATCAACCTAAAAACCGAGATACAGTTCCTCAATAGGTCAGCCAGGGAGTAGCAACAATATTGGTGGTGCTTTACTTAGGGTGAACAAGTCCACCACATGAATACCCAGGAAAAAGGTGTGAAACTGAAATCTTCCTTTACCTCCATTTCTTCACCATTACCCCAGGCCAAGTGCATCAAGAATCCTGCTTGGGGGTGTTACGATAACTGCTCTCTTGCTTCCAGCACCACCTTTAATGTCTCCAAGTCACATACTGTGCAGTCAACAACTAAAGTCCATTCACCTCTCCCCCTGAACCACGAACCCTGAGATTCAGATTCAGACTCATGAATCCGAAGTGTCTATGGACAGAATAATGTAAGGAACTTCCCCATTCAAGTGAATCATTCTCTCTACGTAACGAAGACAATTATCTTCTGGTGGATTTTATATGCTTGAATGACAGCTTAATAAACTGTAGTGAACACCTCACCATGCTGCTATCTTCCTACCAGCTCTCATGACCCACAGGCACAGAACGAAGGCCTGTAAGTGATATTACAAGCAAGGTGACCATGGATATCTTTAGTGCTGTATCCCTCAACATATAAACAGAACAGTATATTTGATAATGAACTTTATCCTTTGTTCATTTCAAGGTATGGTAATCATCCAAAGTTTTAATGACAATGGCCCAAGGAATTTAATGAAATCTAATTGATTGGTGTACAGAGAAAATGCCTCCCAAATTTCTACTACTACAGTACTGTACAGTAGTTAAAACAGCTATCTGTGCAGGTGGGGGTCAATATGCTCCGAAATTTTACGTATGACTAGTGGCAGCCCTCATATTCCAAAATTTATCGTCCATGGTCTCATATTGTTTCTCGCAAAGTATGCACAGATAGTTGTTTTAGCTACTGTACAAACATTAAGTACGGATTTACACTTGAATACCATTATGTCAAATTACATCACAATCGGTAGTGGGCTACCACCTACAGTACAGTTTCAAGTTTTTGTGTAATACAGTACCTGTAATGTAGAGTTCCCTCCTTGTACACTCCACAAAAAAGTAACACTGCACCACACACTACTGGATACACATGGCAATGTTGGAACAGTCATTGAATGGACTAGCATTCTGCCAAGAAGGTCTGATGAACCATAAGCTGCTGAATGCATGTGCAAGAATACTGTAAAAATTTTAGCTGACTAACCTATATAATTACCAAAGATCAGATGGTCATCCAATATCAAGTACATAACTCCTCAGTCACACCTAAGGCACTTGTGTAGTCATGGATACACATTACATTACTATGACCATTACCTAAGTCAGTTCCATTAAGCAACACTCACCCATTACTAGGAATCAATACCTATTCACCCTTACAACTATGAACACACTTATAAATTAATTAGTCACCCAAATGGGGATTCAAGTAAACGCTTATCAAAATATTTACCCATGCCGGGGATACTCTTCTTCATGTAGACGAAGGGGAAGTAGAAGAACAGGCCAGCGACGATGAAGAGGGATGCATAAAGGTATTCGATCTGAGGAGAATCGATGATGGGGCCAACCACCAGGTACACGGAGATGATCAGTACCAAAATGGGGATGAAGATGGGGACCTGTTCGGGGTTAAAACACACACGGTAATGCCACGTCACAGAACAAGACATTAAGGCTGTGACTACATATTCCTTCCCTCTTGTATCAGTCTAGAATTAAATAAAATGATGAACTACCTTATACAAAACAAATTGGTATGTCATCTTCCCTGACTAAGGAGGAATTATATCACCACCACTGACTGGAAGTTGCACATAACATCCAAATCACAACAAAAGGCTTCATTGCTCACATTGCATCAGCTCCAAGGTTTGTGTGAATCACTTAAAAACTGGCCATACAGTGTTGAAAGAAACAAACCTGTATCATGAACTCAACTTTTTCAGGATGTTAATAACAGAAGTATATCAGGGTATGTAAAAGAGCTGTAAAGTGTGAGGAGGTCAACCACTCAGAGTAAAGCCAGTGAAAGTTGATGTGCATATTATATATCACTGATGGACTGCTGATAGATACAGTACTAGAACTATATCTAATTATACAGTACAGGTATTTACGAGGGATCAGATGTAATGCCACTTTATCAGAACGTACACATGTGACCTGGTTATACAGAGTGTGGCATAGTCACTTTACTGAGTACACTGTATTGTTTAGAATTTCTACTAAATACAAAAACAAATACTGTACCTTATAAGGGCGTGGAGCATCTTTCATGGTATAGCGCATAATGATGAGGGCTGCCATAGCACCTCCATAGAAGATCCAAGCAGTGAAGCTGAAGAAGTCAATGAGGGAGCCGATATCCGAGGGGATAACCATTAATAGCGCGATGGACGCCTGGGGAACATCAAGTCCATATTATCAACACAGCCTTGATATACTGTAGCCCACTGGCATAAGAGTCTCTGTATGTACTGGTGAAAGATAAAGCACTGTATCTGTCAAATCAAAATCTACTTTACGATATAAGAAACTGTATTCTATGAAAGATTTGAGAATTCTATATAGTACAGTACAGTGGTCCCTCGATTAACGAACGGTTCAATTAACAAAATTTCTGTTAACGAATTAGCTCCCATGAGGCTTTCAGTTCCATTAACAAACAAAACTTCAATTAACGACAGCCTTACAAGAAACACGCTATGTTGTGCGCATCACCTGATCAGCTGTTTTTATTTATTATTGTACAGTACATGTATACTGTACAGTACAGTACTGTATTTAGTTTAAATTTAATGCTTTGTTAATTCTATTACCGGTATACAGTATTTTGTATGTATACTTTTTCTACGAGTTGGAACTAATTACCCAATATCCCATTGAAATAATAGATTCAGTTAAAAAAAATTCGGTTAACAACCGACTCTGTGGAACCAATTGTGTTCGTTAATTGAAGGACCATTGTATATGAAACTTTCGAATATATTGTACAATACAGGTAGTTCTGCTATAACGCGATAATTGTGTTCTTGTAAAATATCGTGTTATAGAAAATCGCGTAATAGAAATAACAGGGCTTATGGAGAAAATGGGGTTAGGTGCAGATTACTCGAAATCGAAAAAATTTAGTAGTTAGCCTAACACAAAGGATAGCACAGTCTAAATAAATGTTACATTCATATCTAATAATGAAATCATACAGTAAATGTAACACTTTACTTGATGGGGGAGAAGGGTGATTTTGAGGTTGATAAAATCGAGCTTCTCTTCAAGTGTTATATCCTTTCTTTTACGATCATCACCGGGAATTTTATCACCAGAATGCTTCTTGTTGATATTCTCCTTTACTATATTCACAGTTAATACCACAAAATTGGAGAAATAGTAAGCAAAAATCGCGTTATAGCAAACAAGCATTCGCGTTATACAAATATCGTTCCTAATTCATAAATCGCGTTAGAGCAAATTCGCGTTATCAAAACACGCGTTATAGCAGAACTCACTGTACAGTAATTTTCTTTTCTTTAAATTTTTACACATTACTGTACATGAGAGTAAATGAGGAGAAATTGGACAGTCAGACACCTGACTGAAAGTCTATGTGGTGTGAGTGATGATTTGGACCATCAGACAATTGACTGAGTGACTGTGTGTGGTGTGAGTGACGAGTCTACTTGTCTTCAAGTAATAACACTGAGAGAGTTAGAGAATAAAGAAGTAAGTCAGTGTACAGGTGTTGGTAGAAACTAATAATATAACCACAATGACACAACTAATGTGGTTTATTACATGCTTTTTGAACACTTGTTCATGATGGTCACTACTTTACATAATTATCCATTTTACAGATGCCTCTTGAGCCCAAGCATTATGAATGACAGATACTTCACACTACACATGTTTCTAGCATTCAATATATGAAAATGCAAGTGGGTTCCAGTGTGACTCTCTATTAGGGTCAGTGTGAATAGCACACTGTATACAATAGAGTAGAGTAAAGCAGAGCAGATTACAGTACAGCAGAGAAATACTGTATAGAGAAAAACAGAGGGTACATTCTAATCCTCAAATTACAAGCACTATACAAATAAAAGACATACATAAATTAACATTACTTATTCAACAAAATAAGTACATCTACCAAGAGATTAAAGGAATTAAATATTTTTACATATGTATACTCCATTTATACACCTACAAACACAAACAAATACACACACACCCCTACACACACACACACACACACAAAACAAACAAATACACACCCCTCCTAAACACACCTACACATCAGTACTTACATTGAAGAGGAGTGCCGGGGAGGGAGTAAGTTTTTTGGCATGGACATAGGAGAGGACATCTACCATATGACCCTCTCGTGCAGCCACAAAGCACAACCTACATGTCCAAAAATACATCACATTAGTGTAAGCGATGATCTTCAGATGAGAGTTTTGGCATAAAGTTAATTCCATATTTGTAAGTGATTCCATATTTTTAAGTGATTTTGATATTTTTCAGTGATTTCCATGCATGTATTTTTAAGTGATTCCATATTTTTAAGTGATTTCGATATTTTTAAGTAATTTCCATACCTGTATTTTTAAGTTAATTCCATATTTTCTACTTTTTTTTTAATCATGGCAGTCCAGAGGCTCAATGACATCCTCAGAAGGAATATATTGACCAAAAATTTTAATATCTGTGCCACAGTCTATTTAATATGTTACAATTTGATCATGATATAAAAACACATTCCCTGATTCCCTAAGTTACTGTAGTGATGTTCTCTGATGCTTTAGCTTAACACACAACTTCTAATATCACAACACACAATGAAGTATACAAATGACTCTACACAACTCACTCTCATTAAGCGTTTAGTGAAATTGGTGAGAGTGAATACGAGTTTCCTCAGTAAATTGACCATCACATCCAAAGACTCACTACTGATGATCTTTTTCTTTTAATTTTTTACTCTTTATCTCTGGTTTAGGAAGTAAGGATGCTACTGGAAATAATCAGCTAATGGCTTTGTTGCACAGTATATTATCACATGATATTTACAGTACTTAATTCCTTCTGTGATGTCAACTATATTACTCTTATTTTTCAAGGAACATTATAAGCTCGGTAAAAATAAGGCTACTTGATTTATGATTAAAATTTGGAACATAACGGATTTAAGAAAGAAATGCAACTTTACAAAATGTCAAATTTCTTTTTAACTTTATATACAACATGATTAAGAAGTCCCTGTACACCCATTAATTAACAATATACTACAGGTATAGTTATTAACTGTACCTTATTCTACTTATGGTAAATACTGGTAATGGTCAGAGTAAATAATGGTAGTTGAGACCATCGCAAATATTTACTGTGAGTAGAAGAAGGTACAGTAGAAGTCCGAAAATCCAGACTGCTCGGGGATTGGGTCGGTCCGTATTTTCAGATTTTCCGGATTCTCGGGCAGTACTTGTAAAATTCAAATTTAAGGAGGAATAAAGAAGAGATGAACAGGTAAATTTTGATAATCTACTACAGTATTCATTAGCAAATACTCAGACGAGGCTGTGAATTCTAGAATTTTATTCTTTGCCTTTTTTATATTGTAAATTGTAGACTTTCCGATGTCATATGTTTCCATTAGATCAGTATTGCTCACACCACGTTCTAGTTTCTTAATTATTTAAAGTTTGTCACTCAATTTCAACGTGTTCTTCTTTCTCTTCACACAACGAAGTTCATCTAATTTAGGAGCCATTATTATGGGCTTGTAAATACGTATGCTATACAGTACAGGTATATGGTAAATGGAAAGAGTAGGACACAATATTACATAAGTTGTCACAGTTTGATTGCTCATTTTAAAATGGTGACCGTGTGGTCGCTTGTTGTCGCTGTGCAGCTGTGGCGCTCACGCATGCACACACACACACACACAAAAGCTCCGCTAAATTTAAAAAGTTTGAGATTTCAAAAAGTCCGGATTCTCAGGTGGTCCAGATTTCTTGGCATCCGGATTTTTGGACTTCTACAATGAATGTATAATAAAAAAACACCATAGTTATTCATTGTAGGTGCATGGGGACTTTTTAAACACCCTAGATTCAGTGGCTCCACAGTTCATTTGGCAGAGCATTTGTCTTGTTTGTGAATGGTCATAGGTTCAAGTCCTGACCAGAAAGAAGGATTGGATTCCCATCTTGTACTCAGCAGTAAATGACTACTACACTGCTGATGGTAGAAAAACCCTTAGGTGGCCTATCATCAACCTAAGGAAGTGAAGTAACCAACTAGCTGCTGAATGTTAGTCCTTAAGAGATCAGCAACTGTGTAACCACCCGGTACCATGACAAGAAAAGGCTTACGTGAATAAAAAACAAAAATATATTTAGACAATAGAAATTACAAAAGCAATATCAACAATTAAAATGCTAAAGCAGTACACGGCAACATAAACCATGCAAGCCGTAAACAGGACATGGTGATGGATGATACGAGGGCTGTGAATGCATGCCCCCCCTCCCCTTCCTTATCCAAACACCCAACACAAAACTGATAAAACACTACAATAACATCATCAGCGCCTTTGAAATATTACTAAGAGGGAGGAGGTACTGAAATGACATCCTCTAAGCAGACAATGAATATTTCCTCCCAGCTTAAAGTTGTCTGATATTTCTGATGATAACTTTGAGGTCATTCACAGTCCCTTTATCATAACCTTCACAACAGGCCTGAGAAAACAAGGTAGATGTTAGTTATTACTTGCCATAAGGAGTTAACACAGTGATACCTCGATCCAACAGATATACAGTAGTCTGTTAGATGGAGGTTTCACATCTAATGAATCGTATACAGAAGGAAGTCAGTTAGGTGTGAAACCTCCATCTCTATAAAATTCATTTGAAAGAAGTAAAAGAGCAAAGCATTCACAAGCAAGAAATATAAAAGCAAGTGTTGGCTAAAACTAGGAAATTTTTTTTACAGACAAACCTGTGAAATAATAAGAGTCAAAACATGCAAGATTCACGATGCAAGATTTTAACAACTTGGTTCCATAAAATTCAGATTCAAAAGCAAACTAGTCGAGAAGTCGTGACTCAGAGAACAAGACGCTATGTGTGGGCACCGACATATTAATCGGTGATGCGTGTGCGTGTGTGTGTGTGTGTGTGTAAAGAGTCAACTAGTGTTTCTAAATGATATTATCCTAACAAGCACTCAAATATAGTTCCTAGAGAAGACCTCAAAGCAGAGTATTAGGTGGCTGATTGTTGTTCGCCTGATTCTTTAAGAGAGATTGTTTAACTGTTGTATTTTACGAGACAGAAGTGAACAGGTCACATACACCCTTCACTAACTGTCACAAGTGCTGTAAATTATACGTTAACTGTAATTAACTGGAAATAGACACTTATTTAAATACCAGTTGTCAATAAACCAGAAACTATTTACAGGGTGTCACAAAAAAAAGTATACAAACTCCCTTATAAATTTTCATAGTGATTGCAGAGATGTTTGTACATATTACTAAAGCAACATTGTCCTCACTTGTAGATGTGTGAGGCTTCCAACAAGTGGAGACAATATTGCTGGTGTAATGTAGTCATCAATCCACCGCCACAAAAAATCTATTAGGTAGTGTGTTTATGGTACATCTTTTTGAGACAGTCTGTATTTGGTGTCACTCACAAGTAATATTTTCTTCAAATTCTTTCTTGGAAAACTAAATCCTGTATGTTTTAACTTTCATCACTCAAAACCTCACTCCAGCTGGCTCCCCTCAGACTCCCCTTTGAGTGGTGATCATCCCTAGTCCAGTTGACTCTCCTCTGAGTGGTGACAATCCCTGCTGCCCTGCTGTGCTAAATAGTTTCTCTCAGAGTAAGGAAGCTCTCTACTGTGCTAAATAGTTTCTCTCAGGGAAAGGAAGCTCTCTACTGTGCTAAATAGTTTCTCTCAGGGAAAGGAAGCTCCCTACTGTGCTAAATAGTTTCTCTCAGAGTAAGGAAGCTCCCTGCTGTGCTAAATAGTTTCTCTCAGAGTAAGGAAACTCCCTGCTGTGCTAAATAGTTTCTCTCAGAGTAAGGAAGCTCCCTGCTGTGCTAAATAGTTTCTCTCACAACAAGGAAGCTCCCTGCTGTGCTAAATAGTTTCTCTCAGGGAAAGGAAGCTCCCTGCTGTGCTAAATAGTTTCTCTCAGGGAAAGGAAGCTCCCTGCTGTGCTAAATAGTTTCTTTTGTGCTATCTAAAGAGAGAAAATCCTAATATATGGGGTGTAAAAAGGTCTTTTCTGTCATATATACAAGTTATGTTAAAATTAATCAGTATATGTTGCAGTTATCATGGTTACACCTCAACGACACAGACAGATACATGGAGGGATGGAGTCCTATAGCTCCCCCCACATGTCAGCAGAGGGTAATAAACAAAAGAGGGAAGCTTAAGTATAGGAAATTAAAATGAAAAACCAAAGAAGAATAATAGAAGAAAGAAAGTGAAAAATGTCTATGTATTGTGATCACTTCTTTCAATGTACACAGAGTCAAAAAAGTATCTTCATGGAGAGGTTCGGTGAATTTCAAAATGAACACTGCGACTCCTGTTGTCTCGGTAGGGTTGTCAAAATTCTTCGTCCGTTGTGTCGTACTGTCTCGCACGGAACTGTAAAGATACTCTTTTGATTGTGTGTACAGGCATCCCTCGATTTAAATAAGGGTTCCATTCCAGATAATTAGTGGCAAATTAATCCTTTGTATATCAAGTGATGCCTGTGTTGTTCTCCCGAGAGGTGTTGTTGGTGTCCAGTATGATGATGTTAACTCCATGATCTATTTCTCTATGCAAGGTAGAGTATACACCTCTCTCTAGCTCAAACTCTATGAATGAATTTTAGGATGGCCAAGAAACATCATTATTAATATATACAGGATGTAAATGCAATGTTAAAAAAAAACCATAAAAAAAAGGTAAAAAAATAACAAACAGACACAATTTGTCACCAACACCACAAGCATACCTGCCAGATGTAAAAGCTGTTCCATTTGCAGCCCCGAAGGTGGATAGCGTGACAGCTAGAGGCATGAGGAAGGCTGCCCATCCTAGCACTCGATTGCCGAATGTCTAGCATAAGAAGGTTAATTGAAGACATTGGAAAGAATTCCCAGAAAGTTTGATGGCTACAGAACAGAAGTGGCTACAAACCTATACCATTATACCACAGAGTCACTTACAAACAACATTAACATAAAAGGATCTGATAATTATTCTATACATAAATGACTCCGGAATATGAAATAATGGTATGTTTATCACCAGAGCATGGGAGAGTCTTAGTACCATTTGGTTAATACAGTACCCAGATTATCACATAAAAGCACCAGTAAGAATAAACGAAAATAAACAGCATAGGAAATATTAAAGCATCAGCAGACCTCATTGTCGGGCCTAACGGAGAAATCCCCAACCAGAAGACAGATCATTTCACCTCTATACATTGTACACTCACAAAAACACGCACACATAACCCTATAGTAATTATGTATGTACTATTGATGTTTCTGTGTACACAAATAACAAAAAAAACTCTTACACACACGTAGAAAAAAAACTTGCTTGGAAGAGACAGAAGAGATCCATTTGGTAAGACTAACGTGATGTGTGAATTGTGTGAGCTGAAAGATGAAGTGTCTATATTCGTTGTACTGTGGGATGCACCTTACTGCCCTACCATGGCTCTTCACCAAGTTATAAATGCCTGAGCATCCTATGACAGTTAACAAAGTTTGTACATTTATGGAAAAAAGTCTTGTCTGTCCTTGGTCCCATTCATGAACCCTGACTCACGAACCGATGAATCCGAGGTAACACACAGTGAACCATCTATGGGCCCAACAATGTGTGATGTCTCGGTTCACGAGTCTCAGGGTTCATGGACGGGACAGGGGAGTGACAGTATATTAGGGCTCTAAATATATTAGATAATTAGCAAAGATGATGTTGAGTAATATAAGGATGGTCAATTTAGGTGTTTTGTCAAGGGATAAGAGGGTTGTATATAAGGGTATAAAGCAGTCTGGTTAGGTTTGAGTTAACAGAGATCACTGCTTTAAGTCTTCAAGGGTCAATATATTCATCATAAATAACATGTATTGGCCAGTTCTGTATTTTACTCAATATGAACTAATACAAATACAGGTAAGTGAATCTTCCTACATAAGTGTATGAACTTTTCAATGGGAAGTCAATACAGTATGACAGTATTACATCATGTTTCCAACAAAGGATGCGTGGCATGTGGGTGGGTAGGCGCATAGTGCTCTTGAGATACAATTGGCTACTACTGTCATGTGACTGCATGGCTGATGTGTCTGGCAACCTATCTCCTTAAACTCTTGCATCATAACACTTTTAGTTCACTGTCTGCTGCCATTGTACAAGCTTGTTTGCTTGCTCGCTGCTGTTTTTGCATACGATCTGTACTGTACATTATTGTAGTACCAGCATAAAAACAGCCAAGAATACTGTTAAAACTGTGTTAATATGTAAATGTGATTACAGTTATGTATACTGTACTGTATATTCATTAAGTGTGAAAGTACCATGTACAGTACTGTAGATAGCAGAGTGGACAATGTATGCCTACTATAGACTAGTGTGTAGAGGGTGTATACAGTATAAGGTGCTTGTATAATCCCTCCTTCATGGAGGGAGAGGAGAGTGACAGTTAGCAACACCTGCCACAATAGATGGTACAGGACAAAGGCAGGTCATCCTGTATTATCATATCACCATTTGACCTGCCTGCATCACAAGTTCAAGATGACAGCATCTGCTGGTGAGTGCAGCATAGTGTATACAGTATATATGTTGTTTATTAACAATATATTGTATGGTACAATAGTGTTTGCATAAAAAAATACAGCTCTGAGCCTGTCCAACTGCAGTCTGATGCAGAAACATTACAGGAATGTCCAATTTTTTCCAGGGATGAGAAAATTTGTCTCAGTACCCGGAAGTCTCTCATTCCCAGAACCACTCTGCACTAATTATTCCGGCTGATGGGGATCATATTCCTACAGTGCCCTGTCACCCATGAGGCCTAGTTTTTTTTTACAAAGTTTTGGTCTATGTTGGGGTGTAATAAGGTCTTTTACATGTTGAGGTGTAATAAGGAGGTCTTTTACTGTACATGTTGGGGTGTAATAGGGAGATCTTTTACATGTTGGGGTGTAATAGGGAGATCTTTTACATGTAGGGGTGTAATAAGGAGATCTTTTACATGTAGGGGTGTAATAAGGAGATCTTTTACATGTAGGGGTGTAATAAGGAGATCTTTTACATGTAGGGGTGTAATAAGGAGGTCTTTTACATGTTGGGGTGTAATAAGTTGGTGTGATTGTCAACAAGGAGTGGGCAAATAAAGAATAAAATCACAAGAAAGATCTTAAACTGAAAAATGACAAAAGAAAACAAAAGACAATCAAAGCAAAGTGTTATCAATAATAAAAATAATAAAAACCCAATTTTTTTACTTTACTATGATGGTTCACTGACCGATCCAAACTATGGCAAAATTACTGTTAGTATCTTGAGCATAACGACTTAATACTCTGAGCACAATTTATTAGTCCAGCATGATGGCTTAACCCCTTGAGCATGATGGCTTAACCCCATGAGGATGATGGCTTAAACCCTTGAGGATGATTGCTTAAACTCTTGAGTATGATAGTTTAACCCCTCAAGGATGATGGCTTAATGCCTTGAGTATGATGGCTTAACCCCTTGGGTATGATAATTTAACCCCTTGTGTAAGATGACTTAACCCCGAGTACAATTAATTAGCCCGGTGTTTATTATACCATAAACTCTCAAGTATGATGACTTTGCACCCAAATATAGATGCATCATTCTATTTAAGGGAACTTAACTAGTCATCGTACTCAACCAGTTAAAATTCTGTACTCAATACCCACAAAGCAACACACAGAACTCTTAATGGATACTCTGACAACACAATGACAGTCAAAATCACCCACATTCTACTCAAAACACAATCCCAAAACCCATCTGCAAATTAAACTACAAAACCTAAGCTGAAAATTAAAAAAGAAAAAAGAAGGAAATATATCATCATTATGGTCTTTTCTCCCCAATAACACAAACCAAATTTACTTCACCACAAAAATGTAAAAAACCATAAGAAACGATGCTCGATTGCCCTTAAGCCCCACATACATTCCTTTGTATCGCTATCATCGTCCTCTAAGTGGGCCATTAAATACTTGTAAAATTACCTCCCGGATGTGAAACAGTTGCCATTGGCCGCCCCAAAGGTTGACGTGACCACAGCAATGATCATTGTAACCTCTCCAGCAAACCCAAACACTTGACTACCAAAATACTAAAAAAAAAAAAAAGTATGTTGATGGATCATTATTTTATCATAGTGAGATTGGGGAAAATTATATATAGATATATGGATTAATTGCCTCGTGTAGTAAGATTTGGGATAACGAAAACAAAAACACATAGAGATGAATAATTTGCCTCGTGTAGTGAAATCAAGGAAACAACAACATAAATAAGATGAATAATTTGCCTCTTGTAGTGAGACTGGGAAAAAAAATAAGTTGACCCTCCACCAGCAGAGAAGATGTTACATAAGCACATGTTCAAGCAGCTACATGTAATAGTGTTCCTCCACCAAGAGCCAAGAGAGAGAGAGAGTAGGTCCTGTAGCTGTCATAAAATAAAAGTGTCCTGCATATAAAGAACTGAATTGAACGAAAAACAAACCTCCCGGCTGTAAAACTGGAGCCATTAGCTGCCCCAAATGTCGACATAACAACAGCGAAGATCATGATGCCTTCACCTGCTCTCCCCATTAGTTGATTCCCAAATAACTAAATAAAAATAACAAAACCAACAGGTCAAATTATAAAGAAAATTCTAATTAAAATAAAAATACTCTCAACACACAAATATTAAGACACATACATTACTAATATTCACAAAGACATTTTCTCTATTCAAAAAAGATTATTTAATACCTACAAGGAAATGTGACCATGTATAAAGAATGTCAACTCAGCCATCAAGCAAAATGCCATAAAACAAATGAAGATGTGGATGTAGTATTAGTATGTGGGCTAAGTACTCTGATATTGGGTACTGTTTCCATAGCTGGTAATATAATGAGGCTAATATAATGTACAACTTAATTATGGGATGGGTGACATTTATCTATCTAACCTGACCTAATGTAACCAGTTATTCATTCATCTAATATAACCTTACCTAACCTACACTGTATGCCTGCACTGTCAAAGTACATTGTTTATATACCTACACTGTCTAAACTCTAGGTACCTTGTATACCTACAGTGTCTACACTTTAGGTACTAGACTTTGTTTGTATACCTACACTGTCTTGGTACACTGTTTTGTATACCTGCTGTGCTTGTGTATCTGATCACTTCTTGTATATGATATATGATTATTTTATATTGCCTAAGTATGATATAGAACTCCTGTCTAAACCCGGCACATGTTCCCGTTTATGTATGAAAGAAGAAGTAGGATGAGTGCATATGACATGACCTGTGTATGAAGGCAGACATGACCTGTTAAAGAAGACATGACTTGTATAAACAATGACTCCCCCATTGGTACAGGTAACAGCCAATGGGGTAATAAAGACATACAGAGAAACAAAAAATTCATAATAATTAAAAAAAAATCAAAATCGTACCCATCAATTATCTTATATCAACAATTAAATATTTCTATGGTAATAAAAACCTTTAATCTTACATCTATGTTAAATTCTACATGGAATTATAATACATAGAAGTACTTTTTCACCAACTAAATAAACATCTACAACTATATACAGTACCTGGGTATTTATAAATCACTTTTGGGGTTAATTTTCATTCAATTTATCTCAATTTTTGGGGGGGATGTTTTTATTCTTGTTTGATTTTTGGTAAAGATAAAGGTCTTGTTGACATGGATAATGACTTAAGGTAATGATTAAAGCCTCATTGATATGGATAATGACTCGCCATTATTCTATGTTAATGAAAAATTACTTTCTTAATTATATCTCAACTTGGGTTAGCATCACAATCCCAACCCAACCCAACCTAATGAAAGGTCAAGTTACCCCAGGACATACTGTAACTCCTCTCCTGGGTGTGGGGTAGTGGGGGGGGGAGTGTTCGTGGGAGATTTATCCTATCCCAAAGTGGGGTCAATACGTACCACTGCCACAGTCTCCGAGGCGAGGAGCTCCTCCTGACTCATAACAGCCAGGTAGGAGACGTTGACCAGCAGGTAGCATACAGTGACCAGGGGAAGTCCAATGATGATGGCCCGGGGAAGGTTCCTGTAGAGGGCCATATTGATATTGTATTAGTACCTGGTGTGTGTGTGTGTGTGTGTGTGTGTGTGTGTGTGTGTGTGTGTGGGTGGGTGGGTGGGTGGGTGGGTGTGTGTGCAATTCAATTTATCACCCATTATTCTATTTACTGTCACATTTACTCCCATTCATTTGAAACTCCTAACTTCCTCCACTCTATCTCACTTTACACTAACAATCATTTCTCACTGTCTTTGTTCTCTACATATTATCATTACTAGTCTAAGTATGTTCACATTTACTTTAAAATCTTTGAAAAACAAAACATGAAATTCACCTTCCCATAATGGCCACCTTGTTCGTATATAACAAAAGCTTATAACATATAATAACATCAGTGTTCCAGTTGAGGTTCCATCACATTACTTAATGGGTTCTGGTAGTCTCAGATATCTGCCTTATGTAGATAAAATCCTCAAGCTTCATAGTGCCATAATGATTGGATCTGTAGGCTTAACACCACAACACTGACTGCAAGTTTCACCCTTAAGTATTACTCCCACAAGCTACTGAGCAGCGTCAGATGTCTCAAGAAATAGACTCATCCACGTGATCCACAAAAAGGTTCAAATAATCAGACACCATTACCTGGCATCACAAGGTTTATTTTGGCAGATTAAATGTGGTACACAGATGTGTTGATGAAGTGACACCTATTCTAATTGTGGACACTGATGCATGGTGTGTGTGTGTGTGTGTGTGTGAAGAGGACTGTAAAGTATTTACCTTACAAGGTCCAACACTCAATCCAAGCCTAATGGAGTTTATTACCGTGTAAACTAACTTCCACACCCAGTAATAAGATGTATACACAGTACGGTGTCTGGTTGCCAAAATGGTGGAGTAACCCACTACCTGCTGAATGGTGGAACAACCCATGGGTGGACTAGCATCCTGCTAAGGTGGTGGAGTAACCCAGTAGTTGCTTAATACATAGACAGTAAACAAAACAAAAATAGTCTCTGAATTAAGGATGGAGGGAATAGAGTATTGATGTAGTAACCAGTCAACCTAACAAAAACATATGTTGTCCACCTGATCTGTAATTCTTAGAACTACATCATCACTACACAATTATTAACCCAACTTTCATTAATACTACTACAGTACTTAAAATTAAGACACAATCTAACTTAACCTAACCAAAAGAGTAAAAAATACCTTAATGATTGAAAAATAATCGATTCTTATTATCATTCCAGTAGAGTATTACTATCTCAAGGTGTTACTACTGGAGGAAAGATGTGATAGAGGGACTTACGTGTAGGGTTTCTTCAGCTCCTCTGTCACATAGTTGAGGTTGTTCCTGTGGGAAGAGGCTGTGTTAATACTGGACCCAGATTATGTATTCATACTGTGAAGACACATGTACAGTATTCTGAAGAAACAATAATGTATTGTAGACACATCTATGTACTGTATATTGCAAAAACACATGTATGTACAGTATTGTGAATAAGAGAGAGAGAGAGAGAGTTATTGCCTGTGTTTATGCTTACGAGCTTGAGTGTATTTCTACGAGACTGTGGGCATGTTTGCGTGTCATAGTACATTTTCTTGAATGTGTGTTTATGGGTACATGTGCTTGTGTATGTTTATGTGTGTATGTGAGCTTATGTTGGTGTGTGATCTTGATTATGACTATATTTGTGTGTGTTATTGACTGTGTTTGTTCAGAAATGTGTGTGTATGTACTTGCCTTTTCCTAAGCACCAACACCTCCTCTTAACCAGAAAGAATAATATATCTTTAATTTGAAATGTAGAAGACTAATTTACTAATATATAATACTCTATACTACATATATAAAGGCCTTAGTTACTGAAGCAGACAAATACATTACTAAACCAACATTCTTCCTTGACTCACCAGCCATCATAGGCCCAGAGTCCACTGTAAAAGGCTGTCGCTATGTCACCCAGGCTGGAGGTGGAGCCTTTGAACCCTGTAGCTAGGTACTGGGTGTTTCCCTGTGCCAGCTTCACCACTCCGCCAATCACGATGATCAGGATGGCCAACAGTTTAGCCGCCGTGAAGATGTTCTGTACCTTTGTGGCCAGATTCACCGAGTACGAGTTGATGAAGGTGATTAAGACTGCAAGAGTGAATGTGGGAGTTATTTATAGGGTTGATATGCCTAAGGGTAGTGTTGCTAAATTGGTTTGGTTGGTATGCATGATTAAATATTAATGAACTGGATAATGATTGGATAATGAACTGTGAACTGGTAAATGACTGGATGACGAGATGACAGTGAACTAATTGGGAAATGAACTAGGTGAGCTTATTAATGATTGAATAATGAACTGAAACCGAATAGTAATAATAATAGTGAGATTAATAATGATAATAATACTACTAATACCTATAACAATAATAATAATAATTTGAATTTAGTATTACTAAAATGACTTTCTTAAGTAAGTTATAACTACAGCAATTAACTTATAAACTAAACTTGTAATACTTAGGAAAAATTACTGAAAATAATACAAAATTGTAAATTCAGAACTACCAGTAATCATTTTTTTGGTAACATTAAGATACAGTCATTACTACAGTATAGCAAAAACAACCTTATGAAATCTTATTACTGTATTGTATTTGTCTGTCTCTATTAATTCCAATCATCATCAATTCTCTACTGTTCTCAACCTCTTCCTCTCTTCGTTATTCCTTATATACATATAACATTCTCAGTTTACACTGGTCTCTCCTCCACCCTTCAGATGCCACTGCTCTCCATCTACATAGGGTATCCTCACACACACCCCTACCCACAAATATATCCATCTACCCACCCACACACACCTACACAAACAACTATCCATACACCAACATCTACCCCACACACACACAGCTAACCTCATCCTTACCTACCAACACACACACACACTCTCTTTGCCTCCTGCCGTGGGTGGTGTAAACAGTGTGTTCATCACGTGCTGGTGGCCGGGGAGATGAGCCAGTGTATGCACATGACTTCCGTGTTGTATGATGAGCGTCACCTGTGCCAACACTCCTAAGTTATCCCTTAAGTGTTCGTGCCATCATGCTTGCTGGTCATCTCTCGCAGTTATTAAGTACAGTATATACATATTTACATAATTTATATATTCTGTACCACCGAGTAAAGGATTTTAGGTTATATATAATGGTATATCAGGATTTATACCGTGCAGTGATGCTGTTATGTGTGTCTAAACTTACCATTTTCTATAACTTGCTAACATTTTCATTTTCTATAACTTGCCAAACATTTTACCTGCACTGGTATTTCTCTTCAACATAACAATTAAAATTTGTCTCTTATCTCTTTCTGCATATTCTCACAAACTTTTATTTCTGTATTTATAAAAAAATGATGTAAGAATAAAGTAGTCATTGAGTACTTATGACAAAGACGGCGAAGAGTTTGACTGCCAGGTCTGGCGGGGCACAGTCGCTGCTGCCTGTGTTGAAGATCCTGACGAAGTACTCGGCACAGGTGAGGCAGATGATGGCAAGGCTAGAGGGCTTCAGCAAGAACATTGACACCCAAGCGTACAAGAACGCGGGTATGGGGCCCCACCACGTCCGTCTAGTCTTGCCCGGGGCGAAACCTTCAAGGAAATAGGAGTACTCTCCCCCCGAGGCATCGACGAGCGTTCCAAGCTCAGCGTAGGCTAGCGCCCCTGTGTGGGTGTGGCATGCAAGGTTACGTCACACACACTAACTTTAACTAAAGCAATAATAATAATAACAACCATAAAGGGTAAAAATTAAAGCATGCAGGGATAAAAATGGATCATTTATAGCATAGCTGAAAAAATAAATAAAGTAATCTAAACTTAGAACATCAACGACAAGGGGGGATTTAAGCATGCAGGGGTGACAGTTATCATACAGTGCTGTCAAGGAGAGAGAGAGAAAGAAGTGTTAAAACGACTCCATCTCTGTATTCCAAGACTCAGGTGGTCTGCGGGTCTAACATGAACCACCGAACCTGTGAGTCATTGAAACAGAGGACAGGTTCCATTAAAACACCTGAAAACATAAGCAAAGGTGTATAAATGAAAGTCGAGCAAGTAACATAACTAAAAATAGGAGCAAACATATACTGTATACTTATTTGACCTACAACAACATTATGCACATGTAGAGGAAAACTTGTACATTAATACAATACCTATACATTAAAATACAAACTATACATTTATATATGCAGACTATATAATACAACAATGCAGATAAAAAGCCCTAGAGTATAATGTCATCTTATCGAAGCGGTTAAGTCATTGTAATAAAAGGGTGGTCATCATACCTAGGGGTATATCACTGTAATCCAAGAGGATAAATTATCGTACTCAGAAGGCAATCATCACACTCAAGGGGTAAAAGTCATTGGGATTATCATAGTTATGAAGGGCCAATTCACGGTATACTACTCGGAGAAGTGTCATCATACTCAAGGGGTTATCATCATACTCAAGAGGTTAACATAAACACACTGTGGTCAAACATGCTGGAAAAAAAAATACAAAACATAAAACAAATTTATTAAAAATATCACTATTATGTGCAGAAAAAAACTAGCAAAGAAATATCTGTGAAGGTCAAGTTACAAGGGAAAGCACAGAGCAAACAACAAAGTAAACACAGAGAGAGGCAATGTGTGTGTGTTCATATCCTCGGAGAAAAGAAGGCGAAGTATTTAGTTCATTGCAGTGGTGTTCTTCTAGGCGAGTATCCCATTTGGTTTTCGTTGCCTCATGGTAACTTCGGCTCTACTTGACGGATTTGAGTGAAACTTGGTACAGTATATTTTTGTCTTTTGGGTAGGAATTCTAGTCACTTTTAAGCTATGGTGGGGTATGATGCCCAGTTTGTGGTGGGTATATTAGGCACGATACCATGGCGAACGATTTGTGAAGTTAATTCGTGTGTTGACGGAGGTGCAACGGTAGGCATCTTGAGCTACTGTCCATATACCATCAGTCACTCACTATCACACATCCTCACCATCAGTCACTATCATGCATCATTACCATCAGTCACTATCACACATCCTCACCATCAGTCACTATCACGCATCGTCACCATCAGTCACTATCAAACATCGTCACCACGGCTCACCAATAGTCAGAGCACCCAGCAGCTGAATGGCCATGAGGGGAGGTTCACAGTTGGTAGCGAAGGCCTCGACTAGGTACTTGGAGAAGGACAAACATATGATAGCCAACATTGCGGGTTTGAGAAGGATGATGGAGACCCAGGCGAAGAGGAAGGCTGGCAGGTGGCCGAACGCCGTCATGAAGTAGGTGTGCTCTGCCCCCGACGACGGTATCATGCAGCCCAGCTCCACGTAACACAGCGCCCCTGGTGTGTACGTCATCGTCGTACCAACGTATTGGAAGTCGTACAGCACGAATCACGTCGTCGTACGGTGAAGACCATATTGTCGTCCAGCGAGTAATAGTGATATTGCATGGCGGGAGGATAAGTCACAGTGCATTGGAAGGATAGGATGTATTGCAGTGGGGAACAAGTTATCGTTCAGGGAGCAACGCGACACATTTACAAAGGTGGTAAAGGGTTAGTGATAGGAATAAATTATTTACAAAGGTGTCATTTAGGAGTAAATTATCAGACGAAAAAGCAGGATTAATAGAGGAGGTGGTATTGGTGAAGGACGGCGTTGTGTTGACAGACCCCAGATGATGATGGTGGTGGTTGTTGTTGTTGTTGAAGTTGTCCAGGTCCAGAGGAAAGCAATAAAACAAGAAAAAAGATAGAAAATAAGAATCACCTGAATAAATTATCTTACATGTGAGTTAATTAAGACATTGTTACCTGTGTTTTCTGATTAAGTCTGATTCTACCTGTATACAAGACTCATTAATGGGACTGCTGTGAATAATATCCCTCATCAATCCTCTTAAGAAAATAGTTGGGTAAAATATACGTTAAGTAATAGTAGCATTAAATATGTCCATCTGATGTTACTGCTCTCTCTCTCTCTCTCTCTGTGGGAAGAAATATGATAATTTAAACTACATCAGAAAACACTGTAATCAGGGTTCCGGGTTTGGAGTTCGGGTTCATGGGTTCGGGTTCACGGGTTTTGGGGTTCCAATTTCGGGTTCGTGGGATTGGGGTTCAGATTTGGGGATTTGGATAGTGACATCACTAGGAGGCATTGGTTGGTAAATATAAGTTCCACCAATGTTCATACAAGTTACATTTTATTTTCTCAGGATTCTGGCTGAATTCTTTACCTTTTCTCTTAACAAGTACAGGGTAGGGTAAAAGATCTGGTAACTGTGTATAAAAAAAGATCGGTTGCCCTCCCCAATAGTTGTCGGGTATTTGCTTTTTTGTGAGAGGGGGGTGAGGGGGGTGAGGGGGGTGGAGGGGTGTAACCTCTAGCAGAATTATTGGAGGGGTGTTACATCCCCCCCCCTCCTCTTCATGACGTTACTGGTTAGGATTAGGGATTCGTGGGTTCAGGATCCGGTAGTGAGTTTGTGATTAGAAGAACTGTATATATTGTATAGACGGATGTAATGTCTAAGGAATATTTATATAAACATTCTAAGTCTTGTATATTAATATTTGCAATAACATATATTAACATTCTAACTGAAGTAATACATCTTAATACTGTATTTCAAGGTACATAAATTCACTAAATTCTACTCATAAATATAAACCAACATCCTAACTTATAAATGTTTAAATTCTAACTTCAAATATAACAGAAACATCCACACATTGATAAGTTTTCTCTAGTTTGTTTCAACATATAAATGCATTACAAAAATCAAATTCCTACCAAATTATTCTCAAAAATATTCTTAAGTCGATTATATTGAAGGGAAGGCAAATTATGTGAGAGGGCAGTACATAATTATAAACATTCGGCCATTGTTGACCTTCAATCTATGACACTACGACTCTAAATCATTTATGAAAGATGACAAGAGTTAAATTAATCCATAACTACCTGACAAAGAAATCAATTTAACCCTACAATATCAGGCCTAAACTAATATCTTTTAAAACAATACTTTAAATCGTTAGTTCATGTCATGTCATCTTTCATAAGTAGTTGTCTATGACTCATGTTACTTATAAGGAATGACATGGCAAAACATTCCCAATATTTCTAGTCCAAACCAGATTAACCACCGAGCAACCACAACATTCCCACATGTGACGTCAGTGTGTGTCGTCAAATCACTGCAATTCTGACAGTGACGTCAAGCGAGTACTTACCAACCACATCATTGCTATGTGTGCCATCGTCCAATCATATCATTCCCTACTGTGAAGTCAACACCAAAAAGTCATAAAAAAATATTGGAAAAGCCATATTATTTTAATTAACAATGCCACAAAAGTTATGCAGTAAACAATAATGAATTTGAACGTAAGTCAGCTAGTTTTTTAAAGTTATTTTTGCATACAAGGTTACTAAATATTTATGCAAATAACGAAAAAAAATCTAATCTGAATGGGGAGCGTCAACTAAACCAGTTAGTTATATTTCTACATATATTTAATTCCGTTTATACATAACTAAAGTTTAATTAAGTAGACAACCCCAAACTACCACCATACATAACGTTGCTCAGTTAACAACTATTTGCATCACATGACGTCAGCAACAACCATGACTGATAGCTGACGTCGTGTTAGTCTTGGCACGAGAGCTCCCTTACTGCCGGAAGTGACAACTTGACAACCTCGGGATGACAAATGACGATCAATCGGTGACGTCACACAGTACTGACAAATAGCGATCGCTGTGACGTCATTGAAGGGCGACTCATCAAGGTAAGATAGATCTCTAACTCATAAGAAGGAAGTTTCATATTTAACGGACTAATCCCTCACATAGTCCGTTAAATAGAATGTTTGAGAGTTTAAGAGAGACTCCAAGTGACTTACCGAGGAGCGATAGGATGCCACAGCTAGCCCAGACTATGAGACTCAGTGCTACGCTTCCAGTCCTCTCGAGTAATCCTTTTGGGCTCACGAAAATTCCTGAACCTGTGGAGGAAGATGTTGGTCAGGTGTGTGGGGGGTAATGAGGTCAAGTTATAGTCTCAGGTAACACTCAGGTGGTATTATAATAACACTCAGTAACACAAGTATCACTAATAGCACTCAAGTAACACTCAAGTATCAATCTGGTAACACTCAACTAACACTCAAGTATCAATCTAGTAACATTATCATTCTAGTAACACTCAAGTGCCACTATCAAGTAATGTACTACTCAAGTATCACTCAAGTGCCATCTAGCTTAAGACTATCAGTGGCACCAAGATAAGAATTCAACTTTGTCTGACCGGGAAGACAGTGCCAAACCTGATCAATATCCCGATGGAGTTATGAACAGTCAACCAAAAACTATCCATACAAAATTGGGTTGATAAAATATGACACAACGGACGAAGGATTTTGACAACCCTACCGAGACAACAGGAGTCACAGTGTTCATTATGGGGTTTATCGATCACCCGGAGTACAGATAGTTTTTTTGACTGACTGTACATAGGTTAGTGGTGTACAGGAGTTAGTTGTGGTGTACAGGAGTTTAGTGGTGGTGTACAGGAGTTAGTGGTGGTGTACAGGAGTTTAGTTGTGGTGTACAGGAGTTAGTTGTGGTGTACAGGAGTTTAGTGGTGGTGTACAGGAGTTAGTGGTGGTGTACAGGAAGTTAGTGGTGGTGTACAGGAGTTTAGTTGTGGTGTACAGGAGATAGTTGTGGTGTACAGGAGATAGTGGTGGTGTACAGGAGATATTGGTGGTGTACAGGAGTTTAGTTGTGGTGTACAGGAGATAGTGGTATTGTGTACTACTTCAAAATCTGTTACAAGAGGTATATCTATACAGTATTTGTATATCAATAAGCACAATACATCATTATATTTCACGTATACTTGTTCAGTGATGCCTAACTCATGAACGAATACCTCATATTGGAATAAATAAAATACACAAATAAATAAATAAATCGATTTTTTCAACAATTAACTTGATGTTTTTTTCAATTACTTCGTCGTTAAATCCATAAATAATAGTTATATAATTTGTCCATCGCTTCCGTGATATAACCCGTGGCGACTATCGATCTCGGTCACACTAACCAGAAGACAAATCAATGGTACTTATCAATTACTTCCAACCAATTAATCAGAATACAATAATTATTTACCAATCACAAGAAAATCAGTCCTCTCCACTCACAACCAATCAGAAGGCTACTTACCAATCACAAAAGAATCAGTACTCATCAATCACACTCCCAAACCAATCAGAAGAGCTACTTGTCATTCACATACTCAACCAATCAGAACTCACCATTCATACTTAAACCAATCAGAAGATCTACTTACCAATCATGGTCCCGACAATCAGAGCAACCCCACTGAGGAGCCCCACCCGCCTCTCGAGGTTAATAGCGTCATTCGTAGTTGGTCCGCCCCCCTCCACACTTGTACACTTGCCTTCAGCTTGGCTCTCTGACCTCGGGAGGCTCGACCCCCTGCCCCGCACACTCTGGCTGCTGCTGATCCCCTCATGTCCTGTAGGGGAAGAGAGAGAGGTAGTGTAGGTTAGCTTCTGCAGGTATAATAGTGATTTAGTTTGTTTATCTTCTCCTTCAGGTAAAGAGGGAGGGAGGGAGGGAGGGAGGGAGCACATGGGGTCAGGGAGGGAGAGAGGAACTTGGGGGGGGGGGAGGAGGTAGAGAAGCACTTGAGGTGAGGGAGAAGCACATTAGGTGAGGGAGAAACACATAACGTGAGGGAGAGGCACTTGAGGTGAGGGAAGGAGGAAGGCAGAAAATTTATTTTAATTCATATCCTCACCAAGACCAAAGGCGACAGGTGTTAACATCTCCAGGTAGGTACAGAGGTGAACACAGGCTGAGGCATTGGTTTAAAATCTTCAAGTACAAAATTAACAACACAACACAACACACCTTAAAACACTAACACAACACACCTTAAAACACTAACACAACACACCTTAAAACACTAACACAACACACCTTAAAACACTAACACAACACACCTTAAAACACTAACACAACACACCTAAAACACTAACACAACACACCTAAAACACTAACACAACACCCAAAACACAAACACAACACACCTAAACACAAACACAACACACCTTTAAAACACTAACAACACACCTAAACACTAAATACAACATACCTTAAAACATTAAAACACAACACACCTAAAACACAAACACAACACACCTTAAAACACTAACCCCCCAAAAACAACATCAGCAACACGACAACAATACCTAACAACCTCGCCATTACAACACGTAGATACAATACAAACCCCTCATTACTCATGTCGTCATTAGGGACATAAGGTCATGATGTAATTAAAAGATAATGATGGTGTACCTTATCTGGCTCCTATACGTGTACTGTACTGCCTCCATACAGCCCATAGTGGAGGTGTATGATGTAAGGAGAGGTGTATGATGTATGAGAGGTGTATGATGTATGAGAAGGTGTATAACTTGGAGGTGTATGATGTATGAGAAGGTGTATAACTTGGAGGTGTATGATGTATGAGAGGTGTATAACTTGCAGGTGTATGATGTATGAGAAGGTGTATTATGTCACGCTATAAATTGGCTCTTCCGGCAGGGTGATAATGGGGGAGGGAGGGGAGGCACAGGGGAGGGGAGGGAGAGAGGGACAGAGAGGGGAGGGGAGGGAGGGAGGCACAGGAAGGGAGGGAGGCACAGGGAGGGGGAAGGAAGGAGGGAGGGGAGGGAGGCACAGGGAGGGAGGGAGGGGGAGGGGAGGCACAGGGAGGGAGAGGGGAGGGAGGGAGGCACAGGAGGGGAGAGGAGGGAGGGAGGCACAGGGAGGAGAGGGAGGGAGGGAGGCACAGAGAGGGGAGGGGAGGGAGGGAGGCACAGGGAGGGGAGAGGAGGGGAGGGAGGAGGGGAGGGAGGAGAGGCACTGGGAGGAGGGGGAGGCACAGGGGAGGGGAGGGAGGCACAGGGGAAGGGAGGGAGGGAGGGACAGGAGGAGAGGGAGGGAGGACAGGGAGGGGAGGAGGGAGGCACGGGGGAGGAGGGAGGGAGGGAGGCACAGGGAGGGGAGGGAGGCACAGGAAGGGAGGGAGGGAGGCACAGGGAGGGGAGGGAGGACAGGGGGGGAGGGAGGGAGGCACAGGGAGGGGAGGGAGGGAGGCAGGGAGGGAGGGAGGGGAGGCACAGGGAGGGGAGGGAGGCACAGGGGAAGGGAGGGAGGCAAGGAGGAGAGGGGAGGGAGGCACAGGGAGGGGGGAGGGGAGGGAGGGAGGGAGGGAAGGGAGGAGGCACTGGGAGGGGAGGGAGGGAGGCACAGGGGAGGGGGGAGGGAGGGAGATGGGGAGGGGAGGGGAGGAGAGGGGAGGGAGGGGAGGAGGCACAGGGAAGGGAGGGAGGGAGGAGGGAAGGGAGGGAGGGAGGCACAGGGGAGGGGAGGGAGGCACTGGAGGGGAGGGAGGGAGAGACGGGGAAGGAGGGAGGAGGCACGGGGAGGGGAGGGAGGCACAGGGGAGGGAGGGAGGCACAGGGAAGGGAGGGGAGGGGAGGCAGGAGGAGGGGAGGGAGGACAGGGGAAGGGGAGGAGGGAGGCACAGGGAAGGGAGGGAGGAGAGACGGGGAGGGAGGGAGGCACAGGGGAGGGGGAGGGAGGCACTGGGGGAGGGAGGAGGAGGAGCAGAGGGAGGGAGGGAGGCACAGGGGGAGGAGGGAGGCACAGGAGGGGAGGGAGGAGCAGGGGAAGGGAGGAGGGAGGAGGCACAGGGGAGGGAGGGAGGGAGGCACAGGGGAGGGAGGGAGGGCTGGGGAAGGGAGGGAGGGGAGGCACAGGGGGAGGAGAGGAGGAGGCACAGGGGAGGGAGGGAGGCACAGGGAGGGAGGGAAGGAAGGAGGAGGAGGGAGGAGCACAGGGGAGGGAGGGAGGCACAGGGGAAGGGAGGGAGGGACTGGGGAGGAGAGGGAGGGAGGCACAGGGGAGGAGGGAGGAGGACTGGGGAGGAGAGGGAGGGAGAGGGCAGGGGGGAGGGAGGCACAGAGGAGGGAGGAGGCACAGAGGAGGGGGGAGGGAGGAGGCACAGGGAGGGAGGAGGGAGGCACGGGGAGGGAGGGAGGGAGGGAGGCACAGGGAGGGGGGAGGGAGGGAGGCACAGGGAGGGGGAGGGACGGGGAGGGGGAGGGACAGGGAGGGGAGGGAGGGACGGGGGAGGGAGGGAGGAAGGAGGAGGGAGGGAGGGAGGAGAGGGAGGAGGAGGAGGGAGGGAGGGGAGGAGGAGGGAGGGAGGGAGGGAGGGAGGAGGAAACATATAAACACCCCCACCAACTTACTCCTCGTGACGTCATCGCAGTGTTGCCAGCTAATTATGACGATGAATAATATTAATAACTTTTAATGTGAAGACGAGTCCCGGTGAATAATGAACCAAACCTCATTAGTAAGAAGTAATTAACCCACGGATATAATAATAGACGTTTAATGACCTGTAATTGCTTGTCGGCGGTAATTAGTGAGTCGTGGTCACATCAGCTCGATTTGTTTTCAGTTCGTGACGTAAAACTTGACATTTACACGAAAATAAAGTTATTGGGCCAGGAAGCTCAATAAAACACGACTAACCTAACTTAACCTAATCTAGCCCTAACGTAACTATACCTCTAATCCAACCTACCTTACACCTAACTTAACACAATCTAACCTAACTTTTCCCTAACCTAACTTAACCTAATCTAACTTAACCCTAACCTAACCTAACCTACTTCACCAATACAAACATTTGGGGAGAAGAGATGGGGGAGGGGGATTCCCATGCTTAGTTTGACCTAATTTCCAGTGTCCGGGTCAACAGAGACGTCAGATCGAATGAGGCTAAAGGTCAAGCCAGGTGAGGCGAGAGGTCAAGCCAGGTGAGGCGAGAGGTCAAGCCAGGTGAGGCGAGAGGTCAAGCCAGGTGAGGCGAGAGGTCAAGCCAGGTGAGGCGAGAGGTCAGCCAGGTGGGGCAGAGGTCAAGCCAGGTGAGGCAGAGGTCAAGCCAGGTGAGGCGAGAGGTCAAGCCAGGTAAGGCGAGATGTCAAGCCAGGTGAGGCAGAGGTCAAGCCAGGTGAGGCGAGAGGTCAAGCCAGGTGGGGGGCAGAGGTCTGGCCAGGAGGTGAGACAAGAGGTCAGGGGGCAGCTACATAAATTCACCCTTGACCTGACCTGACCTGGGAGAGAGATAATGAGACAGAGAGAGATAGAGACGTTGTGAGAGACATTCCTTATTCCCCTCTTTCTCCTACCCACTCTCCTCAAGGCGTAGACTCACACACACACACACACACACACACTCTTTCATTCTTTCCTGACTCCTCCCCCCTCTCTCTCTCTCCCTTGGACCATCAAAGAGTCTTGTTATGGTACAGTCTAGGTACATTTTCGCCGCCATCTTGGTGACGTGTTTTAAACCAGTCACTAATAGGCGTTAGGTGAAGGTTGGTTAGGTTAAGTGATAAAAAACAAACAAATAAACAACATAAGATATTTATAAACAAGTAAACAAATTGAGACAAACAAGAAATAGTGAGGAAAACAAGAGTGACATGAAATATTCCGGTAGTAATAAATTAAATTGTAATTCACGTCACGTTTCAGGGTGTGTGTGTGTGTGTGTGTGTGTATGAGAGAAAGATATATAGATAGCGAGACAGACAGACATAGATAAAGACAGATAAATAGATAACAGCATTAATAAGAATAATAACCTTACGTAGTGAATTATGAAACATTTGTGAAGGTGTATGAGCCAGCCGTGTGTTGTGGTGTCTCAGATGGCGGGAAAGTCGAGCTTGGCAAAATAATTACCAGAGACCACAACAAATATTCCTTCCTCCTCGGTTCATCCCCTGCTGACCGAAACCACTTTTGCTGCTTCCTCGCTGTTTTGTAAGTGTTATTTAATGTATAGGATACTTTAAATTGTACTGGAATGTGTCTGTGGTGCTGGAACGAATCTTCAAATTGATGTACACCCAGAGACGGTGCTGTAATAACTCAATAGAATTTAGTACTTTTAAGCATAGTGTGCACATAATTGACCCAACACTGCTGGCTGAAGAAACATGATAAATCTTATTCTTGGAAGTATGGCGGATACTGACGCCCACGTGTAGTGTTCATATTGGTTTATGTTTTCCTCTAACCTAACCCAAAAACAAACCTAAACCTAATCACAACCAAACCTAACCTAAAACAAACCTAAACCTAACCTAATCTAACCTAACCAAACCTAACCTAACCAAACCTAACCTAACCTAACCTAACCTAACCAAACCTATCCTGTTATCATATTGACAATTACATTACGGACGGAAGCACTAACGACACAGTCATAACCCCCCTTGTGACAACAGAGACCTTATGGTGAATGACATTAAAGACTAACACCATTAGCACCATCAACACCATAGATGCACACACACACACACACACACACACACACACACACACACACACCCAAAGCTCTAGACAAAAGGTAGAGTCTCGGTGTAATTTAGCCGCCATCTTGAAAGTGAGGTAGTAAGGGCGCTCTTAAGGGGGTATTATTAAGTGACATTCATAAGATGGCATCACATTCACGCTGAGACTCTACCTTATGTGTTAAATCTTCACTTGATAATAATTAAGGTGATATAGATATTAACTTCGTGATATTTAACCTAATGTAATTTAACCTAACCTAACCTACTCATAATATAACCTAGTATAGCCTTAACTAACCGGTTCATCCTAACTTATCCTTAACCTAACCTAACCAAACCTACCCCCTAACCTAACCTAACCTACTCATAATATAACCTAGTATAGCCTTAACTAACCGGTTCATCCTAACCTATCCTTAACCTAACCTAACCAAACCTACCCCTAACCTAACCTAACCTACTCATAATATAACCTAGTATAGCCTTAACTAACCGATTCATCCTAACTTATCCTTAACTCCAACCCAACCAAACCTAACCCCTAACCTAACCTAACCTACTCATAATATAACCTAGTATAGCCTTAACTAACCGGTTCATCCTAACTTATCCTTAACCTAACCTAACCAAACCTACCCCCTAACCTAACCTACTCATAATATAACCTAGTATAGCCTTAACTAACCGGTTCATCCTAACTTATCCTTAACCTAACCTAACCTAACCAAACCTACCCCCTACCCTAACCTAACCTACTCATAATATAACCTAGTATAGCCTTAACTAACCGGTTCATCCTAACTTATCCTTAACCTAACCTAACCTAACCAAACCTACCCCCTAACCTAACCTAACCTACTCATAATATAACCTAGTATAGCCTTAACTAACCGATTCATCCTAACCTATCCTTAACCTAACCTAACCAAACCTACCCCCTAACCTAAGTTAATGTGGCTTCACTAAAATTCTCTCTCTGAACAAGATGCCAATTGTCTCAGCGTCATGTCTCAGCCAATCAAGGTTAGCCACGTGGCATCTCAATTACGCTATACCAATCATAGAAAGCCATGTGGTTTCGGCAACATGGATCAACCAATCACAGTGTAAGAACATAATCAAAGTCTATTCAACATCGTTCATTGGCTAAGAGGGTCAGTGTGGGCGTAGTTAAATCAACCAATGGACAAGAGAGGTGGGTGTGGCCTATCACGTCATGCAAGATGGGCGTGACCTATTGCGTCATTCACAGTGGGCGTGGCCAACTACGTCATACATAGAAGGCGTGGCCTATTCTGGATACAAAAAGAATGTAAAACTAAAACAGGGTTGTATACGAGAGAGAGAGAGAGAGAGAGAGAGTCACAGCCTCCCCCGTCAGTAGCACATGCTCCACCCCCACACACACGAGTCCTTGGCTAGGCTTATGGCGTACCCGAAGGACTCACAGGATCGATAAGCCTCCTTGACACTTGGCACTATCTGATTGGGTCGTTTACGCGATTGGTTAACGTGGGATTGGCTGGTTATAATGTAGAGTTTAAAATCATGGTAAAATATCCCTCAAACGTAGGACAAATTTATCAGTGAAGTCACGAAGGGATAAATATCGGGGTATTCATTATAGCAACCACAATAATAATGAAAGTAATAATAATGATAATGATGATGATAATACCTGGCGTCTGGTGACCTTGTTGTGGACAGTTGGCTACCCGAGGCTTCCCGCTGCCAAGTTAGACAACAGGTATGCACAAGTGAACGACGGCTCTGATTGGCTGATAAAATTACACCGTCCGGAAAATTTTTAATAAATATAAATTTCAAATGACTAATGATTCTGAATTAATGTGAATAGTACATAATATTAAAGAATAAAAAGGATTAGATAGTATAGATTTTATTGTGTTAAGGAGGAAAATATACGAGACATTTTATTATAGGTGCATCTTGCTGCCGTATATAATTCTTCTAACTGACTAACGTATGAACAATCTTCTTGTATATTAATTAATTATTTCATGAGCTCAGTATTATAAATAAATAAACTATAAGCAATATATAAATTAGCAAATGATTTTAACATTAATGTCGACTGAAAAAATATATCTAATATACTATAGGAGTAGCCGTGTGTCTGTCTGTCTGTTCTGGGCAGCCGAAACGGCACAATCGTTTTTCATCAAACTTGGTGGAAAAATCGCAAGAAATTCGTAGAGTGGAACAAACCTGGTCCCATGTCGATGGTTTCTTTAGGAAGGCATTAATTAACCATTTTGTCGCTGTCAGCCGGACGGCGGTTGCGCACTAGCCAAGCACGAGCGTTCAAACTTTCACCGGGCACGAAGGGCCCGCGATCACTTGTAATTTACTATGGCACGATATTTTCCCGGGTCTCTCTAGTTCAGGGAGTCAGCCAATCAGATACTGTCGTACTACCGTTGTTTATGTGAGGCAAGACAAGTTTATCCCCAAAACAGCTTTATAATAAACAATAATGATTATAATAGTCTTATTTATAAAAATTACGTTATATTATGTTCAGAGTTAAACCAGTGTTATTAAAAAGTGCTGTAATAGAGACGGAGGGAGTTATATATACGCTCCCTCTTTCGTCCAGGCCACCATTTCTTACATTAATGGACCGCGGCCAGGCCACCAACTCACTCCGGCCAGGCCATCACTATCTGGCCTTGTTTGGCACCACCATCACCAAACATTATAATTAACGCGCCGTCATGAGCTGGATTAACTCACAAACGTTCACTACTCACTGTTCGACATTCTTGGCCAGATGTATAACATCTGACATCTCAATTGTATAGTTCTGGCTACAAATTCTGAGCGTTTGGGTACATATGGTAATAATTTCTCTTAACTGACATATAATGTAGGTTAGGTTAGGTTAATATTCAAATGAAAAAAACTTCGGTGTAAAATATTCCCCATTATAATTCCACACGCGACTGACACCCAACTGTGTGTGTGTGTGTGTGTGTGTGTGTGTGTGTGTGTGTGTGTGTGTGTAAGGTAGAGTCTCAGTGTTAATTTTGATATTATTTTCATGTTTTATCTCAAGTCAACAAGTTAGTTACATTCAAATATCTTCACTACATAGGAAAACTTATCGTACGAACCTGTGTGAATTAGGAACCTTAACTCTCTCTCTAAAACTTGTTCTTAGAGATGAAGGTAATAATATTAGCCATAAGGATCACATGAAGTATAAACACCCCAGCTTACTTCACCTACCAGGGGGTCAGGTTAGGAGCACCTGACCCCCCCCAAGCATCTCGTGTCTACAGTCGATTTCCATGAAGTGACGTCAGGGGTCATATGTGACGTCATAAGGGAGGCGGGGTGGCATGAGTGGCCGTTTGTATCCCGCCCGTACACACACACACACACACACACATCCTATAACTGGACCCAAACCATGCCTAATTTACGCTAAGATAGCACCTAATCTAACCTAACCCACCTTAACCTAATCCGCTCGCTTGCGAGGCGAGGATGCTGACCATTACACCACAGGCATACATACACACACACACACACCGGCTGCAACTCTATTGATAAACCGTTTATTATTATTTTTATCACACACACACACACACACACACACACACACACACACACACACACATAACAATAAGAACCTAAATCCACCTAGGAAAAAAATCCCATGACCTCTACTGTGATAACTCCTTCTTGGGATAAAAATAACTTTATCCATCGCGTGTGTTATTTTCACCGCTAAAATGGGATAATTATAACACCACAGCGGCCATTAACTTACGACTCGCTGAAGGAGAGACCTCAAAAAATAACTTGGATGAAGAGTTATTTGAGAGACTTTCTTATTTTTCGGATTGATTTTTGATATTGTCTGTCTGTGTGTGTGTGTGTGTCTTGTGTGTGTGTGTGTGTGTGTGTGTGTGTGTGTGTGTGTGTGTCTGTATGTCTGTATCTGTATTGGTGCTTCAATTATCTCTCTCTCTCTCTCTCTCTCTCTCTCTCTCTCTCTCTCTCTCTCTCTCTCGTGAGTGGTGTGGCCTACTACTTAGAGGTCAAGAGAGGTGAGGGTGGACGTGACCGGCCTCAGGTCATGTGAGGTAAGGTGAACAAGGAGGCCATACAACCCATCCACCTTGTCCTGAGGGTTAGGTTAGGTTTAGATTAGGTTAGGTTAAGGTTAGATTAGGTTAGGTTAGGTTAGGTATTAGCCTCGTATGGGATGACAGTAATCCATCCAGTGACATGCGGCAACTCCATCCCTCAGTTGGTGACGTCAGAGCAAAACATGGTTAGGTGTCTGTCTGTCTGTCTGTCTGTCTGTCTGTCCATTTCTTTCTCCACACACACTCACTGTTTCTGTCTTTCTCTTTCTGTCTCTCTCTCTCTCTCTCTCATCTATTTGTCTGTCTCTCTACATCAATCTGTCTCTCAACCCATCTATCTATTAAACACTATTTCTGTCTGTCTGTCTGTCTGTCTGTCTGTCTGTCTGTCAATCTATCTATCTATCTATCTATCATTGAGGGGATCATCTGTTTCTCATAATTAAAACAATAATTAATATAATTTGAAACTAATAATTATAGACCAATTATTAATAATGACTTGAACCTTTAACAGAAATAATTGAGTGAGAGAGAGAGAGAGAGAGAGAGAGAGAGAGAGAGAGAGAGAGAAAAGCAATGTGTACCAAACCAAGAAGCAAACAAAGTAAACAAACAGTACCAGAGACCAAGAAGTAAACAACCTCAGACCAAGGTGTAAACAACCAGTACCAGGAAGTAAACAAAGTAAACAACCACATACCAAGGTGTAAACAACCAGTACCAGGAAGTAAACAAAGTAAACAACCACAGACCAAGGTGTAAACAACCAGTACCCGGAAGTAAACAAACACAGACCAAGGTGTAAACAGGGAATACCAATGTAAACAAGAGGGGAAAGTGGTCACCGCTATCCGACCTTCAAACACCCTTGGTTCTCCTCACGCACGCCCAGAACTACTGCTGGAACTGAGGGGAGATGAGAGGGGAAGGGAGAGGGAGGAGAGGGAAGGGAGTGAAAGGAAGAGGGGGTGTGGGAGGGAGAGGGGATGTGGGAGGGAGAGGGGGTGTGGGAGAGGGAAGGAGTGAAAGGAAGAGGGGAGAGAGGGATGTGGAGGAGAAGGAAGGAGGGAGAGGGAAGGGAGGAAAGAGGATGTGAGGGAGAGGGGGATGTGTGGGAGAGGGGAGGGGAGGAAAGGAAGAGGGGAGAGAGGGATGTGGGAGGGAGAGGGAAGGAGGGAGAGGGAAGGGAGGAAAAGGAAGAGGGGAGAAGAGGGGAGAGGGATGTGGGAGGGAGAGGGGGATGTGTGGGAGGAAGAGGGGAGAGAGGGGGGATGTGGGAGAGGGGAGGGGAAGAGAGGGGAGAGAGGGGAGGGAGGAGGGAGGAGGATGTGTGTGTGTGTGTGTGTGTGATATGTGTGTGTGTGTGTGTGTGTGTGTGTGTGTGAAACCACCATTATTACACTACAAACGTATCTCAAGTTTAATCTTTCTATTTTAAGACGTATCTTATAAAGTGAGGCTCAGGTGTGGGCCAGGTGGTGTGGCCAGGCATGGTGTGTGGCCAGGTGGTGGTGTGTGGCCAGGTGGATCAGGTGTGGCCAGGTGGTGGTGTGTACAGGTGTGGTGTGTGTACAGGTGGTGGTGTGGCCAGGTGTGGTGTGTGTGGCCAGGTGGTGGTGTACAGGTGGTGGTGTGTGGCCAGGTGGTGGTGTGTGTGTGGCCAGGTGGTGGTGTGTGGCCAGGTGATGGTGTGTGGCCAGGTGGTGGTGTGTGGCCAAGTGGTATTGTGTTAACGAGGTGTGGCCAAGCGGTCATGGTGTTAGCGTAGTTAGTATATGGTCAAGGGATGGTAGCAGTGTGGCCATGTGATAGTACAGTAGAACGTACGTGTGTGTGTGTGTGGCCCTGGGGAGACAGTGGTGTGACCCTCGTGTGTGGCCAGACCAAGATGAGGAAGGAGATGAGGGTTGTCTACTTGTTGTATATTTAGTTGAGGGCCACAACATCCCATTTTCTTTCCCATTGTTTACTTGTTTACTTCCATTTTCTGTTGTTTACGGTTCATGGTAAACAAACACAAACAACAACATGACACTCTACCTGGACAATAAAAACGGTCTGTTAACAGGTAAGTCACTTCTTTCACAAACTCATTCTAAGTCCATTCTCTTACAACAGAAGGCTTCATTTACACATGGTTCAAACAGAAGACTTCAACATGGTTCAAACAGAAGACTTCAACATGGTTCAAACAGAAGACTTCAACATGGTTCAAACAGAAGACTTCAACATGATTCAAACAGAAGGCCTCAACATGGTTCAAACAGAAGACTTCAACATGGTTCAAACAGAAGGCCTCAACATGGTTCAAACAGAAGACTTCAACATGGTTCAAACAGAAGATTTCAACATGGTTCAAACAGAAGACTTCAACATGATTCAAACAGAAGGCCTCAACATGGTTCAAACAGAAGACTTCAACATGGCTCAAACAGAAGACTTCAACATGGTTCAAACAGAAGGCCTCAACATGGTTCAAACAGAAGACTTCATTCAATAATACTCCAAAACAACAGGAAGCTTTCACTAGAATTGAAAAATTCCTAAATCTAAACTAAATATAAAAAAACACATAAACTTCTACAAACTAAAAAACCAAAACCCAAAATTCACTAAAACCCCCAAAAACCTAAAACTCAAACCATTATCTCTTGTAAAACTTGGCGAGGGAGCAAGTTCACCCCGCCAACATTATTCGCGCGCCAAGATGGAAGAATGTCTATATGTCAGCCTCGCCAAATAGGTTAACAGCTTGGTAATGAGGGTTTTAGCGTGTGTGTGTGTGTGTGTGTGTGTGTGTGTGTACTGGCTGGTGTAGGTGTATGAGTTACTATATGTGTATCTCCCTATCCCACCCACACACACACACACACACTCAATATCTACAGCAAACATTCTTTCTGTTTATCGCGGAAATTGTCACGACCGGCGCCAGACAGATCGATTGTCCCGCATATTGTCTACACCCATCGTGGACAAGTACATGACCTTGATCTTGTTTACATCTTGGTCTCTTTGTTTACATTCTGTTTACATCTTTGGTTTTGGTAAGGTCAGGTCAGGTCAGGTCAGGTCAGGTAAGGTAAATTATGCCATATATTTAAGCAATTTATATGATTACCTACATGACAACACACCCACACACACACACACACACACACACCATCGCTAGCATATACATCACCCCTTAACCCCCATAAACATGGTCAGGTAGGTTGCCACAACAAAAAGTGACGTCATCAATATTTACCTCGCACACCTCCCTCCCCAGGACACAGTGACACGTGGCTCAACTCTTGCGACTCTCATTGAAACCCCGGCACGGCTCTATGACTCATAACTAATGGTATTTTGAGCAATAATGATGATGATAAATAATAATAATAATAATAATAAAATAATAATAACAATAATAATAACAATAATAATAATAATAATAATAATAATAATAATAACAACAATAATAATAATAATAATAATAACACACATACACCTTTCCTACACCACCACCACCAAGCCCCTGCTCCAACAATAACTCGCCAAGGTTGCATTATGTGTCAATCTTAATATGTAATTTTGACATGTTGCTTGAGTGTGGGTGGAGAAGTGTGGGTGGAGGAGAAGTGTGGGTGGGGAGAAGTGGGTGGGGGGGAGAAGGTGGGTGGGGGGAAGGTGGGTGGAGGAGAAGTGTGGGTGGGGGAGAAGTGTGGGTGGAGGAGAAGGTGGGTGGAGGAGAAGGTGGTGGAGGAGAAGTGTGGGTGGGGAGAAGTGTGGGTGGAGGAGAAGTGTGGGTGGGAGGAGAAGTGTGGGTGGTGAAGAAGTGTGGGTGGAGGAAAACACTCACTTAAGCACCATCTCAAGAAGTACTGTACATTACCATCCTGTTAACACCCTCAAGCGTCACCCCTCACAGCTGATCCAACTCACCTGAAACAAACAGATCAGCTGTTAGTGTGACGTCACAATGTAAACAAATAACAGCTGTATTTGTCAATTCATTTATGACACAATTTATTTCTTATATCTATTTGTAAATAATAATAAGAAAAATAGCATTTATTTTTGTTTAATTAGTAGTGTATTAATTAATTTTGTAATCATAATAATTTGCAACATAAGCGAGGCCGCATAATAATAAATTAATAACAACAATTAAATCAACAAGAACAACAATAAAATCAACAAGAACAACAACATCAACAATAATATCAACAACACTACACAAAAAAACGCGCGAAGATTCCTATCAGCAGTACGTCGCAGAGGCCAAATCAACCAGGCAGCATACCAACATTATCGATGCTAGGCGGGGTGTAAGGCACGCTGGTTTAATGTATGATCACAATTCTACCACATTCCTTAGCAGTTGGTACCACTTGTAACCCGGTTTATAGGGACCCCATATATATATAAGGGACCCAGGTTTTAAGGGACCTCATATTTAAGGAACCCCACATCTATAGGACCACAGTTTTAAGGGGACTCATATCTAAAGGACCCCAGTTTTAAATTATTTTCAAAATTTTCTTCATATTTAGATAAAACAAACTTACTCAAGGGGTTAAGTCATCATACTCAAGGGGTTAAGTCATCATACAGAGGGGTTAAGTCATCATACCAAGGGGTTAAGTCATCATACTCGAGGGGTTAAGTCATCATACTCGAGGGTTAAGTCATCATACTCAAGGGGTTAAGTCATCATACTCAAGGGGTTAAGTCATCATACTCAAGGGTTAAGTCATCATACTCAAGGGTTTCATCATACTCGGTTGTCATCATACCAAGGGTTGTCATCATACCAAGGGTTGTCATACCCAAGGTAAGTCATCATACTCAGTGTATACAAGGGTTGTCATCATACTAGGGTTGTCATCATACCACAAGTTGTCATCATACTCAAGGGGTTAAGTCATCATACTCAAGGGTCATCATACCAAGTTGTCATCATACTCAAGTTGTCATCATACTCAAGGTTGTCATCATACTCAAGGGGTTAAGTCATCATACCAGTTGTCATCATACTCAAGGTTGTCATCATACAAGGGGTTAAGTCATCATACTCAAGGGTTGTCATCATACTCAAGGTTAAGTCATCATATTCAAGGGTTAAGTCATCATACCAAGAGGTTGTCATTATACAAAGTTGTCATCATACTCAAGGTTCATGTTCAAGGTTGTCATCATACTCAAGAGGTTAAGTCATCATACTCAAGGGGTTAAATCATCGTATCAAAGCCTCGATATAACGAACTATACCTATTTTGTCAGCCCCTTAGCTAACCAAACCCCGATAAAACGCCGTTCATATTTTTGTCATTACACTTGATAAAGGAGAAGTGAGAGAAAGAGATAAATAAGGAGAGAAGTGAGAGAAGGTGATGAATAAGGAGAGAAGAGAGAATAAATAAGGAGAGAAGTGAGAGAATGTAGGTACAGTGGGGTAAGAGGGAGGTAACACGTATGCCTCTGTTATGTGGCTTCCTTGTGTCTGTCTGTCTGTCTCATCACTCTCTCTCTCTCACTGTTCTATGTTCCGTCATAGGTTTTATCGATGACTAATTCACACACACACACACACACACACACACACACACTGGGCATTCTTTTTCCATGACCCAAAATTCACCCTTTGGCCAAATATCTTCCATTAGGCCGGAAAGGGAGAGAGGGGGAAGAAGAGGAAAGGGGGAAAAGGAGACGAAAGGGGGTAAAGGTGGAAAGGAAGAAAGGAGGAGAGAGAGAGAGAGACAAAGAGGGAGGTGAAAGAAGGGATAAAATTAACCAAACATGTAACACAAATAGGAAAGAGTGGGTTAAAATTATCTTCCCCTCCTCCCCTCCCCTCACCCCTTCGTGTCGTTATGGGCGGAAGTCTCGTGTATATAGGAGGGGTGAGGTGACCTTATTAGCTCTTGGTATAGGGTGGAGGCTCCGACTACCAGAGGCTACATAAATAGACTCCTGGGATGGTTGACCGTGATGTAGTCTTGAGAGGTTGAATCATCTACCACCTACAGCCTCTCTCTAATTCTCTTATTCCTCTTTCTGATTCTTTCTACTCTCCCTACTGTAGCTACGAAAGCCCAAAGAGATGACCAAAAACACATTATTTTCTTTCAATAATAAAATAATACCATGGGTGGCCACTACGTCATTACCATTATCATCCGCCTTCCATCTACTCACACGGCTGCGTTCACGTGTTTATTTTCTCCCTCCCGTATAAACTGGATCAAGACGCCCGTGTGATTATTAAGACGCCCGTGTGATTATTAAGACGCCCGTGTGATCATTAAGACGTCCGTGTGATCATTAAGACGTCCGTGTGATCATTAAGACGTCCGGGATCATTAAGACGCCCGTGATCATTAAAACGTCCGTGTGATCATTAAGACGTCCGGATCATTAAGACGTCCGTGATCATAAAGACGCCCGTGTGATCATTAAGACGCCCGTGTGATCATTAAGACGCCCGTGTGATCATTAAGACGCCCGTGTGATCATTAAGACGTCCGTGTGATTAAGACGCCCGTGTGATCATTAAGACGCCCGTGTGATCATTAAGACGTCCGTGTGATCATTAAGACGTCCGTGTGATCATTAAGACGTCCGTGATTAAGACGCCCGTGTGATCATTAAGACGTCCGTGTGATCATTAAGACGTCCGTGTGATCATTAAGACGTCCGTGATCATTAAGACGCCCGTGTGATTATTAAGACGCCTGTGATCATTAAGACGCCCGTGTGATCATTAAGACGTCCGTGTGATCATTAAGACGTCCGTGTGATCATTAAGACGTCCGTGTGATCATTAAGACGTCCGTGTGATCATTAAGACGTCCGTGTGATCATTAAGACGTCCGTGTGATCATTAAGACGTCCGTGTGATTAAGACGCCCGTGTGATCATTAAGACGCCCGTGTGATCATTAAGACGTCCGTGTGATCATAAAGACGTCCGTGATCATTAAGACGTCCGTGTGATCATTAAGACGTCCGTGTGATCATTAAGACGTCCGGATCATTGTGTGTGATCATTAAGACGTCCGTGTGATCATTAAGACGCCCGTGTGATCATAAAGACGTCCGTGTGATCATTAAGACGTCCGTGTGATCATTAAGACGTCCGTGTGATCATAAAGACGTCCGTGATCATTAAGACGTCCGTGTGATCATTAAGACGTCCGTGATCATAAAGACGCCCGTGTGATCCCGTCTTAACTGTGGTAAATACTGGACTAAATATTGCCTTTGTTGACACTTTTACGATACGAGTTAAGCAGGTGTGTGCGTGGTCACGGGGTCTCCACACACACACACATAATACAGTACTCTTAAAGTGTGGAGAGCAAGACAAGGGCCTGGAAGGGGTTGGGTCTGAGGGCAGGCACTGGGGTAGGCGTGGGGGTCGCGTGGGGTCTCGCGTGGGGGTCGCGTAAGGGGGAGTAAACGTGTGAGGGAGTGGGTGTGGGTGGAGGGGGCGTGTAGGGGGGCACATCACGGGGTTTCTCAGGCAGGTCTGCCAGAACACACACACACACACACACACACACACAGTCTCGCTGGTACCAAATATAAATATTTAACCCAATGACGCAAGCTTTAAAGCCTTGGCTGACACTAGACCTTCTCAACACCCAGATTCGTTCGCTGTGGTATACGTACACGACAGTACACACAGGAGAATACATGGACGTTTATCTGTATACCGATATACATTTCAAAACACATTAGTATACATGGTAGTATAAACCATAGTACATATGCAGTAGCAGTATACATATAAATACAAGGTATATATATACATACTTACGAACGTGTCTGGACTGGTTAATTTCATCACAAGCACAACTACCACCACTACTACCACCCCTACCACCTATTGTAAGTGTACTCTGAAACCCCCGAGTACAACAGAAACCCAATGAGAGTACAATTAACACCCTGAGAGTACAAGAGCTACCCTCAGAGCACAACAGAAGCCCCCCAGTGAGTACAATAAACCCCTGAGAGTACAAGAGCATTACCCAGAGTACAGAAAACCAGAGTACTAGAACAATCCCGAGTACAATAAACCCCTGAGAGCACAATAAACCACAGAGTACAAGAGCAACCCCCAGAGTACAACAGAACCCCCCAGTGAGTACAAGAGAAGCCCCCAGAGTACAAAGCCCCAGAGTACAAGAGAAGCCCCCAGAGTACAAGAAAAGCCCCCAGATGAGAACGCCATCCTACCCAGCAGACAGGACACCCGGAGTGGTCCTCAGACGCCTGGAGGTTGAACGACCGACCTCAGGAAGGACGCTGTTTGGCGACCTAGTTGGCGCCTTATCCTCTTCCTCCTTCTCTTCTCCATCCTCCTCCTCCCCTTCTTCCTCTCCTCTTCCTCCTCCTCTTCTCCATCCTCCTCCTCATCTTCATCATTTCCTCTTTCCTCCTCCTCTCCTCCTCCTATTTTTCTTCTTCCTCCTCCTCCCCTTCTTCCTCTCCACAGTCCTTAAATCCACTATCATGGCCCTTAAATCCACTACCATGGCCCTTAAATCCACTATTATGGCCCTTAAATCCACTATCATGGCCCTTAAATCACTATCAGCCCTCCTAAATCCACTATCATGGCCCTAAATCCACTATCATGGCCCTTAAATCCACTACCATGGCCCTTAAATCCATTATCATGGCCCTTAAATCCACTATCATGGCCCTTAAATCACTATCATGGCCCTCTCTAAATCTATCATGGCCCTAAATCCACTATCATGGCCCTTAAATCCACTATCATGGCCCTCCTAAATCCACTACCATGGCCCTTAAATCCACTATCATGGCCCTTAAATCCACTATCATGGCCCTTAAATCCACTATCATGGCCCTTAAATCCACTATCATGGCCTTGTCTAACTACACCGTTCTAAATATCAACAAACATAATGCTATACTAATTAATGCGTTAAGGACTAAAATATGAACCAGATTACACGTGAATATCGACCTTATGTTTGGTAACAGTTGTCAGGCAGATAGTGCTATATGTATTGTCTTAAAGGCGGAAAATAAAAAAAAATACACATAAAAATAGACCTTATATTCACCTGCAGCTGTGTTTACATTATAGGGATATGTAGATAATGCTATATGTGTTGATGTCATAAAGGCGATGAAAAAGTAAGAATATACATGAAAATGAGGCTTATGCATGAAGGGAGATGTGCCGTGGCGAGGGAGGAGGAAGGAGCCAAAAGTAACGCTACTGAGGTATTTCCTGTTTAATATGTCCTGACAACACACACACACACACACACACACACACACACACACATTTATTAACAGGACCACCTAAATATTCCCGCCTCGAGTGTTGATTCACTATTTATCAATACACTTCAGCCTCTGTGACACATTGGCTACTGAGTGCTCTAAGGTAAGCTAGTAACCTGTAACACTAATATACGCAACAACAGTTTTATTGATCACGACAGGTAAACACGACTGCCTGACTTGACAGTGTGATTCGTTGTCAGCCCACGGTGTCAGTCATGGGGGTCTGGTGTCAGTCCCCAGGAAGTACTATCACCCCAGCATGATAACAATTTAAACAAGTCTCACGGGGCTGCTATTATTATTATTGCTATTATTATTATTATTATTATTATTTATTATTATTATTGTTTCTACAACTATTATCATCATATATTATTATTATTAGTAGTAGTAGTAGGAATATTTTTATTAATGCCGCCCCTTGTCACCACTTTCACAATCAAAAGACACCAAAGGCACTAGACCCCGCCCTCTTGTCATCACTTAACCAATCAAAAGACACCAAGGGAACTAAACCTTAACCAATCAATAGGCACTAGACCCCGCCCACTTGTCACCACTTAACCAATCAAAAGACACCAAAAGGCACTAAAACCCGCCCCCTTGTCACCACTTAACCAATCAAAAGACACCAAAGGCACTAAAACCCGCCCTTTGTCACCACTTAACCAATCAAAAGACACCAAAGGCACTAAAACCCGCCCCTTTGTCACCACTTAACCAATCAAAAGACACCAAAAGGACTAGACCCCACTAATATGAGTAAGAGGTGAAACAGAGTAAGTGAAACAGTTTACAGTTTATGAACCTAACCTAACCTAACCTAACCTAACTGAGGGGCTTTTGTCCGGACCCCGAATAAAATAAAAGATGAAATATAGTAAGTAAAACACGCTAAAGAAGGGGAAACAATGAAAGTAGATGAAACAAGGAGAAACAAGATAAGTAAAGCAGGGAAAGTAGATGAAACAAGGTAAATGAAACAAGGAAAGTAGATGACACAAGGTAAATGAAACAGGGAAAGTAGATGAAACAAGGTAAATGAAACAGGGAAAGTAGATGAAACAAGGTAAATGAAACAAGGAAAGTAGATGAAACAAGGTAAATGAAACAAGGAAAGTAGATGAAACAAGAAAAGTAGATGAAACAAGGTAAATGAAACAAGGAAAGTAGATGAAACAAGGAAAGTAGATGAAACAAGGTAAATGAAACAGGGAAAGTAGATGAAACAAGGTAAATGAAACAAGGAAAGTAGATGAAACAAGGTAAATGAAACAAGGAAAGTAGATGAAACAAGGAAAGTAGATGAAACAAGGTAAATGAAACAGGGAAAGTAGATGAAACAAGGTAAATGAAACAGGGAAAGTAGATGAAACAAGGTAAATGAAACAGGGAAAGTAGATGAAACAAGGTAAATGAAACAGGGAAAGTAGATGACACACTGGGAAACATGAGACGCGTGAATATTATAGATCTGGTGTCTGGTGAAGCAGGAAACTGGTTGTAACCAGTTCTGGCGGTCACCATCAGACGGAACAGGAGGAGAGAGGGAGAGGGAAGAGGAGGAGGAGAGGGAGAAAGGAGGAAAAATGAGGAGGTAGAGAAGAAAAGGAGGAGGAAGAAAAAGACAAAGAGGAGGAGGAAGAGGAAAAAAGAGGAGGTAAAGAAGAGGAGGGGGAGAAGGAGGAAGAGTAAGGGGGAGGGAGAAAAAGAGAAAAGTAGAAGAAAGGAAACAAATATAAAGAAGAAGAAGAAGAAGAAAGACAAAGAGGAGGAGGAAGAGGAAAAAAGAGGAGGTAAAGAAGAGGAGGGGGGAGAAGGAGGAAGATAAGGGGAGGGAGAAAAGAGAAAAGTAGAAGAAAGGAAACAAATATAAAGAAGAAGAAGAAGAAGAAGAAGAAGAAGAAAGACAAAGAGGAGGAGGAAGAGGAAAAAAGGGAGGTAAAGAAGAGGAGGGGGAGAAGGAGGAAGATAAGGGGAGGGAGAAAAAGAGAAAAGTAGAAGAAAGGAAACAAATATAAAGAAGAAGAAGAAGAAGAAGAAGAAGAAGAAGAAGAAGAAGAAGAAGAAGAAGAAGAAGAAGAAGAAGAAGAAGAAGAAGAAGAAGAAGAAGAAGAAGAAGAAGAAGAAGAAGAAGAAGAAGAAGAAGAAGAAGAAGAAGAAGAAGAAGAAGAAGAAGAAGAAGAAGAAGAAGAAGAAGAAGAAGAAGAAGAAGAAGAAGAGAGGTAGATAGTTAGATAGGAGAAGAAGAAGAAGAAGAAGCTAGAAGAAGTAGAGGAGAGAGGAGTGTAGAGGAGGAGAGGAGTGTAGAGGAGAGAGAGAGAGGAGTGGAGAGAGGAGAGAGAGGAGAGAGTGTGGAGAGAGAGAGAAGCCAGCTGGGGCCAGGCCAGCTGTAGCCAGCCAGCCAGCTAGCAGCAGCCAGCCAGGCAGGCCAGCAGCCAGCAGCTAGCAGCCAGCAGAAGAAGCAGCCAGAAGAAGCAGGAGAAGGCAGCAGCTGTAGATGTAGTGGAAGAAGGGAGAGGCAGCAGGCCAGATAGCAGCAGCAGCCAGCCAGCTAGCCAGGGCCAGGCCAGCCAGCTAGCTAGCCAGCTGTCAGCTAGCCAGCTAGGCCAGCGAGCCAGCCAGCTAGGCCAGTTGTGCTAAAGAAGAAGAAGAAGAAGAAGAAGAAGAAGAAGAAGAAGAAGAAGAAGAAGAAGAAGAAGAAGAAGAAGAAGAAGAAGAAGAAGAAGAAGAAGAAGAAGAAGAAGAAGAAGAAGAAGAAGAAGAAGAAGAAGAAGAAGAAGAAGAAGAAGAAGAAGAAGAAGAAGAAGAAGAAGAAGAAGAAGAAGAAGAAGAAGAAGAAGAAGAAGAAGAAGAAGAAGAAGAAGAAGAAGAAGAAGAAGAAGAAGAAGAAGAAGAAGAAGAAGAAGAAGAAGAAGAAGAAGAAGAAGAAGAAGAAGAAGAAGAAGAAGAAGAAGAAGAAGAAGAAGAAGAAGAAGAAGAAGAAGAAGAAGAAGAAGAAGAAGAAGAAGAAGAAGAAGAAGAAGAAGAAGAAGAAGAAGAAGAAGAAGAAGAAGAAGAAGAAGAAGAAGAAGAAGAAGAAGAAGAAGAAGAAGAAGAAGAAGAAGAAGAAGAAGAAGAAGAAGAAGAAGAAGAAGAAGAAGAAGAAGAATAAGATGAAGAAGAAGAAGAAGAAGAAGAAGAAGAAGAAGAAGAAGAAGAAGAAGAAGAAGAAGAAGAAGAAGAAGAAGAAGAAGAAGAAGAAGAAGAAGAAGAAGAAGAAGAAGAAGAAGAAGAAGAAGAAGAAGAAGAAGAAGAAGAAGAAGAAGAAGAAGAAGAAGAAGAAGAAGAAGAAGACCATATTTACATACACTGTCCTGACAGTATTTAGTTCTTTTGTTGACATAAATACAGCTTATTTCACCTGATGATTAAGTTAGGTTAGGTCAGGGTTAGGTTAGGGTTAGGTTAGTCAGGGTTAGGTTAGGTTAGGTTAGGTCAGGGTTAGGTTAGGGTTAGGTTAGGTCAGGTTGTTAGGTTAGGGTTAGGTCAGGCTAGGTTAGGTTAGGTCAGGGTTAGGTTAGGTTAGGTCAGGTTAGGCTAGGTTAGGTCAGGTTAGGTTAGGTTAGGCCAGGTTAGGTTAGGGTTAGGTAGGCCAGGTTAGGTTAGGTTGTGGGTTAGGGTTAGGTTAGGTCAGGGTTAGGTTAGGTTAGATTGTGCTAGGGAGTTTAATCATCAGGTGTAATAAGCTAGGGTGTCTAATCTTCAGCTCATTCCATCTAACTACTAATGGTTGGAAGGGCTCACACACACACACACACACACACACACACACACACACACACACACACACACACACACACACACACGTAACAGACAGTAAGTTCCTCTTCCCCATTCCAGAATTCCTAAAAGTCTGGAACAACAAAAACGGTCCTGGAATCTTTCGGTCCAGCAGGAAGACATTCACCTGGTAGACACTGAGAGACCGCTATGTACTGCCTCCTACACTGACAGACAGACAGACAGACAAATCCTCTACAACACTTAACCAACCAGCCAACCTACAGAGAGAGAGAGAGAGAGAGAGAGAGAGAGAGAGAGAGAGAGAGAGAGAGAGAGAGAGAGAGAGAGAGAGAGAGAGCATATGCACCAAAACACTAAACCAACCTATAGACAGACTGACAGACAGAGAAAGACAGACTGACAGACAGAGACAGACTGACAGACAGAGAAAGACAGACAGATAGACAGAGACAGGCAAAAGACGAGCCACCACAACACTCCTCAACCCCAACTATGGAAGACGCCCTCAATACCCACCCGTGCCAGTTCAATTCTTAGCTACCAAGGTCACTTCTAAACTCACCCACCACATAGCCTCAGTCTGGGCGCCAATGATTTGTCCTTCGCTATAGTCTATGTGACAAATACCTACCGTATATGGTGTATGTCAAGTGGTATAGCTCATAATGATGGAGGTATAAGAGACTGGTGTATGATGTGTATTTCTGTGGTATATTGATTTGTTATAGTACAAGAATATAACACATATACTTAGCATACCATTCACACCTATGCAATATATACACACACACACACACACACACACACACACACACACACACACACACACTTCACCCTCCCACACATCCTCAGTCTCTCACCACCACATACTTCACCCCCTCTACCACATACCCTCAGTCCCTCACCCCCCCACACACTCCACCACCCCCACACACCCCCACTCCATCCCTTGAAGGACATCACTAAAATCTTCGCTTTATATCAACCACTGTGACACCAACACAATGGAAGCGTCACAAGCAGTAGAAAGACTTAACTCAAGGTTCTTTAACAATCGCCAAAAAAAAAAAATACTTGACCTAGTTACATCACCAGTAAATTGTAAATAAATCAAAATGACACGAATTTAAATCAAGGTTGTTTACACAGTCCCCAAGTATAGTGTAAATTGTAAATACATCAAGGTGGCGCGAATTTAAATCAAGGTTGTTTACACAGTCCCCCAGTATAGTGTAAATTGTAAATAAATCAAGGTGACCCCAACGTAAATCAGGGTTGTTTACAGTCCCCAGTGAAGTCCAAGTAAATAAGTGTGATGTCCTTTGTTGATATCAGGAGTCGAGTTTGCCTTTGTTGATGTCAGGAGTCAAGTCTTTGTTGATGTCAGGAGTCGAGTCTTTGTTGATGTCAGGAGTCTAGTCTTTGTTGATGTCAGGAGTCGAGTCTTTGTTGATGTCAGGAGTCGAGTCTTTGTTGATGTTAGGAGTCGAGTCTTTGTTGATGTCAGGAGTCAAGTCTTTGTTGATGTCAGGAGTCGAGTCTTTGTTGATGTCAGGAGTCTACACTACAGAATTTATAGCCTACAAAAATTTACACACTACATAACCCGAAATACCACCATGAGAATGTTGGGTGGACCTGAGTGTGTCTTCCCGTAAGTGCCTTGTCCACAATCGACCCCATTGAACCATTAGTTAAGAGGCACTCAAGGGTCGCCAATATGTCAATTCGTTCGATTATTTCCCCGTTGATACTCTTCTTGCTCAGCATAAATGAAGCCCTTCAGGATTTAACTCAGGTTGGGTTAGGTTGGGTTAGGTTGGGTTGGGTTGGGTTGGGTTGGGTGGGGTGGGGTTGGGGGTGGGTGGGTGAGGTGGGGTTGGTGAGGTGGGGTTGGGTGGGGGTGGGGTTGGATGGGCTGGGTTGGGTTGGATGGGGGTGGGGTTGCGTTGGGTGGGATGGGGTGGGGTTAGGTTAGGTTGGGTTCGGTGGGGTTGGGTTGGGTCGAGTGTTGCCAAGTACCCTAGTAATGTAAATCTCTTCCCCCAAGTCTGCCTCACTCCTAAGCTAAGCTATGTTTAGCTATCCTAACCCAACCTACCTAATCTAGCCAACATCACTCCAAGACACTCCTTCACTAATTATTACGAGTGATCCCTATGTTTATATAAGCTGGAATGAAGCCATCTCTCAAACTTTTATCGCCTTGGGTTATAAGCTGGCATGAATCTGTTTCTGAAGCTTTATCACCTATGTTCATAAGCTGGCTTGAAGCTAATCCCATAAACCCCTCAGGCTAACGTTAGGGTGGTTAATCTTCACGTTAAATAATCAGGGAGGTGCCTAATCTTCACGTCACCCTAAAACAAATATACCCCCCCACACCTGTACTCGTAGTGGACGTGACTTCAGCTGTTATAGAATCCCGTGTAAGATTCCCTATGTCACCATTGTCTCCAGTCCTACGCTGTAAACACAAACACGTGCATTTTTCGTCACGCCTCACCCTGGTCATCGTGAGGGTTTCAGTTAAGACCCAAAGCGATACGAGTTCATTCATCTCCTTCAACACCAGTGGTCGCCAAGATGCTACCCCAAAGTCCATATTATTGAGGGTCTTTGGAATGTACCGGATTGACTTGAGATAAGAGTGTACAGGATTAACTTAAGCCATGTATGTACCGACTTGACTTAAGGTAAAATACAAAGAAACGAAAAAAAAAGACTTATCACCGGTTAGGGGATGATTCTGTGACTTTGTTTGCTGTTGAAAGATTGCAATTTTGTTTCCTGTTAAAATATTATGTGAGTTAATATTGTTTGCTGTTAAAAGATTGTAATTGTGTTTGCTGTTAAAATACTTCCACTATTATTAATGGTTATAAATTTAATTCCACCACAAATCAACTACTTAAGTGCATTCCAACACATATCACTTAAAAGACCTACTTATCCCTCGAACCTCTGAGACTACGACTATCATTTTCGACTTTTACCTTACGAGGACTACACACGGTACGATCTTTAGTGAGTATAGACCATAGACCAGTGACCTGTATATAAGAACTCATACCACACTGAATGGCACCTTAGATAATTAGTTCACCTGGTTTAATATTTCTGGAAGTGGAGTTTATCTGAAGATGTCCCCACCTCACCTAACCCCAGCCAAGCCCCACCTCACCTAACCCCAGCCAAGCCCCACCTCACATAACCCGAACCTCACCTAACCCCAGCCCAACCCCACCCGGTTACTGTACTACATCCTTCGTGTAGGTGTAAAGTTCCTCACTGCTCACACACACACACACACACACACACAGTCTCTACCCATCTAAGCGCCTTACTACTATCGCAACCCCTCCAGTACCTACCTAACCCCACCCCCCCCAACTGGCGCACCATCATGAAGCAGTAAACCAAAGAGGCGCCACAGTGATCTCAAGTCAGTATTGGCGCCATTAAACAGAGACACTAGTTCTTGGCGTGGTGAGGACGATGACCAACCAGCGCTCTCTAAGTCACCTAACCTAACCTAAACGGCTGTCACCTAACATAACCTAACCAGATGTCACTTAACCTAACCTAACCCCCCCCCCCTTCTGCGTCCGGACCTCACTGTGACAACGGGTGCAGTGGTTGTAAAGATGCCCGCAGTCTGAGGCCATTTTGTGTAGTCTGAGGCCACTTAATATAGTATAAGGGCATTTTGTGTAGTCTCAGGGCATAGTGACGAGAAAATACAACAAAAGTACAGTTAGAATAAGACTGTGGCAGAGTGGATATAGTATTTGCCTCCTGTCCGAACAGTCCCCGGTTCGAGTGGGGGGTGGCGCCCCTAGTCGACCCTACAGCAGAATGGTACCTGACTTTTTTATAGTTCAGAAAAAAATATCAGCCCCCCAGTGGTTGGGATATTGTGGTGTTGAATGTTACAGATTATTTCCAGTAAATTATTAGTTTAAGTCGGTACATAAGAGTTGACTTAGTTACTAGGTGTAAAAAAGAGGATACAATCTTAAAATGTCAGCTTTCTCACCACTAGAGATAGAATGTTGTGACAAGATATACGTTGAGTTTGGCTTCAGAGACAAACGGGTGACAAGAGTTTAAGGTATCAAGAGCAAGTAGTGAGGATAAGGAGTCAGTGATGATTAGACTGTCAGTGGCAGTCTTCAACAAGTTTCAGGGCTGTGAGTATGACAAATAGTTCAGTTTATAGAGTGGATGACCTGTTACTAATTCTAGCTCATTTCTCTGTTACATTACCGTTAGACTGACAGCCCTCCCACAGACAGTGTTAAGAGAGCCGTCAGTGTGATGTTATTACCACAGTCTGTAGGTTGTGTGTGTTGGAGGTAGGGAGCGTGTGTAATATGTCGCTTGGGAGGGAGAGGAGGGGAGACGGGTGGAGGGGAGGGAGACGGTGGGAGAGGAGGAGGGGACGTGGAGGGAGGGAGACGGTGGAGGGGAGGGAGGGAGACGGTGGAGGGGAGACGGGAGGAGAGGGGAGGAAGCAAGAGGAGTTGGTGGAGAGAGGAGACAGGGGAGGGAAGAAGGCAAGGAGAGGCGGGTGGGAGGAAGGCAAGGAGACGGGTGAGGAGACGGGGAGAGGAGCAAGAGAAGGGGAAACAGGCCAGGAGACGAGAGAGAGAGAGAGAGAGCAAGAGAAGGTGTTGGTTTAAAGCTGTCATGCTAATCAATGGATAAGGTAGAGCACAATCTGACAACTGACGTACACATAAGGGGGCTAACAGGACCCCCTCCCTCAACAGGCAAGGTCAACAGGTCATTTAGGCGAAAGGTCAAAGGTAAGGAGGGGGAAGGAAGGACGGGTTAATGGGGGATAATGAAGTCACTTGTCAAGGGAATATGAATAGGGGAGGGGGGTAGGGGTCAAGGTGAGAGAGGGGGTCAAGTCTCAGGGTCACAAGCAAGGGTAGTAGGTTATGGTGGTCAATGGGAGGATGGTCAGGTGTGTGTGTTTTACCAGAGGCAGCGGACAAAAGTATTTCTCGGTAATGGACGAAATGTTGCCTCGTCATGAACCTGTTGGCCTGCCTCCCACCCCACCCTCTACTGATGCCTCCCACCTGCCCACCCCACCCTCCACTGATGCCTCCCACCCGCCCACCCACTCCACCCCACTGATGCCTCCCACCCACCCACCCACTCCACTGATGCCTCCTACCCACCCAGTACCCACTCCACTGATGTCTCCCACCCACCCACCCCACTCCCACCCTCTACCGATGCCTCCCACCCACCACCCCACCCTCCACTGATGCCTCCCACCCACCCACTCTACTAATCCCCACCACCCACTCCACCCTCCACTGATGCCTCCCACCCACCCACTCCACTCTCTACTAATCCCCTTACCCACCCACCTCCACCCCTCCACTGATGCCTCCCACCCACCCACTCCACTAATCCTCTTACCCACCCACTCCACCCTCCACTGATGCCTCCCACCCACCCACCCACCCCATCCTGTATTGCCGTCCCCAACCACCCCACCCACCTCCTGTAACTCTCACTCCCCACCCTTTACCGCCGCCCCCACCCTCGATCTCTACCGCCACCCCCAATCATCACCCTCACCTACCGCCACCCACCTAGCCCCTATCCTCCTCCTCCTCCTCAGTGTCTGGCCTCGTGGTGAGCCTAGCTCATCGATCTGCCTGCCGAGGGGATGGTTAGTATAGAACTGGTGATGACGCAACACCTCCTACTTCACCACTACCTCCCCCTCCAACCCTCTACTGTAGAGATCTTGGAGGACCAGCGTGAATAAACGATCAGCGTCATGGTGTGGTAGAAAGGTGTGGTAGAAAGGTGTGGCAGAAAGGTGTGGCGTGGGGAAAGGCGTGATACTCTACGGCTTCCCCCCGCCACTTTCAACTAACTCTCCCTGGTGGCCAAGTTTGAAACTACTACCAATGGCGACGTTTTTCCCCTCCCTGTGTGTGTGTCTGACAGAACTGACTCCATTTAACAATACTCCCAACGTAGGTGTCAGTATTTTTACCTGGGGATAATTTGCCATACACGAATGCTTAATACTTTCAATACATGTTCCTGTAACTCCATTGTATACATACGACTGAAATAAAGTAAAAATAATTTAGATCATATTTACATCAAGGTGATAAGTTTACAGTAATGGTACAGCGATGCCCTTCCTGTACCTTCCTGTACCTGTAATTCAAGCCTTAGTCAGAGAGAGAGAGAGAGAGAGAGAGAGAGAGAGAGAGAGAGAGAGAGAGTCTATGAAAGAGTGTGAAAGATTTAGAGCCAGGAATAGTAGGTGTGAGTGAGCGAGAGGGTAGAGGGAGAGGGACGGAGAGGGACGGAGGGGGAGAGGGAAGGAGGGGGAGAGAGGAGGGAGAGGAGGTGGTGAGAGGGGGAGGTGGAGGAGGAGGGAGTGGGGAGAGGAGGGGAGGGGAGGAGAGGAAAGCGGGAGGGAGAGAGCGTACTGAGACTCGCGTTACAACAGCCATATTCGGCTGACGGGGAGAGAGGGAGGAAAGAGGCCGGTAGGGATGTCTCTCTCTCTCTCTCTTTCAAAGGATCTCGTTCTCGTGGTCTCGGTGTCTCGTACTCGATCTCGATCCTTGTCTGTCTCTCTCTCTCTCCGTCTGTCTTTCCCTCCGTCTTCCTCACCCTCTCTCTCCGATTCCTTCCCTATCTTTCCATCTCTCTCTCTCTCTATCCTCCTTCGATTCCCCACCCCACCCCTCCCCACCCCCTCCCTCCCTACCCTCCTCTCCCCCACCCTACCCTCTCCCCACCCTACCCTCTCCCCCACCCTACCCCTCTCCCCCCACCCCTCTCCCTACCCTCTCTCCCTCTCCCTACCTCCCTCTCCCCCACCCCCTCCCTCACCCTACCCCTCTCCCACCCTACACCTCTCCCCCACCCCGTCCTCAATTCTACCTCTCCCACCCCTCTCTCTCCCTACCCTCTCTCCCCCACCCTACCCTCTCCCCACCCCCTCTCCTCACCCTACCCCTCTCCTCCACCCCACCCTCCCTCACCCTACCCCTCTCCCCCCACCCCTCCTCACCCCACCCTCCCCACCCCCTCTCTCCCTCACCCTACCCTCTCTCCCACCTCCCCTCACCCCACCCTCTCCCCCACCCCCTCTCTCCCTCACCCTACCCCTCCCTACCCTCCCTCCCTACCCTCTCCCCCACCCTCCCTCACCCTACCCTCCTCCACCCCCACTCTCCCTCACCCTACCCCTCTCTCCCCACCCCCTCTCCCTCACCCTACCCTCCCCCACCCCTCCCTCACCCTACCCTCTCTCCCCCCACCCCTCCTCACCCTACCCTCCCCACCCCTCTCCCTCACCCTACCCTCTCTCCCACCCTACCCTCTCTCCTCACCCCACCCCTCTCTCCCCACCCCCTCCCTAACCCTACCCTCACTCCCCCATCCCCTCCCCTCACCCCACCCCTCTCCCCACCCCCTCTCCCTAACCCTGCCCTCACTCCCCCCATCCCTCTCCCTCACCCTACCCTCCCCCACCCCCTCCCTAACCCTACCCCTCACCCCCCACCCCCTCTCCCTACCTCTCCCCCACCCCCACCCTCCTCACAAACAACAGATTCACGGAGTTTCAAAGAGTTATTTTTACAGGTTATTTTTTTACAGCGTCATTCACAATATTGACATTTGACCGAATATAAAACAAACACGATTGATTGGCCAATAGAAGCGTTCTCTATTATTCTAATCTAATCACCAATCATGCTCAAGTTCCAATCATATCTCACAAACTATTCATATACAACTTCCAATCATGTTGTCATTACTAATTCTCACACACACACACACACAGACTATCATGCCACCCCCCCCTAACCTAACCCCTGTAAGTGAAAAGTGATGAACCCACATTACATAAATCTGCCTGCCACAAATACCAGGCGAGTCTGACACACAACTGACACTTACAAAACACGAATTTGATCCAAACTTAGACTTGACACTAGACACACACACACACACGCGCGCGTACACACACACACGCGTACACACACCTGAAGATTAGACACCCCGGTTTATATCACATGAAGATTAGACACTAGGATGTTTACTAATCAGTCCTGAATTTACAATAACCAATTCTATCTAATCACCGCAAAGGATTCGATGCCTTTACTAATCTACCAATCAATTTAAACACTTTTCAACCCATATAATCATTCTATCACTTATGAAACCTAATCAATCAATGTAATCAATCATTCACACATGCTTCGCTAATCAATTCCAATCAATACCAGCACTCAAACCGTCACTAATCATGCGAACATTATAAAATTCTCAGTTATCCATCATTCACACAGTAAGTCTATTGGCATACTATTAATTTGGCTTCCTTTTTTAAGTATTTATGTTTCTTGTTATTGTATTATCAGTTTTTTTGTCTATCACTTTATTAAATTTCGTTCTTGTCTATTAATTTTGTAACGTGAAGTTGTCATATATTTCATCATTTCAGTATTTTGTAAACATTCGCCTTTAGTTAATATCATAAACACTTCCAAATTTGTTCGCGAATATATATCAATCATGCATTTAATTTCACTTTTGCTTTTAATAATTCTCTAAGTTTTCCTTTTCGGTTTTAATACATTTTCCTTATCATAAATATTTCATGCAAAATTTTCACAGGAATGAATTCAATTTTCGCGCCAAACGACTAATCGATGAGCGCGTTCCCTCAATCCCATACTTGGTTGATTTAAATAACATATACTGTTCTTAACATTAAAAGGTGGTCTATTTTTAATGCATTTTCATTATTAAACACGTAAACTAGTTAAATAATAAACTGTATGAATATTAAAAAGTCTCTGTACCGAATTCAATTTTCCCGCCATTTGACTAATCTGTCCGTTTCCCCTAATTCACATTTTTTTCTGAATTAACTCACATAACGTTGCCCTAAATTGGCTATAACCTCCTAGGATATAATAGTATTACCTAACAATTGCTAAAGGAACAAATTTTGCTAAGATTCTCAAAGCCTTTCATTATTTTAAACGGTTAATGTTTAAGTTGAAGTTGGTGACACTGTTGAAACACTTTAGTACATAAATACAAAACAAACACTTAACTTTATCTTCCTTACACTTTAAGTTATATTGTGTAGAAACTTAAGGCATCATGACCCAAACGGATATAACACGTCGTACACGGTAAATTCAGACAACATATCGTGTAATATTCGGTACCGTACACGGGAGATAGAGCCGATAATGCCTACCAACCTGTCTCACCATACGAATGACGTCATCACTGTCACCATTCACTCACCAGGCATACATGACGTCACCAATACCTCCATCATAGTGAAGTAAATCTCGCTTAAAAAACCTAAAACAAAGGTGATTTTTCTTGGTTTGGATCTGGCAACATCAGTACAAAGGAAAAATCCATTTGTTATGTTTTTCCCAGTACAATATTCCTGTTTTGATGTGCCAGGTTGTATTGTGGATTTATAAAGGTGTACTTGACATATTGGAGGGTGACGGATAAGTAGGCGAGGCGTGGGATGGCTCGAGCATAGCGCCATACACACACACATACACCCAGGATCACCAGCGTGGAAGCGAAGGATAAATAGAGTCTCTTACCTTGCACTGTGAAGCCATTTTTATATTGCATTTCTTAAGCAGGTCTATCATGAAATAGGTGCTCACTTCCGGAGCCCGTTGGCCACTGCTCGACACTAGGTGCGAGCCGATGCTTTATACTGGCTCTCCACCGGCAGCCCTCCACAGTCTGAGGCTCGTGAGCAGTCTGTCTGGCCCAACCGCGCTAATACACACGCAAGCGCACTCACACCTCTCTCTCTCTCTCTCTCTCAATCACTCACGCACGCGCACACTAACACTTCAACTCTCCCGCTTTCACTCACCCCCTCCCATCCCGCTCAGACCAACCCCCTCCATCGCGAACCCAAACATTTACGTGTAGTTGCCCTCAGGCGGGGGCACAGTACACGGCCGCCATGCCCCGCACCCTCAGCCACACACAGAGCCTCAGGATATAAATATGGACACCCCCAGGAGAAAATGTTTGCGTGCAGGGCGGCCAGCTGAAGAAAATACCTCACCAATGTGGAGGCTTGACACAAATAATCTCAAATGATTACTCACAAAAGCTCACATGACCAAATCAGCAAGTCAAGTTAATCGCTGATGCTGGCGTGCGGTCCTGGCGACAAACTCTCACTCCTCCAAACACTCTGCCATGATTGTTTTTTTGGGGAGGAAGGCACATGATAATTACCCCCCCCCCCCCTCCTCCCTCCTAAACCTTATTTCATCAGATAATTAAACCCCTTAGCATTACCTGAGGGGTTAAGTTAGGTTAGGTTAGCAGTAGAGCGTATAAATTAATCATGTAAAATAATATGGGTGCCTAATCTTCATATGATCTATTTTTTTCATTACTTATTCACAACGGCCGGGACTAAACCACGGATTATTCACTCTTACTTCACCAGAATAAAATGGCACTAAGAAGTATTAAAAACGAACGAATTATCTAAAACAAGAATTTATGAAGAAGTAATTATTTTTATTATTCAGTAACCGGTGATCTATTATACACAAGACTTTATGAACAACTTCACTACATCACCTAAACTCTTACCAAGATCAAAATACCTGACAAAACGAAACGCCAACACAAACAAACACCTAAATGAAGAAAAATCAAAATATTTCACGCAGATCCACAGGTATTTTTTTTCTTCAAAGATTTTTCCCAAGTGTGTAATAAAACGAACGAAAATAAAACAAAAACAAACAAACTAGATTTAAGTAGAAATGAATGACAAAATAAATTTACTTACAGAGAGAGAGAGTTTAACGACAGATAGACTGAAGTGTATATTGTAGTTGTCAAAACAAACCTGAGTGAGAGAGTAGGAAGCAAAGAACTGCACTCAAATGGCACGTGTTAGTCTCTCCTGCCTGCCTGCCTCTTAATATTCCTGACACCTCACACCTCCAATACCTCACCCTCCAAACACCCCCAACACCTCACCCTCCAAACACCCCCAACACCTCACCCTCCAAACACCCCCAACACCTCACCCTCCACACCCCAACACCTCACCCTCCAAACACCCCCAACACCTCACCCTCCAAACCCCCCAACACCTCCCCTCAAGCACCTCCTCCCCTCCAAACACCCCAACACCTCCCTCCACACACCCCCAACACCTCCCCCTCCAAACACCCCCAACACCTCCCCCTGGCAGTGGCGTGTGTCTTAGCCAAGTTGCAAGTCGGGTCACTTAATCCAGCAGCAGGAACTGATTACACAACCCTGGCTAGTTGTTTCTCTCGATCTCGGAATCTGGGCGATTTTCTGATCCTGAGGGAGGGAGGGAGGGTGAGGGAGGGAGGGTGAGGGAGGTGATTCATGTGACTATAACGAGACGAAGCGACTAATTTCGACTTAATAAACTGAGGGTTGGCGACCACGGCCATAGATAGACAGATGTATAGACAGATGTATAGACAGAGAGACAGAGAGACAGAGACAGACATAGATGAATACAAAAATAGACAAGTTAAAGATAGATGGTTACTCATTGAAATCCTCACAAGAATAAGACTGAATGGGTGATGACATGTATGTATGTGTGTGTGTGTGTGTGTGTGTGTGTGTGTGTGTGTGTGTGTGTGTTCTTAACCCTCAACACACAGTCAGTTTGTCACTCAGGTTTAACTGTAAATGGTTAAAAAGTCTTTACCTGCAGGAAATAGAACTACACAGTTAAACCCAAACGTGTGGAGGCGAGAGCGACAATGTGCTCAGTCCAAACACCACATGGAGGACTTGTATAACTTATCGAGGAAATGTATAGATATGAGACGAGAGAAGCGGTGGTGAAAAAAGTAAACAACATGAGAAATACCTACTGTAAACACTTGAATAAACAGTAACAATGTCTCAGGAGTTTGCCTCGAGTCACTCTGTAAAGTCACTCAAAAAAAAAAAAACTCGATACAAATTTATCTTGAAGAAATATGACACAACGGACGAAGGATTTTAACAACCATACAGAGGCAACAGGAGTCACAGTGTTCATTATGGAATTCATCGACCACCCCGAGTATAGATATATTTTTGAGTGCCTGTACACACACACACACACACACACACACACACACACGATCCAAAAGTCAAAACACTATATTGCCAACTCAGAACCAGTTACACTATCACCTTTTCTTAAGCCTTGCGTCTCATAAGTCAAGCGGTAGAGAAAGTCCTAAGTTCTCATGCATTAAATATAAGTAAATAAATAATAAATATAATGTGGAAGGACTGGATTACCTGGTGAATAACCTTTCTCACTTTATTTCACCTCAGTACACACAAAACATATGACAACTCAACACAAAAATACAAACACAACACACCCCCCACACAACACCCCCCCACACCCCACACCCCCAACACACCCCACACACACCCCCACACACAACAACACCCCACCCCACCCCCCACACAACACCCCCACACAACCCCCCCACACAACAACACACACACACCCCCCCCACACAGTTCTCCGCATTTAATTGTTTACCAAGCTGTAGGTGGTGACAAATGATCAGAGGTGTTCTAACAGGTGAGAATATTATTAGAAAAATATTCCGCCAGTTTCTTCACCCTTGTCACCTGTTACTTTGGTTCAGGAAGAGGATTGGATCAACTAGCAGTCATTGGCAGGTGTTTAATCACTTTGGGAACAGGTATTTTAGTTAGTTATTTGCTTATTTACTTATTTATTTACTTATTTATTTCTATTTATTTTTATCCATTTATTTATTTATTGATCTATTTTTATTTATTTAGTTAGTTTTATTTATTTACTTTATAAGGAGATTAACTCACCCAGTCACCAACCCACATCGGAGCTTCGGGGGAGAGGGGAGGGGTGATGAACTGAACCACAAATTAATACACAAATGAAACAATAAAACAGATCAAGAGTGAGAAACGATATATATATTATGTTGTCAAAGTAACAGAAACAATTGAGACCCGGCAATTGTGTGTAAATGAGCCCAGAAAGCCAAATGACAGCCGGATCCACCATTAGGGAACACATTATGCTTCCAATATCTTCCCAGGCTGCCTACTACTGTACCTAATAACTTACTGGGGGGTTAATCTTCAGGTGAAAAGAGCTGGGATCAATGGTTAAGTGAAATAACCTAACCAGTTGGTATTTCATGAGCATAAACAAAATTAAAGTTGTAGTTTTAAACAATACACACATACAACTGACCCTTGACCTCTGACCTTTAGGAAATGGGTCATGAAAAGAGCCCAGTGTCGTTGGTATTGCTTCAGTTAACCAGCTGGTGGAATTTGCCTGATTAGATTACTTACCGTTTGGGAGATGTGGATGGTCAGGGTTTGGGAGATGTGGATGGTCAGGGTGTGGGAGATGTGGATGGTCAAGGTTTGGGAGATGTGGATGGTCAGGATGTGGATGGTTAGGATAAGTAATTTACTTAATACAATATAACAGATAAAAATTTCCATTCTTAGATTCGCAAAAAAATGGGGAAAAATTCGACAAAAAGTGATACCAAAAATTACAAAATATTTACAAAAAATAAAAAAAAGTTACAGATAAAAAAGAACAAATATATACTATTAATGTCTCCTGTATAAATAGAGACACATACACTATTAACGTCGCCAGTATACACGCACATTTATATACTGTACACACACACACACACAACAAACTTGACTGGAAGGCCCATGTAAATAACACAGTCAAGGCAGCCTCGTACCGTCTCTACACGCTACGACGACTTAGGTCACTTGGGGCACCCACGCCAGAGCTGAGGACCATCTACAACGCCTTTATTCTCCCCATACTTACATATGCGTCACCAGCCTGGTCGTCTTCTCTCAACTCCACCCAACAACGTCAGCTAGAGAAGGTACAGAAAAGGGCCTGCAGAATCATGCTTGGCGCAGAATACTCCGGCTACACCAACGCTCTCTCCACCCTGGAAATGCTATCCCTCAATGACCTCCACCACCAAGCACTGGAAAGGTTTGGCAGTGGACTACTGCACCAGTGCACCACCCTCGTCATCGCCACCTCCTGCCACCTGCAACCCCCCACCCACCTCGCGCAGTCCGCCACTACAACAAAATACAGTCCCTAAGAGCAAGCACCGATAGATATAAGAACAGCACCATCCCATCTAGTGTTAAAATAATAAACAACTCCTGATTTATGTACTGTACAGCCCTGTAAATGTATTCAATGCATATTATATCATTATGTCTAAATCAAATGTAAGTCTGTATATTTTCAGACACCGGCTGCAACTCTATTAATAAACCGTTTATTATTATTATTACACACACACACACACACACACACACACACACACACACACACACACACACACACACACCATTTGAACCTGAAATAATTTACCAAAAATAATACAAAATAAACACACAGTTAGCAAACACACCTCAACCCCTTCAAACACAGTTCAACACACTTCACCACACCTCAACCCACTTCACCACACCTCAACCCACTTCACCACACCTCAACCCACTTCACCACACCTCAACCCACTTCACCACACCTCAACCCACTTCACCACACCCCAACCCACTTCACCACACCTCAACACACTTCACCACACCCCAACACACTTCACCCGGTTCTTACAGATAACCCGTTGTTTTTTTTAAGCCAGAGAAGAGGACAAACAGTTTTTTCTAGCGGTATTTACTGATCAAAGACCTGTAAGAGTTTAATTAAAGGGGAAATTAGCTTTGAGATCTGTTTCTTCCTGTGTGTGTGTGTGTGTGTGTGTGTGTTGACTAGATACGTTCACTTCACACCAATGAGATACCAGGCAGCTACCAAACAGGGAGGTACTACCGCCTGGGAAGATATTGGAAGCATAATGTATTACCTAATGGTAGATCCTGCTGTCACATGACTTTCTGCCTCATTTACACACAATCGCCGGGTCTCTATTGTTTCTGTTACTATGACAGCACAACATATATATATATTGTTTCTCACTCTTGATTTGTTTTATTGTTCATTTATGTATTTATATGTAAAATACAATTTGTTTTTTTTCTTTTGTTTTTATACGCCCCCTCCCCCTCCCCCCCTGGCCTCGATGCGGGTCGGTGACCTGTACCCGGGTGGACTAATACCCGTAAAAAAAATAGACTGGATACCTTCACTTAGCACCACCTAGGAGACAAAATTAACAGACTCTAACTGAACTAGATACGTTCACTTAGCACCAGTTAGGAGACAAAATTAACACAGACTCTACCTGAACTAGATACCTTCACTTAGCACCACCTAGGAGACAAAATTAACAGACTCTACCTGAACTAGATACCTTCACTTAGCACCACCTAGGAGACAAAATTAACACAGACTCTACCTGAACTAGATACCTTCACTTAGCACCACCTAGGAGACAAAATTAACACAGACTGTACCTGAACTAGATACCTTCACTTAGCACCAGTTAGGAGACAAAATTAACACAGACTCTACCTGAACTAGATACCTTCACTTAGCACCACCTAGGAGACAAAATTATCGTACAAAAATTGGTGTTAAGTGAACGTATCTAGTTAAGGTAGAATCTCTGTTAATTTTGTCTCCTAACTGGTGCTAAGTGAAGGTATCTAGTTAAGGGAGAGTCTCAGTGTTAATTTTGTCTCCTAACTGGTGCTAAGTGAACGTAGCTAGTTAAGGTAGAGTCTCAGTGTTAATTTTGTCTCCTAACTGGTGCTAAGTGAACGTATCTAGTTAAGGTAGAGTCTCAGAGTAACTTTAATATTTTATCGTAAGTCAGCTAGTGAAATCCATCCTTACATCACCACTTAAGATAAAGATTCACCCTAAGTTACTCTGAGAATCTGGGCCGACCAATTAAATAAGGCGATGTGTAGCAAGTTAAGACGACAATTATAAGATAATTATCAAACATTGTACAATTTATAAGCTTCAGTGCCAAATACTCTGGTTAAATAAACAGTGGTGCCAAATCATTAGATGAAATAAACAGCAGTGCCAAATGCTCAGGAGTGCCAAAGCTGGGGTGCCAATCTTCAGGTGAAATAAGCTGGGGTTGCCAAATCATCAGGTGAAATAAGCTGGGGTGCCAAATCAGCAGGTGAAATAAGCTGGGGTTGCCAAATATTCAGGTAAAATAAGCTGGGGTGTCTAATCTTTCACATTAACTCACTCGAATCGAACACGTGATACAACCCCGAACGCCCACCAACCCACAGATTAAAATAATCGAACCGTGTCTATTAGCGAGCTGGTCTCTCTCTCTCTCTCTCTCTCTCTCTTGCCTGAGTCTCCAATACCCCGTGCCAAAACTCGGGGTATTATTGTGCCCCGTGTGTGTGTGTGTGTGTGTGTGTGTTTTTTTATAGCTATATAATTGAGAACGCGATAATCATCATTAATCTGACCTAACCTAACCTAACCAATCCTAATTAACCTAAGCGAACCTAACCAATCCTAATTAACCTGACCTTTACGTAACCTAATCTAATTTGTTCTAACTAACCTTATGTAACCTAATCTAACCAAAATATTATCTCCAGTCTCAAATCACACACACACACGAGTATATTATATGAAGGTATACTTGGGTATCGTATATAGGAGTATAACTGATACAACAATACTACCAGTCCACTGCCACCACTACCACCATTACTTACCACTGCCTCCCCCACCACTACCACCACCTTCACCACCACCACCACACCTACCTTCACCACCACCACCACCACTACCACCACCTTCACTACTACCACCACCACCACCACCCCTACCACCACCCTTCACTACCACCACCCTTCACCCACCACCACCTTCACCACCACCACCACCACGCCCCACACACGTGAACAGCACATGTCCAATTTGATTCATTCTTATCTCTCTCTCTCTTTACCTCTCACTCTATCTCTCCATCTCTCTTTATCTCTCACTCTCTCTCTCCTTCTCTCTTTATCTCTCACACTCTCTCTCCATCTCTCTTTATCTCTCACACTCTCTCTCTTTACCTCTCACTCTCTCTCTCTCCATCTCTCTTTATCTCTCACACTCTCTCTCTCTCTCTCTCCTCAAGTTACATTCCCCAACTGAGAGAATTGAAGTGAATCAGAGTTACTTAACGTAGTGGGAAGATTGCAGTGTCTAGTATGGCTGTCTGGGGAGCTGGTGCCAACACAAACCTCGTGACGCTCCTGTGCCAACCAGTGCCACCCGTAGATACTACCGCAGGTGCCTACCACGCTCACTTACCACTACCACGCTCACTTACCACTACCACACTCAACTATGGCTACTACCACGCTCAACTATGGCTACTACCACACTCAACTATGGCTACTACCACACTCAACTATGGCTACTACCACTACACACACTCAACTATGCTACTACCACTACCACACTCAACTACGCTACTACCACTACCTCTCAGCTACCACTACCCTCTCAGCTATGGCTACTACCACGCTCACTTGTCGCTACAGAGAGGGTTGACTAGGTGACGTTGCCAAAATAGTCCGGGCAGGGGGTGTGTGTGTGTGTGTGTGTGTGTGTGTGTGTGTCACTACTAAAACCTCTTAATATTCCTGACGTCTGTCCTCACCTTGTCCTCCTGTTACATACCTTCCCTCCACCCCCTCCATCCCCTTCCCTCCACCCCCCTCCATCCCCCCTTCCCTCCATCCCCTTCCTTCATCCTCCACCCCTCCCTCTCTACATCCCCTTCCCTCCACCTCCCCTCTCTACATCCCCCCTTCCCTCCTCCCCTCCCTCTCTACATCCCTCTTCCCTTCATCCTCCATCCTCCTCTCTACCCCCCCTTCCCTCCACCCCCCCTTCCCTTCATCCCTCCACCTCCCCTACCCCCCCCCGCCCATAAACAATGCACTATCAAAAGTATTCATCACACAACTGAAAGGTCTAGTTGAATAAAGATCTAGGTTAAGGCGATGCAAGAGAGCATTAAGTCACTTTACACACACACACCCAATCCTTCATTTCTCCTCTCCCTCCTCCACTCTTTCCCCTCTCCCCCACACTTCCTCCCTCCCACACATTCTTTCTCCCATCCCACACTCTTTTTCCCATCCCACACTCTTCCTCCCATCCCACACTCTTCCTCCCTCCCCACACTTTCTCCTCTTCTCCACACTTCTTCCCTCCCACACACTCTTTCTCCTCTCCCTCCCTCCTACACCCTCCTCCCTCCCTTCATCACACAACGTCACCTCAGCCATGTATCGTTAATTAAATATAAACACAAACCACAATGCTTCGTTACCACAAACAAACAAACAAGAGCAAACAAACACCCTTTATTGATAGTAAACAAGAGCTTAATAGAACACCAATGACAAACAAATTCAAGAACAAATACAAAACATGGCGGTGAACAAAAACACGAACAAGTAAATTAAAAAAGAATAAAAACACCAACAAGTACATCAAATACACGTACAAATACATAAAACAGAAACATAACAAAAAGTGTCAGTGCTAGCGGGGGACTGGGGGAGTCACAACAGCGGGTGCCAAAGAGTCAGTTTACGTCCACTCGTTCACGACCACCACAGGGTTAAAAAATATGCCAGATACTTTCCCCAGCTTGATACAACCAGTCACCACTACTTACCTCCCAACCCCTTCTGGATAAACTCAGGGTCAAGCACCACACCCAATGAGACTCTCCTAGTTAAACCCCTCTGGTCCATCATCAATGCTTCCCTCAGCCAAGCAAGATGCCCAGCTGACTGGAAGACATCATATGTGTCACCAGAGCTCAAGTTAATGAGCATACAATCCTTAAATGAGTTACAACCTATTACCATCACCCCAATACTGAGCCTAGTATGTGAAAGTTTCATTTTGACTTGGCTTATGCTGATATTATAAGCGCCATAGATCCTCAGCAATTTGGCAACATTAAAACTTCCTCCACTACCCACTGTCTCATCAGCTTTCTCGACTACATATACAGTACCGCCATTTGGAAAAACCCAAGATGTCTGTGGCTGTCATCTTCGTTCACTTCACCAAGGCATTCGAATTAGTGACCGCCGCTAGGCTTTGAGCTTCGGAGGGGCTGTCTCCACCTTTCAGTCACTCACCTGAGGCGTCCCCCAAGGCACCAGGATGGGACTGCTGGAAACATGTCGACGACTCCACCACTGGGATCAGTGTGAACAATTCGGCTCCCGCCAACACCGCCCTCCAGGATATATTGAACAGTCTCCAAAATTGTGCAGCCAACAACCAGGTCACCATCAACCATACCAAGACCATGGTTATGCACATCAACGTCTCCTCCAACCATTACTTTGGGCCCCAACACACTCCAGGTTGTGGAATCCGCCAAGGTTATCGGCGTCACTATAGATAACAAACACAAGTGTAAACCCCACGTCAGTACAACCGTCAAATCTTCCTGCTGTTGTCTCTACATCCTTTATCGTCTCAAGTCCTTCGGAGCTCCCACGTCTGGGCTCTTACACAACATTCATACTTCCTACCCTCACCTATGCCTCCCCTGCCAGGTCTTCTTCCTTTACTGATTTACAACGAGAACTAGAAAAAGTGAAGAAGGGGGCATGCAAGATTATTCTCTCCCCTTCCTACTCCACATATCAAGAAACGCTCAACACACTGACCCTCTCGGCTCTCTCTGATCATCGCCACGACTTCATCAACAAGTTTGGGGAGAAACTTCGGCACCTCCTCGACACCGTCTCCTGCTTCCACCCAAGATCCCTCGTTCACGAATTGCTGTTCGACACCACAACCGCATCCAGCCCATACGAGCACGTACTGATCGCTATGAGACAGCTCAGTCCCAACTATTGTAAAAATTATCAACAACTCGCAGTCAACCAGTGTGTTCACTCCCTGCCAAACTTACTTTTGTACTGTTACTATTTTTAAATTCCCAGTTGAATGACCTCATCCCCGCCACTTGTTACTATATATCATATTTGTACAATTTGTTACTTGTATATTATTTGGCAATCAGTTATCCATACCCCAATTACGTAAATGTATATTTTTAGTCTTTTGGCTGCCATGCTCTTTCAGTAAACCGCAAATTAAAACACACACACCCACACCTTCCCTCCCTCACCCGCCTTCTCTCTCTCACCCTACCTTTCCCTTCTCTTCCCAGACTAGACCACTTGCTCGCTTACCAACACACACACACACACACATAAACTTGCTCGGGAATAAGTATTTAACACCAATATTATCATTACTGTCTATAAATTAACGTCTATACAGTTTATTTATTATCACCAACAGTCCATATAAACACAGATAAAACCTCACTAAACACTCCTACACACTCGTCATCTTCTCAATGTCATCACTAGTGGGCGATGATGACGTGATGACTCTGGGTGACAGTGTTCCAATGAGACTTCCTACCTTGGGATGACCTTACTCCATGACCTCTGACCTTGATTGTACTGCCCAGGTCACTCAAAGGTGTAAAGCCTATTATGATGACGAACAGACAGAGATACCCATCAACTATGAGGCGGCGTCACACTGGTAATTTTGCGTCAATTTCTTGCATCAATTTTCCTCAGGTTGGGTCCAAAGATGGTTCATTGGGTCGGGTGAGGTCTCGGATTCACAGGTCCATAAATTTCGGGTTCATGAATGGGACGGAGAACTGACAGGACTTATTACTGTCACTTATATACTGTACACTTAAGTAGTTTATAGAAGAGATAATGAAAATTTTTAAGAATAATTTAGTTTTTTACGTGGCTCGATATTCTATTTTATATAATTATCCTCATTATCGACCATAGATCTTGATTTGGTCACATGAGTTGGTGGAAGTTAATCAAGGGAAACAGATGTGTGTTGTCTGAGCGGGAGAGATGACAACTTGAGGGGAAAAAGACAAAAAACGACACAAACCAAACCTAACGCTAACCTAACCTAACCAAACCTAACGCTAACCTAACCTAACCAAACCTAACGCTAACCTAACGCTAACCAAACCAAACCAAATCTAACGCTAACCTAACGCTAACCTAACGCTAAACTAACCTAACCAAACCTAACGCTAAACTCAAACGCTAACGCTAACCTAACCAAAACCTAACGCTAACCCTAACTCAAACCCTAGCTAAACGCTAACCTAACCAAACCTAACGCTAACCTAACCAAACCTAACGCTAACCTAACGCTAACCAAACCAAACATAACGCTAACCTAACGCTAACCAAACCTAACGCTAACCTAACGCTAACCAAACCTAACGCTAACCTAACCTAACCAAACCTAACGCTAACCTAACCAAAACCCCGGGAGTACAGCATAAGGCATTTAATCATCAGACAAAATAAACCAGTGGTGCTATTCTTCAGGTGATCCTTAAATAAATAAAATATATCAGATTGGAAGTAAAATTCACAAGCGTGACGAATCTCTGCCACAAACAACTGGAACACGAAGTTAAATTACTTATTTTTTTTAACATTTTATCTATTTTTTTAACATTATTTTTACCACTTAATTCAATTTTAACATTTTACTCATTTTTTAACATACTGGTGAAGGAAAAATTATTGCGATTGTTAAGTGAGAAAAAAAAGTTGAAGCATTTGGCACCCGAGTTAGCGAGGATACTGACCTTGGAGGTATTTATGACATGATCATCCTAAGTAAATACTCAGCCCAAGACAACACACACACACACACAAATAATAAATGCATAAATATAAACAGTATATAGAAGAGGTGACAAAGCGTACAGGGTGATGGCAGGAGGTGGGAGGTGAAACTTCCGTGTGTTGGAGAAGCATCCGGGCACAACACGTGTCTGGTATTAGTTTACTTCTACTGTATACTGTATTAGTAAGTGAAGACTGGTATATCGCTTTATATCCCTAATAATCTTTAAAATACTGTGTGTGTGTGTGTGTGTGTCCATCCCGGGATGAGGTAGCTACTGCCATCAGAGCCTGATGGAATCCCAGCCGAGGTGTATAAAGCAGGAGGACCTCTACTTACCAGCCGTCTCCACTCTCTCCTGGAGAATATATGGGAAAGGGAGGAAATCCCCCCATGCTCTTAAAGACGCCTCCATCATCAATATTTATAAGAACAAGGGAGACCGGTCAGACTGTGGCAACTACCGCGGGATTTCGCTGCTGTTCACAGCTGGCAAGATTATCGCCCAAGACCTCCTTTGGTCTGACGTTCGCCAAATAAAATATTAACATCGTTGTCCGGAACCCGCAGTGAAGGGATTAACAGAGGTCTTCCTGATGCAGAAAATTTCCTCTCGGAGTCACAAAGTGTTTTAGACAACATCGTGGCGCCAATTCTCTTTTTCCATTTTCTTGGCTGCCTTCCTTGCCCATGCCAGTGCCAATCCATTACTGAACTTCAGTATGAAGATGACCGACCTCGTCGCTCACACAACACCTACAGATAATGAACACCTACGCAGATTCTCTTTCAACCTGCCCCTGGTTCAGACACACCTCCACCATCCATCCATCTTAACGGTACTACCCTCTCTAATGTTACCCACTTTCGGTATCTCGACTCCCACCTGTCCACCACCGCGGACATCGATGAAGAGATTCAGCATCGGGTCAGATATGCATCTCAAGCCTTTGGCAGACTCCGAAACCGTGTCTACAGCTGTAGGGAGCTGAAATTATCTACAAATGTTACACATATATCGAGCAGTGGTCCTCCCCACCTTGCTATATGACAGCGAGACATGGATCACATACAGGAGGCACCTCAAGGCACTTAATAACTTTCACCAACGTAGTCTACATCCCATTCTCTGAATTCGCTGGGAAGACAAGAGAACAAATGCCAGTATTCTTGCTGACACCAACTGTAAGAGCATCGAGGCTACCATTATCCATGAACAACTACGCTTGACTGGCCATGTTACCCGCATGGACGACAATAGATTGCCAAAGCAGCTACTTTACAGTCACCTAACGATTAGTAAACGTAACGCCAGTGGGTAACTGAAAAGGTATAAGGATAGTCTTAAGACAAACCCGAAAACTGAATAAACACCCCAACACCTGGGAGGGGGTGTTTATCCATCAGGTGATGCAAGTTTTTGTACAATTATTCACTAACTCACCGCATGCAACACAACACAACATGTGGGAAAGTTGCAACATTGTGAGTGTCATTATCCACTTGTCCATATACGGCCACAAGGAAGACTTAAAACTTGACAACCCAATTATCTTAGCACTAACAGCGTATCTATCTATCGATTAATTTATCTCTGTGACTATATTTCTGTCTGTCTGTCTGTCTGTCCAGCTATCTGGCTACTGCTGTTTATACAAGATATATATTACCCTTAACCCATTTGCTCTTACTTGCCACCTTTTACAATAAAACACCTTACTTACAACATTAATTCATCCACCACTCATCCTATGGTAACTGTAGTATTTTCATCTGGTGAACGAGACGATTACACCCAGCTGAGGAAACCACTGTTGTCAAAGCCTTATCCCGCACTGTAATCTCTCCCAACCTATAAACTCTTTCCCTCCTCACCCCCCCCCCCTCACTCACTATTCCGAGGAAGTTTTATTACAAATTAAATTACTTCTCTTGACCTATAATTTAAAGAGCCCTAATATAGACCCAATACTATAATTTAAAGTCATAATATAGCCCCATACTATAATTTAAAATCATAACATAGCCCCATACTATAATTTAAATAGCCCCCATACTATAATTTAAATAGCCTTAATATAGCCCCCACACTAAAAATTACTTAAAGACACAATCATATCTCCCGTGATGAATGTTGAAGTGATATTACTTAGATTTTTAAGTGTCTCTTGTAAGTAATTTTAAGGACCAGGGTAGTAATGGTACTGGATGACGTCATTGAGGTAAAGTGCCTAACTCAGCCCTTACCTGTGACGTCATTAAAGTTAAACTGCCCAATTCCGACTGTTCTAGAGAGAGAGAGAGAGAGAGAGAGAGAGAGAGAGAGAGAGAGAGAGAGAGAGAGAGAGAGACCACAAGTATGCACAACAAAATACTAGCAATTCATCTTTAGCTTAACACAAAAAAAAAATATCTGTGTGTGTGTGTGTGTCTAAATATCACTAAGGAATTATTTAACACAGTCCCCCAAAATTAATATTATTCATCACTTCTCTTATATTTTTCTTAAGTCAATTTCTGGCGACACATGACCGCCCGCACTGTACAGAATTGTGCCTTCAAATGTGGAACATCGTCTTGGCGAGGTGGATGGAAGTGCATTGTTTTGTAGCGACGTCACACCCCCACCCTCCTCCCTTCCCCCCACCCCTCCCCAGGTCAAGACAGAGGTCAAGTCAGTCACGCAACACCAATCAAGACGTCAACAAAATAAAAAATAATAAATAAACAAGGGGCGGAGGGGTCTTCAAGGTCTTACACCTGTACAGTGATGCCACCCAAGTGTGTCCCATCAAGTGACGCTGTAACGCCATAACTGACACTCAACGCAATACTAACCTAACCAGACCTGACGTAACCTAACCTAAAAAAGAACATAAACCTAATCTAACCGAACTTGACCTAACAAAACCCAAGCTAACCTAACCTAAACTTATCTAACTTAACTGATAACAAGAGAGAGAGAGAGAGAGAGAGAGAGAGAGAGAGAGAGAGAGAGAGAGAGAGAGAGAGAGAGCTACTTGACGTTATCCTTGACAGGTAACATATTACAGGTAAGCCACTCAGGTGAAAATAACCCCTTTGACTCACAACCTGTAACAACGACGCACTCTCTCTCTCTCTCTCTCTCTCAGGTGAATGGATATAACATCAAGAGGTACATCTTTTCCTATTATATGAGGTGTGTGTGTGTGTGTGTGTGTGTGTGTGTGTGTGTGTGTGTGTTTTGGTCACTGGGAGTATCAGCGTCACTACAAACACACAACGTTCACCTACCACCACTGTCTTTGTTTATTCAGTAACAACAACACTAACCAACCCACCACTGTCTTTACCAAACAACAACACTGTAACCATTAATACCAATAATGAACCACCAAGCGGCGACAAGTACTGTATTGTAAATATTGTAAATCATAACTAACCCCTGTATACATATTTACAACCAGCAGACATAACAACACACTACAACCGGGCCATATTAATAACACATCACAACTGGGCCATATTAATAACACATCACAACTGGGCCATATTATTAACACATCACAACCGGGCCATATTATTAACACATCACAACCGGTCAATTTAATACACTACAGTCCTCTCACCACTAAGCATTCAATGTCACAGGAGTTATGAGTTCGTGTCATTCGCTAGTACGATGCCACAAGTTTATACTCAACACGTAACAACAAAATATTCTTAGTGTGGTTCTACCTCATACAGACCCCAGTCAGACAGTCACGGTGAAAGAAAACGAATGTAAATAATGAAAATCTTGGACATGAGAGAAAACGGGTGTAAACACTCAGGGTCTTGGCCGCCAGAGAAAACGGAGAGTATTAATGGGTTAACTATGATATCTTAGACCTTTTTCACCCGAACGTTTTTGTGTGTTTCGCCTGAGTTATAAATCAATCGAATTTACTGGAAATTTCTAGTGCAAATGAACGGTTATGGAGATATGCCCCCTTTCCTCCATCCAACAATTTGAAGTCTGGGCAGGGCTTTGGATCAGGGTAATTGTGGGGTAAAATAAGGCGGTACAGACACAACCCAACCTTAAAAACCTAACGTAATTTATCGCTGTGTTCCCGGACCCCCTACTGGCACATCATGGTTGGTGAGGGTTGTATCATTATACAGTACAGTCGACACACGCTGATTTCGTCGACAGGACCATTTAAATATTGCTTATATCTCCTTTACTATCAATTTATACAAGAAATACCATAGAAGAAAATCGATTCAGAGCTGAATTCCATAATAGTAGAATGCCTGTACTTCCAAATCACGATGCATAAAAATACACCCAGAACTTTAGAGTTCTCTAGGTGACAAAATAAACGCGCGTCTGGTGCCCAAAATCCCCGCTTTCACACCGAAATTTTTTTCCAGCAGTGCGTCACTTCAGCTCGTGACGGGGGAGGTAAACAAGAGGAAGGCTTCTGTGTACAGTATGCAATGACTAATATTAAACACCTGAAGAGTATGTGTAAAAGGTGGCTCCACCCACTAAATGGCGCTACAGTGTATTTTGCACTATATATTCTGATTTATAAGCTCATGGTGTGAAATAGGCCATGAGACGATGATATACTTATTTATGAACAGGCTATATGATTATAATATATAAATAAACTATTATAAGAATAAAATATATATTATGTAGTTATACGTTGATGGTCGGTCCCCGTAACGCTCATCAAGAGTGAGGTGCTTCCCCGTCTGGCCCCCGAGATATGCTAAGCAGCTAGAGACTACCGCCCTACGGCACCTCAGTTACCCAAAGAGATTAGAACACCTGCAGCTGCCTAGCTTATACTACAGGCGGCCAAGGGGTGATTAAACTGAAGTTTACAAGCATCTCAAAGGGTACTGTAGTGGATTCCTCCCCAACAAACGCTGTTTGTCGCTGAGGAGCCGACCCCACCAATTCCCCAGTGTATGCCTCGTGGTCTAGGTCAACCAGCGCCGCCATACATCACGGAGCGGGGGTCAACTACTAAGCCACGCCTACCCCCGCTATTTAAGACCTGACCCCGTGGTGACCTGTCTCTTTGTACCTACACCAACCAGCCAGCAACACCTCCTCCGCCTGCCTGGCGGTCCTCGCTCCCGCCGGGGAGCATGGCGACCCACAAGCTGGTCCTCCTCTGAGCATCCTCACCAACCAGCTCTCTCTACATCACGCTTGTAACCACGCTGCCACTTCCCAGCACCAAGCTGCATTGTACATCCAATACAACATGTATACATGAGAGCACATAGTGAGTTTCCTTTCTCCAACCCATCCTGAGTGTGAATCCAAACATCTCATACCCCACAGCACTACTCAATCAAGTGTCTATACCTGGAGCTGGCAGACGCCCGCCCCACAAGTTCAAAAAACAATGAGGATAACTTTTGTAGTGAGAGCTGTAAACTCTTGGAGCCAGAACACATCAAGTACTTGCAAACAGTGCAACAGAGACGTGATCGACCGCCCAAGTGGCTTACAGACCAATCAGTGGCGAAGAGGATAATGTAAAATATATCCAAATACACAATAACATACAGCATAAGTTACCAGAGAAGAAAGAGAGAGACACACAGAGAAGTGTTCACTCCACCACAACTGACACCCAACTGCCGCGCCACAAAACAAACACTCCTCTGAAATCCTCAACCGAGACATGAAGAATTGTGTATCACTGAACGATATTTATGCGTCCGTGCGAATGGCCCCATAAAACTACATTGTATTTCGGTCGCGCTGCACAACAAGAAATTATCACATTTTTCTGTTTGGAACTTTACTGAAATATTAGTTTACACTTTGTTCATAAGGTTCCAGTAAGAAATAGTAGTGACCCTCTTTTAATTCAAGTGATAGACAGATAGATCATAATGGAGATGGGATAGTGGGCAGGTGTTATGTGAAGGGATAGTGGGTAGTTATGTGAAGGAATGGTGGGTAGGTGTTATGTGAAGGGACAGTGGGCAGGTGTTATGTGAAGGGATAGTGGGCAGGTGTTATGTGAAGGGATAGTGGGCAGGTGTTAACATGATGATGTGGGAGGTGTGTTAAGCGTACTTGAGTATGGCCGGTCATGGAGAAGAAATAAACACCATTGTTACCACCACTTACACCCTACCACCATCACCGTCAGCTTTACTATCATCTACACCACCACCGCCATCATCACCACTAACACAGTCCACCACAACCACCAGTACCACTATCACCACAACCAGTACCTATCACCACCATCTTCACTACCACCCTTTACCAATTACCATCACCACCACTACCACAACTACCACCATCAGACAAACACCACTATCATCACTTGACTCTCCCTCCCTGAACACTGCCTACAGCTCTATGTCTGTCACTTCTGATTTATTCCAGTCACCACTCAACAGCTTGGGAACAACAGCTTAAGACAACTAAAACTTTCCCTTCTCAACCCCAGTAACCCCCCCCTCTCCCGCCCACTCACTAGAGAATGCTTCGGATTCACACTTCAGAGTTCGGGATTCAGACCTCAGAGAGAGAGAGGATTGGCAATGCTACGTGGTAAACGCCGAAGTGAAGCCAAATGTACACGCAGTCTTATAGATGAACACAAACATAACACACATATACACAGTCTTATACTCGTAGATTAACACAAAACTAACACACCTACACACTAACCATTGGCAAGAAGGTGGTAGAGAGATGAGCTGGGATTAGCAGAGAGCACCTTAAGCATGGCAGAAAGACCAGACCCAACTTGATAACTGATGTACCATCACACACACACACACATACACACTGTCTCCCCCAGACACCAGGATATGCCACAACACAACAGTATCTGGGAAAAAAGTAAGATGGAAAAAAATTGCCCTGATAAGAATCGCTGATCGGAAATATCACTTAAGATATAGCATTTCCAACATTGATAATATCTCCCTCATGTGGTGGGTCATTAAACTATGTTAACCACACGTACATTTAACCCTTGTCGACCCTAGATAAGATTGTGGTATAATTTGGCCTAGTCTTAGTACTTGAGTCAGGTCGCGACACTGAGGATGCTATCACTGCTCACTGCCACATAGGACAAAGGTTCATACACAAAAGGATGTAATAGAGTACGTCATATGTTATATTATAATTGAGGACTAATCAGTGTGGACTACCAAATTTAAGATACACTGTCAGAATATACTCAAAGCTTTCTGATTCACTGAAGTAGTTAAATAATTCATGAGTGTTCCGGAATGGGCACATCATCAACTTGCCAGTGGTGTGTGTATCTTAACCTAATTCTGGCCACGTCTACATCACATTATCTAGTTGTGTCCATGTGCTGGCCATACCGGTATCTCGTCACAGAATTTTTCATGTCTACTAATGCTACAAACATCATCTCTGCAACACAGGCAGATGACATACACCAATCATATACCAACAAACTAAAGGGGACATTATTATCCATATAGTCCCTTGTGTTGAAAAAATATGGCACAACGGACGAAGGATTTTGACAACCCTACCGAGACAACAGGAGTCACAGTGTTCATTATGGGATTTATCGATCACCCCGAGTACAGGTAGTTTTTTTGACTGACTGTACACTTGACACATCATCACTATAAGCTCTGACTACTTCAATGATAACCTACTTGCATTACGATCACCCCTCACAGTGCAAGATGCTGGGTCTGTTATCTAAGGTTATCTTGTGACTACGAACGATGCAGGTCACCTAGTTGAGGAGTGATGGCAATAGATGCGTAAATATATTGAGTGTTACTGTGACTTGGAACACACAAGTAACACTACCCTCTGTTACTGTAACTTAACCCAAATTAGAAAAACTCAACACGTTACAACACACAAGTAACACCCCCTCTGTTACTGCAACTTAACCCAAGCTAGAAAAACTCAACACGTTACAACACACAAGTAACACTCCCCTATGTTACTGTAACTTAGCCCAAACTAGAAAAACTCAACACGTTACAACACACAAGTAACACTCCCCTCTGTTACTGCAACTTAACCCAAACTAGAAAAACTCAACACGTTACAACACACAAGTAACACTCCCTTCTGTTACTGCAACTTAACCCAAACTAGAAAAACTCAACACGTTACAACACACAAGTAACACTCTTCCTTATGTTACAAAGTCCCTATGCTACACAACTGGCCTCCATAACACTTTAACACACCTCTCCATCACGTGTAACAAATAACACAACCTTGTCTCGTCACACAGCAGTATTTTAAGTGTTAATTTCATGAGGATATTAACAAAATACTTCAAGATTTAACAAGTTACTTACAAGGTGGAGTTAACTTTATTTTCATTCAGTGTATTGCTATTTATCGGTTCATTTACCTTCTGATATATTACACACACACACACACACACACACACACACACACACACACATACATACATACTGTACACAGAGTAAACATGTCAACTTACCTCAGTCCCCCTCCACTAAGATCCGTTTTCTTTCACTATATTCTCTTACCTGTAAAATAAAATTGATAAATTAATAACAATAAGGAATAATTCTTTCTATACAAACAATAGATAATTATATCAGGTATTAAATGAAAAAAAGAATAAAGGAATTATGAATGTAAATTATTGGGGTGATGTGTTGATCAAAGAAAACGATGTAAGTACGGGAGAGGCCTGAGAGAGAGAGAGAGAGCGAGAGAGAGAGAGAGAGAGAGAGAGGCCCTAAATAACTACCATAACAAAGTTTACACCTAAATATGAACAGACACAATGAACCAGTAACATTCAAGGTTACCACAATAAACACTGCCTCACCGTAACAAGTGATCACGGGGCCCTTCGTGCCCAGTGAAAGTTTGAACGCCCGTGCTTGGCTAGCATACAGCGAACGAGGGTGCGCCAAGTCCGTAGACTTGCATCGTTTTCCATCATAAAATAAAATGGTTAATTAATGCCTCCCTAAAGAAACCATCGACATGGGACCAGGTTTGTTCCACTCTAAGATTTTTTTTTGCGATTTTTCCACCAAGTTTGATGAAAAACGATTGTGCCGTTTCGGCTGCCCAGAACACAGACAGACAGACACACACCTAGTCCTATAGTATATTAGATAACACAAAGGTGATAACACAGGTGAACTCATATTCTTACACACAGGTGATAATTCTAGCACCTCGTTATTACAGTGATATAATGTTACAAACACACGTTATAAAAAGATGTCACATAAAACAAACAAGGTAAACACAAACATACAAACAAACGGACGTACATACACAGATTATCAGTTTATTTTACGACAATTCATTCTCACTCCTTGACCCCCGCCACAACAGGCCCCAATGACCTCTCTCTCTCTCTCTCTCTCTCTCTCTCTCTCTCTCTCTCTCTCTCTCATGTGTTCTACAATGTCATCTATAAGTAACCCGAAATTGGGCCCAAATATCCCTACTAAAAGCGCCGGTATATATAGGTTAGGTTAGCTAGGTGAGGGAGAGTTAGCTGGGTGAGAGAGGGAGACTTAGCTAGGTGAGGGAGGGAGAGTTAGCTAGGTGAGGGAGGGAGAGTTAGCTAGGTGAGGGAGGGAGAGTTAGCTAGGTGAGGGACGGAGGATTAGCTAGGTGAGGGAGGGAGAGTTAGCTAGGTGAGAGAGGGAGAGTTAGCTAGGTGAGGGAGGGAGAGTTGAGGCTAGGTGAGGGAGGGAGAGTTAGCTAGGTGAGAGGAGAGTTAGCTAGGTGAGTGAGAGAGGGAGACTGAGCTAGGGAGGGAGAGTGAGGTGAGGGAGAGTTAGCTAGGTGAGGGAGAGTTAGCTAGGTGAGAGAGGGAGACTGAGCTAGGTGAGGGAGAGTTAGCTAGGTGAGGGAGGGATAGTTAGCTAGGTAAGGGAGGGATAGTTAGCTAGGTGAAGGAGAATTAGCTAGGTAAGGGAGGGATAGTTAGCTAGGTAAGGGAGGGAGAGTTAGCTAGGTGAGGAAGGGAGAGTAGTGCAGCGGACGTGTTAGTACTTCAAAATGTCAGAATGCATAGTTGATACGTGTGTGTGTGTGTGTACGTGTGTGTGTGTGTGCGTGTGTGTGTACGTGTGTGTGTACGTGTGTATGTGTGTGTGTACGTGTACGTGTGTGTGTGTGTGTGTGTGTGTAAGTGGCAGTCATACACACACATATTAATATAGGTTCATATATCATTATAATAACATACAGGTTGAGTCGCTATAACGTAATTTACATAAGGTAGATACTTCCTTCCTTCTTCCCTCAATGTAAACATACCAACAACGACATGTCAACAACAAGAACACAACAACAGGAACACAACAACGGGAACACAACAACAGAAGCAACAAGAACATAACAACAACAGGAACACAACAACAGAAGCAACAAGAACATAACAACAGGAACACATCAACAGAAGCAACAAGAACATAACAACAGGAACACATCAACAGAAGCAACAAGAACATAACAGGAACACATCAACAGAAGCAACAAGAACATAGCAACAACAGGAACACATCAACAAAAGCACCAAGAACATAACAGGAACACATCAACAGAAGCAACAAGAACATAACAGGAACACATCAACAGAAGCAACATAACAACAACAGGAACACATCAACAGAAGCAACAAGAACATAACAGGAACACATCAACAGAAGCAACCAGGAACACATCAACAACAAAGAACATAACAGGAACACATCAACAGAAGCAACAAGAACATAACAACAACAGGAACACATCAACAGAAGCAACAAGAACATAACAGGAACACATCAACAGAAGCAACAAGAACATAGCAACAACAGGAACACATCAACAAAAGCACCAAGAACATAACAGGAACACATCAACAGAAGCAACAAGAACATAACAACAACAGAAGCAACAAGAACATAACAACAGAACACAACAACAGAAGCAACAAGAACATAACAACAACAGGAACACATCAACAGAAGCAACAAGAACACAACAGGAACACATCAACAGAAGCAACAAGAACATAACAACAACAGGAACACATCAACAGAAGCAACAAGAACATAACAGGAACACATCAACAGAAGCACCAAGAACATAACAACAACAGGAACACATCAACAGAAGCAACAAGAACATAACAACAACAGGAACACATCAACAGAAGCAACAAGAACATAACAAGAACACATCAACAGAAGCAACAAGAACATAGCAACAACAGGAACACATCAACAGAAGCAACAAGAACATAACAGGAACACATCAACAGAAGCAACAAGAACATAACAACAACAGGAACACATCAACAGAAGCAACAAGAACATAACAGGAACAGGAACACATCAACAGAAGCAACAAGAACATAGCAACAACAGGAACACATCAACAGAAGCAACAAGAACATAACAACAACAGGAACACATCAACAGAAGCAACAAGAACATAACAACAGGAACACATCAACAGAAGCAACAAGAACATAACAACAACAGGAACAGGAACACATCAACAGAAGCAACAAGAACATAGCAACAACAGGAACACATCAACAGAAGCAACAAGAACATAACAACAACAGGAACACATCAACAGAAGCAACAAGAACATAACAACAACAGGAACACATCAACAGAAGCAACAAGAACATAACAGGAACACATCAACAGAAGCAACAAGAACATAGCAACAACAGGAACACATCAACAGCATCAACGGAAGGGCCTCGGGGGGTGGGGGGGTGGGTGGGGGGGGGATTGCATATTTCCGCCCTGGTCCTCACCGGCAGACAACACGCGAGCGGCCACCAAGGTTGTCACTCACAGCCCTCGCTACGTCACTTACAGCCCTCACTACGTTACACACAGCCCTTACTAGGTCACTCACAACCCTCACTACGTCACTCACAGCCCTTACTAGGTCACTCACAGCCCTTACTAGGTCACTCACAGCCCTTACTAGGTTACTCACAGCCCTCACTTGGTCACTCACATCCCTCACTAGGTCACAAAGTCACTCACAGGCCTCACTAGGTCACTCACAGCCCTCACCTGGTCACTCACAGCCCTCACCCCTCCCCCGAGTCCATTAAATGCGTAACAGATATGCAAAATGCGTAGTTGTTGTGGTCTTGCGCGTAGATAACGACACTAGCATTGATAAGGCGTTGAATATAACTTACCACAGCGTTAATTTGACGGTTAAGTGGAGTGTGACGGTGGTGTGACGGGGGATGGTGTGACTGCAGTGGTGTGGCGGTGTTGGTGTGACGTGATAGCAGTGGTGTGACGGCAGTAATATTCTCTCTCTCTCTCTCTCTCTCTCTCTCTCTCTCTCTCTCTCGTAAGGTAATATACGACCTACACACACAGCCAGACATGCCAGCACTAACTACAACAACTAACAATCATAACTACTATCTCCCGAAAACAACAACAATCACAACCACCACAACTACTAACAACCATAACTATTCTCTCCCTAAAACAGCAACAATCACAACCACAACTAGCAACCATAACTATTTTCCTCCTAAAAACAACAACAATCACAACCACCACCACTACTAACAACCATTATTATTCTCCCACTAAAACAACCACCACCACTACTACTAACAACCATAACTATTTTTTCTCCTAAAACAACAACAATCACAACCATCACCACTACTACTAACAACCATAACTATTTCCCCCTAAAACAACAACAATCACAACCACCACTACTAACAACTATGATATACATGCAAACACACACACACACAAACACACATTAACGTATGCGTCACCAGCCTGGTCGTCTTCTCTCAACTCCACCCAACAACGTCAGCTTGAGAAGGTACAGAAAAGGGCCTGCAGAATCATGCTCGGCGCAGACTACTCCGGCTACAACAACGCTCTCTCCACCCTGGAAATGCCATCCCTCAGTGACCTCCACCACCAAGCACTAGCAAGGTTTGGCAGTGGACTACTGCACCATCCCCGTCATCGCCACCTACTGCCACCGGCAGTCCCCCGCCCACCTCGCGCAGTCCGCCACTACAACAAAATTCAGCCCATAAGAGCCCGCACCGATAGATATAAGAACAGCACCATCCCATCTATTGTTAAAATAATAAACAACTCCTGATTTAGGTACTGTACAGCCCTGTAAATGTATTCAACGCATATCATTATGTCTAAATCAAATGTAAGGTTGTATATTTTCAGCCACCGGCTACAACTCTATTAATGCCCGTTTAGTATTATTAGACACGCACACTTGTCAACCACCAGCGAGACAAGACGTGCCCTAAAGGCGCTCACAGTTTGAGCAGCCAGGCCGAGTCTGTTTGCCCCTTCCCTTGCTATACCCCAACGCCCTACCAGCCTTACTACACCGCGATTTATTCAGCAGAAAATTCAAGTGATAAGTGAACGATTGGGTACCTTATTATACAATGGATATCAATTCACTGGAGTCGGTGCAGCGAAGAATGACGAAAATGATTCTGGGACTTAGAAACCTTCCATATCAGGATAGGTTAAAGAAACTAAACTTGCATTCCCTAGAAAGACGAAGAGTGCGGGGAGATATGATAGAAGTATTTAAGTGGGTGAAAGAAATCAATAAAGGGGATATAGATAAAGTTCTTATAATAACCGAGCAGGATAGGACTCGTAGCAACGGATTTAAGTTGGATAAGTTTAGGTTTAGGAGGGAGATAGGAAGGAACTGGTTCACAAATAGGGTGGTGGACGAGTGGAACAAGCTTAGCAACTTTGTAGTAAGTGCTGGAACGCTGGAAAGTTTTAAAAGGAGGCTAGATAGATTCATGGATGATAGAGAGTGGTAGTAACTCTCGACAGGAGCTGCCATGCACAGGCCAACCGACCTATTGCAGACTCCTTATTTTCTAATGTTCTAACCTAATTTAACTTAACCTAACCCGTGGGCTGGGTGTGGCGTTGGGGCACTGTGGGCCTAATCAACCCTAACCTAATCCAACCCAACTTGACTTGCCTTAACATACCTAAATTAATGTAAACTTAACCTAAAAATAACTAACCTAACTAAATCGAACTGAACTACACATAAACCTAACCAAAACCAACCAACCCTAACCAAAACTTGCCCTTCCCTAACCTGAGTTAACGTAACCTAACCTAACCAAACTTAACCTAATCTAACCTAACTTTCACACACACACACACACGCAACCTCATCGTGTCCAAAACTACACACTAGTCATTAGCTCAAACACACAGTATATACACAGTACACACCATGTGCATAAGTCTTAACCACACAGTGTACAAGGTTAACGGTACAGCTGGGTCTACCTGGTGCTAAGTGAAGGTATCTAGTTAAGGTAGAGTCTCAGTGTTAATTTTGTCTCCTAACTGGTGTTAAGTGAACGTATCTAGTTAAGGTAGAGTCTCAGTGTTAATTTTGTCTCCTAACTGGTGTTAAGTGAACGTATCTAGTTAAGGTAGAGTCTCAGTGTTAATTTTGTCTCCTAACTGGTGTTAAGTGAACATATCTAGTTAAGGTAGAGTCTCAGTGTTAATTTTGTCTCCTAACTGGTGTTAAGTGAACGTATCTAGTTAAGGTAGAGTCTCAGTGTTAATTTTGTCTCCTAACTGGTGTTAAGTGAACGCATCTAGTTAAGGTAGAGTCTCAGTGTTAATTTTGTCTCCTAACTGGTGTTAAGTGAACGCATCTAGTTAAGGTAGAGTCTCAGTGTTAATTTTATCTCCTAACTGGTGTTAAGTGAACGTATCTAGTTAAGGTAGAGTCTCAGTGTTAATTTTGTCTCCTAAATGGTGCTAAGTGAACGCATCTAGTTAAGGTAGAGTCTCAGCGTTAATTCTGACGTTACAACTGTGCGATATTTTTTTTTAACCTTAAGTAAAACAATTCAGCATAGTCTTAAAACTTTACTTACGACAAACATACCAGGCGAACTTCTCAGGAAACACAACAGGTGGCGGACACACATTTTAGCAATGGCGTAAAACCCACTTCCGGTCTGAAACGTTCTTGTATCATTATAATATTTACCGATTTAATGGCGTTACAGTTATTATATTCTCTATTAAATATCCCTTGAGTGGGGGGGGGTGAGGGTCGGAGTGGGGTTGGGAGGGGGAAGAGTGGGGGGTGGGTGTGGCGGGTGGGGGGGGCGTTGTTTACATATTGATTCATCTATCTATCTATCTACCTATCTATCTATCTATCTATCTATCTATCTATCTATCTATTTAAAGTCAATTACAGTCCCCACTTAACTTTAAAAGGATTAGTCACCAACCAGACGCGGCTGTTTTTTCTTGCTAGTACCGGATAAAACTAGCCACACATAGATTATTTTCCTATTAACACCGTACAGAAGTAGCCCCAGACTAACTAGTACTTTAATAACTAGCCAAATACTCTGCTATTTTTCGTTCTAGACCATTACAAATCTAGCTACACTTTCTTTTCCTACTAGTACCATATAACTAGCCATAAACATTGGCTATTTTAACCTACTAAGGCCATAAAAAGTAGCTATTTTTCCTAGTCTTTATATAAGCTACGAAGATAACACTAGCAGAGGTGACCGTGGGTCTCTCTCTCTCTCTCTCTCTCACACACACACACTATACAAACAAAATAACTCACTTCCGGTTGGGTTAAATCCTGTACACACCTGACACATAGATAGACAGATAGATAGATAGATAGACAGAGATAGATAGATAGACAGAGATAGATAAAACAAATAGATACCCATAAATAGACGTATGAACAGACAGACAGACAGATACGTAGACTCCCGGTAAAAGAAAAACAACTAAAATAATGTGAATAATCCACTACGTTCATCACTTAACTATAAAAGTTTACAGTGTACAGTATGGCGTATTGTGTCCTGTGGTGGTGGTGAGGATAGTGATAGCGGTGGTGACAGTGGTGGTGGTAATAATGGTGGTGGTGGTGATAGTGGTAATGGTGACGGTGGAGGTGGTGGTAATGGTGGTGGTGGTGATAGTGGTAATGGTGATGGTGGTGGTGGTGATGGTGGTGGTGATAGTGGTAATGGTGGTGATAGTGGTAATGGTGACGGTGGTGGTGATAGTGGTAATGGTGGTGGTGGTGATAGTGGTAATGGTGACGGTGGTGATAGTGGTAATGGTGACGGTGGTGGTGGTGGATAGTGGTGATGGTGGTGGTGGTGGTGGTGACGGTGGTGGTGGTGATAGTGGTAATGGTGATGGTGGTGATGATAGTGGTAATGGTGACGGTGGTGGTGATAGTGGTAATGGTGATGGTGGTGGTGGTGACGGTGGTGGTGGTGATAGTGGTAATGGTGATGGTGGTGATAGTGGTAATGGTGACGGTGGTGGTGGTGATAGTGGTAATGGTGATGGTGGTGGTGGTGATAGTGGTAATGGTGATGGTGGTGGTGGTGACGGTGGTGGTGGTGATAGTGGTAATGGTGGTGATAGTGGTAATGGTGACGGTGGTGGTGGTGATAGTGGTAATGGTGATGGTGGTGGTGGTGACGGTGGTGGTGGTGATAGTGGTAATGGTGACGGTGGTGATAGTGGTAATGGTGACGGTGGTGGTGATAGTGGTAATGGTGATGGTGGTGGTGGTGACGGTGGTGGTGGTGATAGTGGTAATGGTGATGGTGGTGATAGTGGTAATGGTGACGGTGGTGGTGGTGATAGTGGTAATGGTGATGGTGGTGGTGGTGACGGTGGTGGTGGTGATAGTGGTAATGGTGATGGTGGTGATAGTGGTAATGGTGACGGTGGTGGTGGTGATAGTGGTAATGGTGATGGTGGTGGTGGTGACGGTGGTGGTGGTGATAGTGGTAATGGTGACGGTGGTGATAGTGGTAATGGTGACGGTGGTGGTGATACAGATAACATAACCCTGGTATACAGTGTCCCAAGGTAATGGTTCCGCCTGGTGTCTTCTACGGTACAGCCCTTACATAACTCGCTACAGTAATAACATCCGCCCCTTGAACACAAGGCCAGAATTTCATTCATCACATTATCTATCTTCCCTTCACCCTCTGGCATCCATTGTCGTCGTCTTTATTCGTTATGTCTTTCGTTATTAAATTTCCGTATGGTTCTTCTCGTTCGTTATGTCACTTGGGCCTTGTGACACCGAAAGCTTATGATGACACGGGTTTCTTTAGTCAATGCTAAGAGTGTCGGCCAACTTGTTATTAGATTTGGGATTTGAGTTTCATCTAAAGACACACACACACACACACACACACACACACACACGTCATTTACCGCAACCTAAAAAAACGTAGGACCTTCACAGACGTCATCAGAGCGTTAGACTTAGATAATTACAACAAAGTCATAACTTGGGACTCAAGAATTCCATGGATGACAGACAAACTTAGTGACCGCCGCTAGGCTTTACGCTTCGGAGGGGCTGTCTCCACCTTTCAGTCACTCACCTGAGGCGTCCCCCAAGGCACCAGGATGGGACTGCTGGAAATATGTCGACGACTCCACCACTGGGATCAGTGTAAACAATTCGGCTCCCGCCCACACCGCCCTCCAGGATATATTGAACAGTCTCCAAAATTGTGCAGCCAACAACCAGGTCACCATCAACCATACCAAGAGCATGGTTATGCACATCAGCGTCTCCTCCAACCATTACTTTGGGCCCCAACACACTCCAGGTTGTAGACTCCGCCAAGGTTATCGGCGTCACTATAGATAACAAACACAGGTGTAAACCCCACGTCAGTACAACCGTCAAATCTTCCTGCTGTTGTCTCTACATCCTTTATCGTCTCAAGTCCTTCGGAGCTCCCACGTCTGGGCTCTTACACAACATTCATACTTCCTACCCTCACCTATGCCTCCCCTGCCAGGTCTTCTTCCTTTACTGATTTACAACGAGAACTAGAAAAGGTGTAGAAGGGGGCATGCAAGATTATTCTCTCCCCTTCCTACTCCACATATCAAGAAACGCTCAATACACTGACCCTCTCGGCTCTCTCTGATCATCACCATAACTTTCGAGAAAATATTGCTACCCTATCCTCGTCCCCTGTGGTCCCTCGTCCGTGAAATGCTGCTCCACACTACAGAAGTACCCAGCCCATACGACCTCGCACTGATCACGGGGAAACAATAAAAGCCATATCCTAACCATTGTAATAATCCTTAACCAATCGTGTTCTATTTTTTTACTGACTCCTGTTGTCTCGGTAGGGTTGTCAAAATCCTTCGTCAGTTGTGTCATATTTTATCAACACAATTTTGTATGGATAGTTTTTGGTTGACTGTACAGTATTCTCATGTATGTGTTTTACCAGGTCAGTATTTTTATTCAAGAACCTTAAATAATTACTGTAGTTTAAAACGTTCAACAAACATATACCTAAAATAAACAGGTATAAAATCTTATCATTGTGAAGACCATCAATAAGACCAGACTTTATTCCCAGTCATAAGAGGATTATACACTTAATTTACATAATGTATGAACTAAAAATGGAACTTTATGGACACCCTGTATAATTTAAGGTAATATTCTCCACCCTGTATAATTTAAGGTAATATTCTCCACCCTGTATAATTTAAGGTAATATTCTCCACCCTGTATAATTTAAGGTAATATTCTCCACCCTGTATAATTTAAGGTAATATTCTCCACCCTGTATAATTTAAGGTAATATTCTCCACCCTGTATAATTTAAGGTAATATTCTCCACCCTATATAATTTAAGGTAATATTCTCCACCCTGTATAATTTAAGGTAATATTCTCCACCCTGTATAATTTAAGGTAATATTCTCCACCCTGTATAATTTAAGGTAATATTCTCCACCCTGTATAATTTAAGGTAATATTCTCCACCCTGTATAATTTAAGGTAATATTCTCCACCCTATATAATTTAAGGTAATATTCTCCACCCTGTATAATTTAAGGTAATATTCTCCACCCTGTATAATTTAAGGTAATATTCTCCACCCTGTATAATATAAGGTAATATTCTCCAGCGAGCGGAAAGGTGGTGGAGAGAGTCGGATATACTGGTTACTCACCGGAAACTATCCCTTGTAAACAATAAAATGTCAACAATCCCACACAGTCTTAATAAGGACATGTGAATATAATTAATTAATGGAAACAAACAATTTTAATGGTTTTTGGTGTATATGCTGTGAATGTTCGTGTTAAAAGAGCAACATTGTGGATCGGGTTTGTTCGTGTTAAAAGAGCAACATTGTGGATCGGGTTTGTTCGTGTTAAAAGAGCAACATTGTGGATCGGGTTTGTTCGTGTTAAAAGAGCAACATTGTGGATCGGGTTTGTTCGTGTTAAAAGAGCAACATTGTGGATCGGGTTTGTTCGTGTTAAAAGAGCAACATTGTGGATCGGGTTTGTTCGTGTTAAATGAGCAACATTGTGGATCGGGTTTGTTCGTGTTAAAAGAGCAACATTGTGGATCGGGTTTGTTCGTGTTAAAAGAGCAACATTGTGGATCGGGTTTGTTGATGTGTGAGGTTTACCACGAATAAGGACAATGTTGCTCATGTCATCGATGCACCCACGTTACTATCATGCTCACGTCACCAACACAGTATCATTAACTGGTGAACGTGATATAATTTGTTAATATGAGAATGAGGAAATGAACACAAACATACGTACATACATACATACAGCGGTTTATATTACATACATACATACATACATACATACAGCGGTTTATATTACATACATACATACATACACACACACACACACACAGGGCAGCAGCAGAGTGGCTAGTAGAAATGAAAGTGGCCCAAACCGGTATGATGAACCTTGCCTTAAGCGCCTGTCTCTACCATCACAACACCATTACTTACCATTTCACTCCCATTATCACCATCACCAGGTCCCTTATACCCCACCATGACACCGCCATTACCCTCGCTACCATCACCACCATCACCCTGAAACACATCCTGCCGACACCCTGAAACACATCCTACTGACACCTTGAAACATATCCTGCCGACACCTTGAAACATATCCTGCCGACACCCTGAAACACATCCTGCCGACACCCTGAAGCACATCCTACTGACACCCTGAAACACATCCTGCTGACGCGTCTTTGACCAGGGTGTACAGAAGTCTCATTAAGGTTGCTCGGGTGCATTGACATACCTGGAGCGGGGAGCGCGCGCGCGCGCGCACACACACACACACACACACACACACACACACACACACACACACACACACACACACTGGTATTGACTTTCAGTTAATGCAAAAGTATTGAAAAGTTGATCCTAATAAAAATACTTGGAAGACTTTCACACAGGTACTCACCTTTCCCCCTCTCCTTCAGTTGGTTTTCAGTATCGCCGACGAAGGCTGGGTTCTCCATCCTACTGAAGCCTTGATGTCTTCCCTTTCACCAGGATTCAAGTCACTCTCTCTAACCTCCCACTCTCTCTTTTCTCTCCCTCTCTGTCCACTTCTCTTTCTTAATTCACTTGCTTTATTATCAATTTCCTTTTTTTTTTCAATTTCAGTTCATAAATCACTATAGAAGAACGTCACTGTCCTAAATACACTGGGTATTCCAAACGCCCCTTCAGCAGTCAACCTGTAGGGAAGAGAAATAAATATATATAAATAAACTGAATTTATATTGATTTTTTTATATATAAACATCATTCAGACGAGTGATTTATATACTCGTAAACAATATGTATGTATGTATGTATGTATGTATGTATGTATGTATGTATGTAGGTATGTCGAGCCAAATTGGATGAGCACCTTCCTTCTCCGGTTCTGAAACGCCTAAATATAGTCCCCAGATTAGCCCAATATAGACCCCTTGTGGAGATGAGTGGGGACTGACTGAGCTAAAGTGAAAAGGTCAATAATTCAGGGTTAGATAAAATATTTCATATCTGTATTTCAGGGTAATGTTATACTGTATATATTTTGTTTTCGTATTTACGGGTTTGGTTAGGTTAGGTTACAAGCCTTACAGTGATCAACACTAATACGAATGATGCGAACCTTCTCTGAGCAGGTGGGTGTATTGGGCAGGTAGGTGGGGGGGGGTGAGATAGTGGGAAGGGGGTGGGCAGGTGGTGGGTGAGGGGACGTTTGGGTAGGAGGGGGCGGAACATTCCTCCACTCCACTCCACACAAAACATGTTAGGTGCGTCATAACACCTAACCTAACTTATCCTCACCCAACCCAGCACTAACAGAGACAATCAGCTGCTCTACCAAATACCCCAAGAGACTTGCCTTAAAAAAAATGTAATTACGATTCATTTAAGTCCGAACCTACATGACGTAATACTGGGATCAGTCAGGCCAGCGGTAATAATTTCACCGTGCAGCGTTTGTGAGGCAGTCAGGGCAAGTGTGATAATGTGAGGAGGAAGGAATGGTGTATTTTTATTACTGGAAAAGACGAGTTGGAATATGAGATGAATTCTAACTCCAGGGTTTGTGTTCAGGCGGCACAACACGGCAGTATACAGTGTCTACAAGATCGTCTACTGAGAAAATATAAAGTCGCATTTCCCTCCTTGAGAAAGTGCGTCATAATGAGGATGTCAAGGTTAGTCTTCCCACCCACAGCTGCTGTGAGGCGTGGAGGGAGTGGAGGCTGGAGTGAAAGACTACCACCCAAAATGTGGAATTGTTTGACAGTTTAAGAGGGCCAAGAAGCCCAGCAGCACTCGGAGACCAAAACTGTCTGATGGTGCACGTGAGGTGGAGCAACTAAACTGTATTACAATGATGTTAAACTGTATTACAATGATGTTTATTCTTGAGTGTGTGGGCATGTACAGTACGAGACCCCGGATTCGTCCCGCGGGCCGCTGTTTGTTTACGTTCTGATGACAATCTTAGGGATGGTAACTCTCTCTCTCTCTCTTTCTCTCTCTAATTTTCAACCTCCTTCACCTAATAAGTGTCCAGAGAATTTGGTCCACAGCTGTACGGACAGACACCTGCTACACACCTGTGCATCAGTTCAGGTGTTCGTAGCTCATGTGATATGGATTTTTGGGATCCACAGGGAGTGTAAAGGTATTATTTTACACATACTCTATACCCTTATATTCTTCTTCGTCATCGTCTCCTCCTCCACTGCTTCGTCTCACCTCCTCATTTTCTTATTTCTCTTCCACTTCTCCCTTTGTCATGGACCCAAGGGAGAGACCAAATAAAACCCTCTTCTTTAAAACCTAACCTAACCTAAACACAACTAACCTAACGTAAACACAACTAACCTAACCTACGCTAACCTAACGAGGGGCACAATTATGATGCGATATATCTCAACTTTAGCAAAGCCTTCGACAGTCCCCCACGAAAGACTAATAAGAAAGGTAGAGGCTCATGGCATTAAAGGTGATATTCTAAATTGGATTAGGGCGTGGTTACAGGACAGGAAACAGCGAGTGAGCATTAACGGCACTAAATCCCAGCAACGTCACAAGTGGAGTTCCCCAAGCCTCAGTACTTGGACCATTATTATTTATTATATACATAAACGACATGGATATCGGCATAGACAGCAACATAAGTAAATTTGCTGATGACACTAAAGTAGAACGTGTAATTAAATCTGACGAAGACTCCGCAAAACTACATGAAGATCTAAACACCCTTCCCGCACCCGACCCAAACAGGAATTGAACCCAAGACGCGAAGGTGTGAGACGCGCTATTATTGTTCACAGCTTCAGGGTAAAATTTGTCAATTATGGCAAAATATTTGGCGTACTATTTTTGATATGTAGGGATGAGTTGATTTTGTGTTGTTGTTGCTGGTGTGGTGGTGTGTTGGTGGTAGTGGTGTTGTGTTGGTGGTAGTGGTGTTGTGTTGGTGGTAGTGGTGTTGTGGTAGTGGTGTTGTAATCATTGCTGTTGATTAGATCTGGTAAAATAGGTTAGCGTTAGGGTGGTTAATCCTCAGATAAAATAAGCTGGGGGAGTCTAACCTAACCTCCAGATTAACCACCCAACGTTAACCTATCCTAAAATTAACCCCCCCCCACCCCCCTCTCAGGTAACACGCGTACCTCTCACCAATACATCAATGGTTCGAGTCTCAGCCCGGACACACACGAGAAGGGGGGTTGCTATCCAATGTGACCCGACCAAACATCACACGTTTCCCGGTCCCCCGTTTCCTCCTTTACCACCACTGGATAGACCGCCCACTCGAATGACTAGTAAGCTGAAGATAATAATAACAAGCTGGCTAATCTTCAGGTGATATAAATATAAACTTTCAAGTATGATAAAAAAGCTTAAGATAACTGCTCGAACGTGTATTGGTTACCGAGCTGGCGAATCATTGCCTTGAGTTCCTTGCCATGCATCTGTTGTTTCTCTTACACATTAGGCGGCAGGGGGAGGAAGCGGGGTGGCGGGGAAAGAGAGTGGCAGAGGCGAGGTGGCAAGAGAGGTGTCCGTGGGGGGTTGACTGGCTGAGGGAGGAGGGGGCGATCAGCACTCAAAGCTTCCCGATATAAACACTGTCTCACCCGATATATCTTGTGTCTTTAAGAACATTATAATATATACTATTGTTGATCTGTCTCACTTATATAATAGTAGGTATACATACACCTAAATAGAGTAGGTATACATACTACAGTACCTAAAAAGTGTAGGTATACATAGTACAGTACCTAGATAGGGTAGGTATACATACAACAATGTAAGTACTGCATACATACAAATATCGGCTGCGGTATAATTACTATTGGGTATAAATATCGGCTGTGGAAAGGTCAATATCGGCTGTCATATTTTCACTACTGGGGTTAAAATATCGGCTGCCGTATTGATAACTTACCACAAAATACAAATTGGCACATTACAAAATACACTAAATATACTAATTACACAGGATACAGACACTACCGCAAAATACACAATACTGATTACATTGGATACAGTATAACAATATGGTGATGCAGTTTGTAAAGCATTAAGTGAAACACGGTTAGGTAACAATTTGAAGTATTCGTTATAACCACGAAATGTTTGGGTACAGTTACCGTGTTTGTTTCAATACGGGGTTGTTAAAAGTTATCAAAGGTCAGAGTTGGGTCACCAGTCATGCAAGTGTGGGTGGGTCATGCTATACAGGTCATTTAGAGGTCATATAGCCCACAGCCAATGCATATTTGACCTTACCTCACCTGAAGAATCTCTACCCCAACCCACTCTACCTGAAGAATGTCCTCCCCAGTACTGCCTTCATGACCTGTTGTTAGAATAGGTCACAGAGACGAGTGATGTCAATCCTCCATACGGTGGATACAAATACTAATAGGAAAATAATGCTGTGTAGCGGCATTCCCCAGGACAACTTTCCGCCACACAAACATTCACTCACAAAGGCTTAATATCAAGGATGTCTTGTTAAATAGACTGTACAATACGTTTTATGTCTTACCTTTAAATGTCTTGTTCAGAATGAGATTGTTTTCTTGTTGTTGATATTTAGAGTTCAGAAACACTACGACGCAGTAAAATTCACTCTTGACATTCTCACCCTATTCATACATACACCTTGTTTATCACACAGTCACAGATTATCACCCATAAACGATAAGGGAAGTAAAGGAGGGAGCACAGACACACACACACACACACCCACTCTCACCGACAGCCAGGCCAACACTGAATCACTCAAGTTAAATACAGTGGCTGGACTTCCTCTGTGGGTCTCACCTGAATACCGTCCACCCTTCACGGCCGAGTGGTTCACACTACACTGTTTACCTCACTTAATATATGGGTTAATTCATCACAACACAGTGGTTTAAACCCTTGAGGTATGTTTATAATATCTGAGACACCCTTCCAGGCCCGTCCTTCAGGGGTTAGAGTCATCATACGTCCGACAGCGAGAAACATCTTTGGAAAACCCCCTACATGACCTGTTCAAAGTCTCGTACGGCTTCTCTTTAACCTCTCCACAACAACAACAACACCTGATGCTTCGACCCCGCTGTTGTGAACTAATATCCACTGTAGTACGGAACCCGACTCACTCACTCAAGAGTACCGTTCACGGGAGGTTTTTATCAGTCATCCAGTCCAGTCCCTGCCCTCCCCTGACCCTCCTACCCTCAACTTTGCCCATAAATATTTGTTATTATTCCCTCATCCCTAATTATATGATCAAAATATCTCGTTTTTTCCTTTTCTGTACATTTCAAGTATTTATTTTGAAGTTTTTGATAATCTTAGTACTACTTCATTTGTTTTCCTATCAGTGTAATTTATCTTTAACATTCGCCTATAACACCACATTTCAAAGGCCTCCAACCTCTTTCTGGTGTCTGCTGAAAGTCTCCACGCTTATGACCCATACATCAGTCCTTGTCATATAAGCCTACAGCAGCCTTTTCCTCAAGCTGAATGTCCCTTTTCATTAGGTCTTTTAGATTATTAAATACTGTGTTTGTTGCCCCTATTCTTGTTTTGATCTCTTCTCTACATCAACCATCACAGTTAATGTAACTTCCCAAATAAACAAAATTCTCCTCCTGTTCCTGTTGCCAAACATAAATTTTAGTTTAGGATTCATTTCAAATTTCGAAACAAGCAAAACTAAAGTCTTTCCAGCATTAACTCTTAAACCACATTTTTCATCTCTTTCCACACATCTGTTAACGAGTTTCTGTAATGCCTCTTCACTATCTATGATAAGAGCGGTATCATCAGCATGGCGCATATTTGACATTACTTTACCATTAACTTTTAGTCCTTCATTACCACTAATAACTTCTCACATTAAGCATTCTCAATATATATTAAACAATATTGGAAACAACGAACCGAACCCATAAACTTGAAGCCGAACACAGCCTTGTCTTCCTCTCAATCTAACAACGAACCTAACCCATAAACTTGAAGCCGAACACAGCCTTGTCTTCCTCTCAATCTAACAACGAACCGAACCCATAAACTTGAAGCCGAACACAGCCTTGTCTTCCTCTCAATCTAACAACGAACCGAACCCATAAACTTGAAGCCGAACACAGCCTTGTCTTCCTCTCAATCTAACAACGAACCGAACCCATAAACTTGAAGCCGAACACAGCCTTGTCTTCCTCTCAATCTAACAACGAACCGAACCCATAAACTTGAAGCCGAACACAGCCTTGTCTTCCTCTCAATCTAACAACGAACCGAACCCATAAACTTGAAGCCCGACTCAGATAACAGAATCCCAAATTCCACGTTATAAAACAGCAATACTCTTTACGACACTTCAACGACTGGAGACTTTTACTACACGTATATATGTTGTTTACAAGTCCACATATTTACCTGATCTTGAGATACCATGACCCTAATTCTAATGGATATTACTGGAGGGATCATCTGCGTATAAATACATCAATTTTATTTCACCTGATGATTGAATATCCCTACGTTAGCTGATCATTATACTGTACAGTTAAGCTTCTGTCAATCCTAAATGAATAGTACATGTATTACAAAATAATCTACTTTATCAACATTTAATCATTCTAAATATGAAATTTAAGAATATAGAATAATTTTCTTTAGTAAAATTTTCCATACACAAAACATAAAGGTAAATGAGGAGAAATTGGACTACTGACTGAGTGACTGTGTATGGTAGTGTGGGTGATGAATTCGAATTTGCAATCCTTAATACATAGTTTGCAAATTCGAATTCAATGGGGAATATTATGCTCAAAAATTTGGTATGGCAATGGGTAATCCACTCTCACCTGTATTAAGCAACCTACAGTATATATGGAATTCTTTGAAAAGAAACTATTAAGTAATATTTTACCACCCTCAGCAGTCTGGTTTAGATATGTTGATGATGTATTATGTCTCTGGCCATGTAATGAGGACCTAAAAGCTTTCCTGCCACAACTTAACAACTTAGCCCCCTCGATCAAATTCACTGTGGAATTAGAGCAAGACTGTAAATTGCCATTCCTAGACTGTCTGATACACAGAATAGGTAACACTTTTAAGTTCAGTATTTATAGAAAACCAACTAATGTGTGTTCATACATTCATTATTATTCTGCCCACCATAATAAAGTCAAACAGTCAGTATTTTCAACAATGTTTTTACGTGCCTTGAGAATTTGCAGTCCGGAATTCATCGATGAGGAATACAAATATATATATAATATTGGCTCAAACCTTAAATACCCTAGATCTTTCATAGACAAATGCCTAAACATTACTAAGAAAACTTTTTTATAGAACTGATCCCAAGCCCACCCATGACCATAAGAATCTCTTAGTATTACCATTTCACAAAAATTTCTCACACATTCCTGCACAGCTAAAAACCTGGAACGTCAATGTGGCATTTAAAAACTCATGCACTGTTAAACAAATGTTAATGAAGAACTCCCCCAACAACACAATTGGTTGCATTTATAAAGTTCCTTGCAAGAAATGTAATATGTTTTACTTAGGCCAGACAGGTAAAGATCTTGCAACTAGAATTAAACAACACAAATACAGTGTTAGGACAGGCCAGGAATCCAATGCTCGGTTTGTTCATTTGAGGGATAACAAGCATTGCATTGACTGGGATAATGCCTCCTCAATATTACCATGTAATTCAATTGATAGTAGGAACATCATAGAATCTAGTCTTATTAAACATACCGAAGCATTCAACATGAATTTGAGTAACGGCATGTACAAGCTGGACAATTTTGTAATTAAGAAGATTTGTGACCAGGTGAGAAGGCCGGGTCACCTGACCATCTGACCACCACCGTTGTGTGCTATTTAAAGATTAGTAGGGTCATTACCTAATACCTGACCATTGTGGACCTGGTCTCACCCTCCTCTGTATATATACACCTTGATTTGTATTTCTCTCTCTAGTCTGTACTCACCCCTGAAGATGTGAATTACACGAAAGCGCTTGGGAACTTCGTGTTTTCTTCTTTCCTTGTGGTTATCAGCATATATATATATATATATATATATATATATATATATATATATATATATATATATATATATATATATATATATATATATATATATATATATATATATTATATATATATATATATATATATATATATATATATATATATATATATATATATATATATATATATAGAATAAGTTCCTGATTTTCTTACACTACAAATTTACATTATTTTTCCCGATGCTCTAGTAAATTTTAATACTTTTGTAGTGACGTCAGGCTTTATATATGTGTATAGAAGGAAACGTCTTTTTATTTTGCTTTGAGGCCTCCAATTGGCCCGCCATCTAGTGGCCAGGCGTCCCAAACAAAAACGATTTTCTTTTTATTTTAAAGGTAAACTATGATAGAAAATGAATATTTACTTTTTTACGGGCATGAGCCCACCCGGGCACGTCATTTTTAATGACCCACATCAAGGCTTAGGGGCTTAAATATTATAATTATAATAATAATAATAATAATAATAATAATAATAATAATAATTTCTTTGGTCTTTACCCATGGGCCCCGGCCCTATCAAACAGATCCACGGCAGTCATCACCATCCCAAATCAGTCACGAGAAGACCAAACTGTAGCCACTCCCTTCTCACTGGGAACTTTAATAACAGCAAGCTAACGTTGACTGAAGGAATGAATTACACCAAATGACCTGAATAACCTAGACGGATTCCTGGTTTCTAATACATCTCCCGGAGAAAAAAATAAATCATTTTGAGCGTCACGAGAGAGGCAGAACATAAAACAAGTTGAAGAACTGTTTGAGGCAGTTTTTCTGGTGCATCATCACAGGAACAATATTTAATTGTACTGTAAGTTTTAACAACACGGGTAACTTTCCGTTCAGTATTCTGAGTGACGAACAAGACAATTCAGACCATGTGCTGAAGTCAGGACTCACAGGCTACCTCACAGTTGTCTGAGGGCTGATGTATCGACGGGGACACCTCTGGTCACCATGGTCATGTTCACACCAAGGAACATACAAAGAAGAACAACTCAATACATTTTATTTGTGATGGGCCGCCGATTCCTTCGTAAGTAGTTTTATCATAGAAAACGTTGTGCTTGAGAAAATGAACCTTGTTTTAACGGTAACTATACAATATAACTCCCTCACCGTATCCGAATGTTTAACATGATACGGTGTTTCCGTTAATGTTTACACAGATACAACAAATTAATATAATAACTCTCCATTAGTCCACAACATTGAAACAACACCGAGAAAATAAGAGGCAGATAAAACTCTTAATATATCAACACTGTCCTTATAGAAGACACGCCACAGTGAAAAACAAAGTGTGGTTAATGGCGTGGTTAATGGTGTGGTTAATGGCGTGGTTAATGGTGTGGTTAATGGTGTGGTTAATGGCGTGGTTAATGGTGTGGTTAATGGCGTGGTTAATGGCGTGGTTGATGTTGTCTTAAGCCCCTTTACCTAGCTGTCTCTCAACGCCAATCTCCATAAGAAAGAAAACATTCTCATGATAACCTAAACTACGAGCAAAAAATAATAATAAAATTAGTCAACATTAAAAAACAGAACAGGTGTCTTGAGCTAAGGTTAAAAACTGCTTGAAATTAGGAGGATACGTTCACACACACACACACACACACACACACACACACACCTTATGTACGACTGCGACAAATACTGACAGATGGCCGCCAGTGACAACATCTACTACCACTAGACGTTGAGAGAGAGTTGTGGTGGTGGTGGTAGTGACAACATCTACTACCACTAGACGTTGAGAGAGAGTTGTGGTGGTGGTGGTAGTGACAACATCTACCACCACTAGACGTTGAGAGAGAGTTGTGGTGGTGGTGGTAGTGACAACATCTACTACCACTAGACGTTGAGAGAGAATTGTGGTGGTGGTGGTAGTGACAACATCTACCACCACTAGACGTTGAGAGAGAGTTGTGGTGGTGGTGGTAATGACAACATCTACCACCACTAGACGTTGAGAAAGAATTGTGGTGGTGGTGGTAGTGACAACATCTACCACCACTAGACGTTGAGAGAGAGTTGTGGTGGTGGTGGTAATGACAACATCTACCACTCTACACCACGTGGGTTGGCTTGACACACTACCCTATCATGTCCAGCCGATTTTTCCTTGCCGTAAATTCTGCTTAAAAACACAGTGTACCCGGGTCTGTGCATGCCGGCGTCAATAAACATCAGTTTAACCTTGGGTAAACTACTGAACTTGGTCTTGTCGCCCCACACACGGTCCTTACCATCGGCTGTCTTCCTTGCGTTAATAAGCATTCCTTTCCTAGCTGTAAGACCAGTGAGCACAAACATTAATTACTGTATGAACAAATAATGAACACAAACGTTACTTATTGCCTGAACAAATAATGAACACAAACGTTACTTATTGCCTGAACAAATGATGAAAAACGTTACTTATTGCCTGAACAAATAATGAAAAACGTTACTTATTGCCTGAACAAATAATGAAAAACGTTACTTATTGCCTGAACAAATGATGAGCGCAAACGTTACTTATTGCCTGAACAAATAATAAACACAAACGTTACTTATTGCCTGAACAAATAATGAACACAAACGTTACTTATTGCCTGAACAAATAATGAAAAACGTTACTTAAGTGTTACCATACAGAGCCCTACGTGTTACCATACAGAGCTCTACGTGTTACCATACAGAGCTCTACGTGTTACCATACAGAGCTCTACGTGTTACCATACAGAGCTCTACGTGTTACCATACAGAGGTCTTACGGTTCTTAAAGTAAAGTTCCATCATAATGTCATGTTGCGTCGTTGTCTTGTACATAGCGAGGCGATGACCAGGAATCCTAGCACAGAGTTCTTTAGCCCGTTCCCAAGATGTCATCTCATTCAACTCCACATACAGAAGATTGTCTAAAAATATACCGTAGTATTTTCCAGGTATGCCATCTGAAACAAACAGTACCATACAAATAACGGAACCAGAGTACCCTGTATGGTACCTAAAAGCACATACTGTAGTACCACACAGTTTCACATAAACATTACATTAGTACGAATTCCATAACTCAACACTGAAAATATGTATCAATTATCTGGGATTTCTCTACACACACACACACACACACACACACACACACACACACACACACTATACAATATAATAATAATCATATACTAATAATTCAAGATTTATCAATGAATTATAGTCAATGAGATACAATAATTGACTCACCTATCCAGAAGAAATAGTAAGCAGTAGAATCAGGGAGGAGCTCGGAGGTAAGAGGGCCGTGGTCAGCCAACAGACACTTGTACTTGTCTTTAGCATCGGGTAGTTCATGTACAGCCACCGCCTTGCACTTACGATGAGCCCAACATAACATGCGACACTCACCTGACAGTGTAGGATATTGAAGGAAATAGTTATCTCCAGTTTGTAGTCAGTATTAAATGTACCAACCTAACCTAACCTAACCTAACCTAACCTAACCTAACCTAACCAAACGTAACCTAACCTAACCTAACCTAACCTAACCTAACCTAACGTAACGTAACCTAACCTAACCTAACCTAACCTAACCTAACCTAACCTAACCTAACCACTATTGTTTACACTTATCCCTTACTTCATTCAGCATCCACTAATTTCATTCAAGCTGTCATTCATTTCGTTCAGTATTTCTCAATTAATATTAATTTGGAGTTTTGTAAAGCAACATATATATCATGTGTGTGTGTGCGTGTGTGTGTGTGTGTGTGTGTGTGTGTGTGTGTGTGTGCGTGTGTGTGTGTGTGTGCGTGTGTGACATCAATTACACCACAACACACCACATCACTCACTAAAAACATCACTTCACCACACACTACACATCAACCTATCCTCCAAGCGATAAGAAAAAAAACAACGTATAATAATCTCACAGTCGCTGCCAGTAACGATAGTCCAAGCGAAAACATCCTTAATATTTAGTGTCTTCCCCCGAACTGCCATGTAGTCATCGATAATTTCACTCCTCATGTAATTAATAGATGGTTTGGTTTTGGTGGAGCGAGCAGACGAAAGCGATCCCCTCACTATCATTCCAGCCACCACGAGACGCCAGCAGCCAACTAACCTCATGCTTCTCTCTCTCATGTCACCTGTAGAAATGAATCATTATCAGAGATTTGAAGTTTGTTAGGATTAATAGCAAGAATGAGATGTTGTTAGATATTGTGTTGGGATGTGGACTGTTGTATGTGGTGTTTGCTGTTTGACGTTGAATATATGCACTAACACTCACAGATTCATTTAAAGGACTTCGCGCCTTCTCTCTCCCTGATGACTCTTCAACCAGAGCCTCTACTCCACCCACCTGCGCTCTGTGAGGTGAGAGTTACATTGTTTCATCCCTTGGCCGTCACATACACCCACCAGCAGTCAACCTTACCTTAACCCTGGGGTGCAGTTGGTCCACGAGGCGGGTATCTCTGTGGTCCAGCTGGAGAATGTGTCGTCCCTATAAGAAGCCCCGTCAATAAACACCTAAAACTAGACTAAAACAGATGGAAAAGATCACACCTACACCGACCCCCAGTTTATTCCTCCTGGTGATTAAAACACCATAAACGAGCTGACACAGTGGGTGGATACTGTCACACCTCCCCCCTTGTGGTGACACAGTGGGTGGATACTGTCACACCTACTCCCCCCTTGTGGTGACATAGTGGGTGGATACTGTCACACCTACTCCCTCCTTGTGGTGACATAGTGGGTGGATACTGTCACACCTCCCCCCTTGTGGTGACATAGTGGGTGGATACTGTCACACCTCCCCCCTTGTGGTGACACAGTGGGTGGATACTGTCACACCTCCCCTGTCACACCTCCCCCCTTGTGGTGACACAGTGGGTGGATACTGTCACACCTCCCCCCTTGTGGTGACATAGTGGGTGGATACTGTCCCACCTCCCCCCTTGTGGTGACATAGTGGGTGGATACTGTCACACCTCCCCCCTTGTGGTGACATACTGGGTGGCCATTTAGGACAAGCCTTAACGTGACTTTGAAGTAATGAAATACAATGATCCTGTAACACTCAGTGGCCTGGTGTGGCAGCCTGAGTCACGTGAGTAAGCTTCTACAGTCCTCCTCAGTGCAGGTAAAGGTGCCAGTTAAAATGTACTATTATGTAACAGGACGAGACAGGTCGCTTAAGGAACACCTGGTGAACCCTTCAGTATGGGAGCTACTGAACAGATTGACAACACTGGATCAGGCGAGAGATAAGTCTTAACTAATGCTGAACCTCAACAAAATATAGTAAATATCACCTGAGTCACTAAACCAACCACTGAAGATCTAGGAAATACTAAACTCTGTTGGTGAACCACAAGTTAATGAAAGACAATTAACACGAGAATATATTAATGTGCCTGATTTAACTAATGGTCACACACTAAGCCGAGGGAAGGTGGCCATGTTGAAGCCCAGTACTGTTGGTGACTCCACAACTTGGGCTGGTAGACCGTTCCATAGGTCTACCAGCCTCTGTGTGAAGTATCTCCTATGTCTGTTCTCCGTGATAACTTGGAGAGCTTGTTATTATATCCTCTCGTGTTGGTGGTGCGTGACATCACAAACAATGTCCCGGGTTCACATTTTTCGTCCAATTCAATTTGTTTAATGTTTCTATAAGATCTGCCCTACTGTGCCTGGTGTGAAGGGTTGCTAGTCCCCACAGAACATGGCAGCATCGGAAGACCTTACATTATATGAGAAATAGCTGAAGGAACTGTATCCAGACCTCTCAGCTGCCGCTCCCCCAGCGACAGTGGCAGCTGCACACACGAGCTTCTTGAAATTCAACCTCATCAAAATAACCTGAGATCATCAGTGACAAGATCAACCATGAGCCGGGACAGCATGGCATATGTTGACACAACTCATGATTTGGCTTCAAATAAATGTAGACAACATGACTGTCCACTTTATGAACTGGGTAATTTCACAAATGAATGTGTGTGTGTGTGTGTGTGTGAGTGTGTTAAGACCTAAGAGAGGAGGGGCAGTAGTTCCGGGAGCACGACACAGTTGGTGTTGTGGACACAGGTGATGACCGTGGGCCAGGTGTCACATGGTTGAGGGGTGACCGTCACCATCTCTGGACACACCACATCCTCCTTCTCTCATGTTCTCTGTATGTTGTACCGCCAGAAATACCTTCATTAACGTGCTCCAATATTCCCTCCTTTACGACACGAGGTGTAGTGTTTGGCCAGGCTGTAGAGATGTACCAACACGACAGGAGCGAGTAATAAGGTCCCGGGATATTCTCTTTATCGTGTCTATCCTCTCACGCACTTTACCTACTCCAACACTCCTTCACACTCCCCTAACCTAACCTAACACTCCTTCACACTCCCCTAACCTAACCTAACACTCCTTCACACTCCCCTAACCTAACCTAAACCTAACCTCCTTCACACTCCCCTAATCCCAATCCCAACACTCACACCCCCTCACCCAACTCTAACACTCCTTCACACTCCCAACCCCAACCTAACACTCCTTCACACTCCCCAACCTAATCCAACACTCCTTCACACCCCTAACCTAACACTCCTTCACACTCCCCCCTAACCTAACCTAACACTCCTTCACACTCCCCCTAACCTAACCTAAGGCCTTCACACTCTAACCTAACCTAACACTCCTTCACACACTCCCCTAACCTAACACTCCTTCACACTCCCCTAACCTAACCTAACACTCCTTCACACTCCCCTAACCTAACACTCCTTCACACTCTCCCCTAACCTAACACTCCTTCACACACTCCCCTAACCTAACACTCCTTCACACTCCCCTAACCTAACCTACTCCAACACTCCCTCACACTCCCCTAACCTAACCTAACACTCCTTCACACTCCCCTAACCTAACACTCCTTCACACTCTCCCCTAACCTAACACTCCTTCACACACTCCCCTAACCTAACACTCCTTCACACTCCCCTAACCTAACCTACTCCAACACTCCCTCACACACTCCCCACACCTGTACACTAGCTAATCATCACACATAATCCAGGTGTTAATGACAAGACTCAACACATTCTACCATCATCTCCAGTAAAAACAGACAACTGATCTTCACACTATCATGATCTCACTGTATTTAAATTCCAGAAGGTGTACAAGTTTAGGTGTTCAGGTGTCACATATTTAACGAGAGGATGACGACACTGAAGATTTCTATTGACGAGTTGTTTAGTTTTTTTGGTTATCGAAAGACTGAAGGGAAGATACCATAGTTAAATGTTGTTGTCGACTAAACTAGACCTCCCCCCCTCCCTCCCCCCTCCCTCCCCCTCTCTCCCCTCCTTCCCTCCCCCCCGAAAAAACAACAACTATGTGAGTCAGGTGTTATATATCATTAATTATATGGCCTTAGGTTAGGTTAGTTAGATTAGCTTATGTTAAGTTAGGTTAGGTTAGGTTAGGTTAGGTTAGGTTAGGTTAGGTTAGGATAGCATAACATAACAGTGTAATTACTAACATTACTACGCATTTACAGACCTTAGTTAACATCAAGTCATATATATTTTACATTTTTCTAGACACATTGGGTCATTTTTATCATAGGAGGTTCGTGATGGGAGACACATAGAGAAACAAATGTAAACTATTCCCAGGACAACCTCGTAAACTACTCATAACAAACAAATGTAAACTATTCCCAGGACAACCTCGTAAACTACTCATAACAAACAAATGTAAACTATTCCCAGGACAACCTCGTAAACTACTCATAACAAACAAATGTAAACTATTCCCAGGACAACCTCGTAAACTACTCATAACAAACAAATGTAAACTATTCCCAGGACAACCTCGTAAACTACTCATAACAAACAAATGTAGACTATTCCCAGGACAACCTCGTAAACTAAAATAAAATAAAAATACCAATCCTAAGTTTACCATATATACTTAGCCTCTACCACCCTTATATACAACATAAATAAATAAACTAGAGTTATTTACAGGTTGCGATCCAGTTATAAAAAGCGAGGCGGAGCAAGTATGGCGCCTCAGTTCAACCCGTCGGCCTTATTCACGTGTTATTTCCAACTCTGGTACATATACAGTATTATATCACCCTTGAGGAGGTAAATACATTCAAATAAAAACATATCGATCTGTCATTAAGTAGAGGAACATTCCACGGTGTAAGATACCTAACCACTTACATCTGTCACAAACATACGTACGGACTTTTGGTTTGGCTCACTTGAAGTTATACGAGGGATGATGCATTTAAGTTTAGGTTGGGTTTGGTTTGGTTTGGTTTGGTTAGGTTAGGTTAGGTTTGGTTAGGTTAGGTTAGGTTAGGTTAGGTTTGGTTTGGTTTGGTTGAGTTTGGTTAGGTTAGGTTAGGTTTCGTTTGAGTTGGGTTGGGTTAAAGTTACTTGGGTTAAAACATCTAAAAGTAACAATATGAAGTTACTCAGGTACACCCCCCCATACACAGGTATTATGAACCAATGAACCGGCAGTAATCACAAGATATATTACCCAGTTGTCTGAAATAAGCCTCAGTTTTGCCTGACTCACTCGGACACAGATAAGCTTTGGTGGTTCTGTCAGGATGAAACATAGCAAGAATTAGGAGGATGTAGAACTTGCTAGCGGGAGACCAGGTGAGGGACCAAACAGGTAATCGGGAGAGGGAGGAGGGTGTGGGGAGGCCAGGTACATCCGAAGACGTTGAAAAGTATGGCAAGGGCAGAGACAAGAGGCATTAAAAACAGGAGGCGGGGTTAAAAGAATAGGGGAGGGGCATAGCAGACATACACCAGGGGAGGAGTTGACCCGAGAGAGAGAGAGAGAGAGAGAGAGTGTGTGTGTGTGTGTGTGTGTGTAGGGAGAGAGGGGGCAATCCAATTCACAAATATGTTTAAAATTTCAAACATTACCGTATTTTAAACCAAGCAATAATATATTTCTCTAGTAATTATCATAATGACTACTGACAGTCAACCATAAGTGGAGAGTAAGATGAATATTAAGTCTTTCTGTCTGAAGAGTCATGTTGGTGCAAGGTAAGGTAAGGTAAACACTGACCCTAACACAGGTAGTGGTGTGTGGGCAGGTGTAAGGGAAGGTAAGGTAAGGTAAGAAGGTAAGTATGTAAGGTCACACAGCCAAGATACAGAATGATAAACACCATTAGCCTGTCAGTAGTGGCACCTTCCAAGAGCAATTAGATACACAAACACGGTGAAAATAGTCCGGCATGTGAGGAACTCCGAAATAGTTCCATTTAAAACAAACATATACTTGTGAATCCTTTCCTCGCCAATAGAATCTAAACTCGGCGATGTGAATTTGTTTTATTGGACTACGTGACTACCTACTCTTAATACACCTAAAACATATACTTCTGAAACGTACTTAATTCAATAGACTCTTAAACTCGGCGATACGAATTTGTTTTATTGGACTACGTGACTACCTACTCTTAATACACCTAAAACATATACTTCTGAAACGTACTTAATTCAATAGACTCTTAAACTCGGCGATGTGAATTTGTTTTATTGGACTACGTACTATATCTAATACACCTAAAACATATACTTCTGAAACGTACCTAATTCAATAGACTCTTAAACTCGGCGATGTGAATTTGTTTTATTGGACTACGTGACTACCTACTCTTAATACACCTAAACATATACTTCAAAACGTCCTAATTCAATAGACTCTTAAACTCGGCGATGCGTGTTTTATTGGACTACGTGACTACCTACTCTTAATACACCTAAAACATATACTTCTGAAACGTACTTAATTCAATAGACTCTTAAACTCGGCGATGCGAATTTGTTTTATTGGACTACGTGACTACCTACTCTTAATACACAAAACATATACTTCTGAAACGTACCTAATTCAATAGACTCTTAAACTCGGCGATGTGAATTTGTTTTATTGGACTACGTGACTACCTACTCTTAATACACCTAAAACATATACTTCTGAAACGTACCTAATTCAATAGACTCTTAAACTCGGCGATGTGAATTTGTTTTATTGGACACGTGACTACCTACCTTAATACACCTAAAACATATACTTCGAAACGTACCTAATTCAATAGACTCTTAAACTCGGCGATGCGAATTTGTTTATTGGACTACGTGACTACCTACTCTTAATACACCTAAAACATATACTTCTGAAACGTACCTAATTCAATAGACTCTTAAACTCGGCGATGTGAATTTGTTTTATTGAACTACGTGACTACCTACTCTTAATACACCTAAAACATATACTTCTGAAACGTACCTAATTCAATAGACTCTTAAACTCGGCGATGTGAATTTGTTTTATTGGACTACGTGACTACCTACTCTTAATACACCTAAAACATATACTTCTGAAACGTACCTAATTCAATAGACTCTAAAACTCGGCGATGCGAATTTGTTTTATTGGACTACGTGACTACCTACTCTTAATACACCTAAAACATATACTTCTGAAACGTACCTAATTCAATAGACTCTTAAACTCGGCGATGAATTTGTTTTATTGACTACGTGACTACCTACTTTAATACACCTAAAACATATACTTCTGAAACGTACCTAATTCAATAGACTCTAAAACTCGGCGATGCGAATTTGTTTATTGGACTACGTGACTACCTACTCTTAATACACCTAAACATATACTTGAAACGTACCTAATTCAATAGACTCTTAAACTCGGCGATGTGAATTTGTTTTATTGGACTACGTGACTACCTACTCTTAATACACCTAAAACATATACTTCGAAATACTTAATTCAATAGACTCTTAAACTCGGCGATGCGAATTTGTTTTATTGAGGAGCCTAGAGCAGTATGGAATGTTTTTTGCTGCACGATCCTTTTCCTCTACAGCGCCCAGAGTATATGGTTGGTTGTGTGCAACATAAACAGCTGACTTCTGTGGAGGCATTAAAGAAATAATTTAAGACCTTTATTTGTATGATCCTAAACAGTGGTGGAGAACTACAGGGTTTGGGAAGTATTAAAACTTAAGGTGTGATAGAAGGTGAGCTGTCACTTTATGTGTTCTTTGGTTGTAGTACAATATCCTGTACTGTATTTATATATATTCTTGAGTCTTTAACTTTGTAGTGTTTCAAGCGCTAGTGAATTATTAAGAAGAACTGGCGCGTTATAGAGACTGTTTAACACCACAGCTGCATCAGGGAGGCCCACAACACCCTGTGATCGTCCAGCTGTACAACACCACAGCTGCATCAGGAGCCCACAACACACTGTGATCGTCAGCTGTACAACACCACAGCTGCATCAGGGAGGCCCACAACACCCTGTGATCGACCAGCTGTACAACACCACAGCTGCATCAGGGAGGCCCACAACACACTGTGATCGTCCAGCTGTACAACACCACAGCTGCATCAGGAGGCCACAACACTGTGATCGTCAGCTGCAAACACCACAGCTGCATCAGGGGGCCCACAACACCCTGTGATCGTCCAGCTGTACAACACCACAGCTGCATCAGGGAGGCCCACAACACCCTGTGATCGTCCGCTGTACAACACCACAGCTGCATCAGGGAGGCCCACAACACCCTGTGATCGTCCAGCTGTACAACACCACAGCTGCATCAGGGAGGCCCACAACACCCTGTGATCGACCAGCTGTACAACACCACAGCTGCATCAGGAGGCCCACAACACACTGTGATCGTCCAGCTGTACAACACCACAGCTGCATCAGGGAGGCCCACAACACTGTGATCGTCCAGCTGTACAACACCACAGCTGCATCAGGGAGGCCCACAAAACCCTGTGATCGACCAGCTGTACAACACCACAGCTGCATCAGGGAGGCCCACAACACCCTGTGATCGACCAGCTGTACAACACCACAGCTGCATCAGGGAGCCCCTAACACACTGTGATCGTCCAGCTGTACAACACCACAGCTGCATCAGGAGGCCCACACACTGTGATCGTTCAGCTGTACAACACCACAGCTGCATCAGGGAGGCCCACAACACACTGCGATCGTCCAGCTGTACAACACCACAGGTACCAGGGAGGCCCACACACACTGTGATCGTCCAGCTGTACAACACCACAGCTGCATCAGGGGCCCCACAACACACTGCGATCGTCCAGCTGTACAACACCACAGCTGCATCAGGGGGCCCACAACACACTGCGATCGTCGCTTGTACAACACCACAGCTGCACCAGGGGCCACAACACACTGTGATCGTTCAGCTGTACAACACCACGCTGCATCAGGAGGCCCACACACTGCGATCGTCCAGCTGTACAACACCACAGGTGCACCAGGAGGCCACAACACACTGTGATCGTCAGCTGTACAACACCACAGCGCTGCATCAGGGAAGGCCCACAACACTGCGATCGTCCAGCACAACACCACAGGTGCACCGGAGGCCACAACACCTGTGATCGTTCAGCTGTAAAAACTACAGCTGCATCGGGGGCCCACAACACTTGTTACCCTCAACTGTACACCAGCTGCATCAGGGCCACAACACTTGTTACCTCAGCTGTACCACAGCTGCATCAGGGAGGCCCACAACACATGCGATCGTCAGTGTAACACACAGGTGCAAGGAGGCAACAACACGTGATGTCGCTGTACAACACCACAGCTGCATCAGGGAGGCCCACAACACACTGTGATCGACCAGCTGTACAACACCACAGCTGCATCAGGGAGGCCCACAACACACTGTGATCGACCAGCTGTACAACACCACAGCTGCATCAGGGAGGCCCACAACACACTGTGATCGTCCAGCTGTACAACACCACAGCTGCATCAGGGAGGCCCACAAAACCCTGTGATCGTCCAGCTGTACAACAACACCATAGCTGCATCAGGAAGGCCCACAAAACCCTGTGATCGTCCAGCTGTACAACACCACAGGTGCACCAGGGAGGCACACAACACCCTGTGATCGTTCAGCTGTACAACACTACAGCTGCATCAGGGAGGCCCACAACACTCTGTTACCCTCCAGCTGTACACCACAGCTGCATCAGGGAGGCCCACAACACTCTGTTACCCTCCAGCTGTACACCACAGCTGCACCAGAGCTAACACCAGCCTCTCACCAACCACAGTTACCAGTACCAGACATCGCGGTGAGCTCATTTTGACGTCACCCAATTTTAGGCGGTAAAAAGTCCTTGATGGCAACGTACTGTATGTTATATGACCTTAACAAGAAGGCGAGACAATCCTGAAATAAGTTAAATATAGTTGTGTTTAAGTCATTTATCGCCGCTTGTACCTCCGGGTCTCTCTCGGCGTGTCTTCCATATTATTGTGATCAGTGTAAGTTGTTCTGACACTGTTGGTGACCAATTGGGTGTTTGTATACCCTTCCTGTTTATTTTTCAGATACACTGTACCGTACAGTATATTAATACTTAACCCAACCTAGAAGCTGAACATACATAACACTTACGATCTGTGCGGTATATGCCAGGCGACCAGTACAGGACAGGAGGGACAAACCCATACACACACCACTTGTGCTTCTTCGTGGGATTGACCTTATTATACGACCCGGCAGATGTTGTAGCCTTTGACATGAAATACAACTTGTCGTGCTGGCCAAAAAGTACAGAGACAGAGTGAAAAAATTCATAAATCGATGCACCGGAAGCTGAGACAACTTCCAGTACTGAGATGATTATTACTGACATGGAACTTATTATAGCTGGTAGCATTACTCACTCAAGAGTTCATGTAGAAGGGAAGGCTGGGAGGGGGAGGAGGGGGGAAGAGGGAGAGGGAAGGGAGGGGAAGGGGGAGGGCAAGGGGAAGGGGTCAAGCCCATTAGTATTAAGGGTAATCTGAACTGGAGCTCCTTAAATAGATTTCGTCCTAGTACCAAAAGGTCTGGAAAATGGCTCTAATAAGAACCGATTACAATTGGGGTTCCTTACAACAGGGGCCCATTAGGACAATGATTCAATAGAACTTGTATGATTGGGGCCCATTAGGACAGGGGCCCATTAGAACTGGGGCCCATTAAGACTGGGCCCCCGGGACGTGCAACTTTCTAAGACAATGTTCCTCGACTATAAAGGTCAGGTGGACGACTTACAAGACCTGGAGAATGTGTTGACCTGTAACTGAGAGAGAGAGAGAGAGAGAGAGAGAGAGAGAGAGAGAGAGAGAGAGAGAGAGAGACCACCAACTTCCTGTTACTACTGGAGGAAGACATACGGTCGACCTGGTTCTCTTAGCACCATCGGGTCGTCTCCGTACCTTCAGGAGG
>NW_024755060.1:615666-838166 GCF_018991925.1 Homarus americanus | reverse complement strand
CGATGGTTTAACCTTATGAGGACGATGGTTTAACCTTATGAGGACGATGGTTTAACCTTATGAGCACGATGGTTTAACCTTATGAGGACGATGGTTTAACCTTATGCGGACGATGGTTTAACCCTCTGAGGACGATGGTTTAACCCTTTGAGTGAGACGATGGTTTAACCCTTTGAGGACGATGGTTTAACCCTTTGAGGACGATGGTTTAACCCTATGAGGACGATGGTTTAACCCTTTGAGGACGATGGTTTAACCCTATGAGGACGATGGTTTAACCCTATGAGGACGATGGTTTAACCCTATGAGGACGATGGTTTAACCCTTTGAGGACGATGGTTTAACCCTTTGAGGACGATGGTTTAACCCTTTGAGGCCGATGGTTTAACCCTTTGAGGACGATGGTTTAACCCTTTGAGAACGATGGTTTAACCCTTTGAGGACGATGGTTTAACCCCATCATCCTCAAAGGGCTTCCCAAATTAAACCTGAGGAGTTTGTACAGAATACGAGGAATGAAGTTAGCAAAATATAACAAGAATGACAAAATTGAAATGAAAGTGAGTTGGTTAGGTTAGGATAGGTTAGATTAGGTTAGGTGTGAGGTGGCTAGGTTAGGATAGATTAGATTAGGATAGGTTAGATTAGGATAGATTAGGTTAGGTGTGAGGTGGCTAGGTTAGGATAGATTAGATTAGGATAGATTAGGTTAGGATAGGTTAGATTAGGTTAGGTGTGAGGTGGTTAGGTTAGGATAGATTAGATTAGGATAGATTAGGTTAGGATAGGTGTGAGGCGGTTAGGTTAGGATAGATTAGATTAGGATAGATTAGGTTAGGATAGGTTAGATTAGGTTAGGTGTGAGGTGGCTAGGTTAGGATAGATTAGATTAGGATAGATTAGGTTAGGCTAGGTGTGAGGTGGTTACACTAAAAGTTTGCTCAGAGGCATTCCGAGTCTACCCACCTGAAGATTAGACACCCCCAGGTTATTTTACCTTTAGATAACATACTTCAGCTTATTTCACCTGAAGATTAAACACCGCAGCTTATCTCATCCCAAGCTTATTTCATCTTAAGATTATATACCCAAGCTTATTTCACCTGAATATTAGACACCCCCAGCTTAGTTAACCTGAAGATTAGACACCCAAGCTTATCTCACCTGAAGGTTAAGTACCCAAGCTTATCTCACCTGAAGGTTAAGTACCCAAGCTTATCTCACCTGAAGATTAAACACCCAAGCTTATCTCACCTGAAGATTAGACACCCAAGCTTATCTCACCTGAAGATTAGACACCCAGCTTATCTCACCTGAAGGTTAAGTACCCAAGCTTGTTTCACCTGAAGATTAACCATCCTAACCTAACCTTCAGGTGCTAAATAAGGTGTAATATGATATATAAAAATAAGCTTACACTGACAAGCTTAAATAGGTAATATAAATAAAGTAAAAAGCTTATAATAGCAAGCTTAATAATGTTATATACTCGTAAATAAGCCTAAAGAAGCTAAGAAAATGAAGCTTAATAATGTTATATAATAAAAAATACACATAAAAGCTTAAGAATTATATAAAAGTAAAGTAAAAAAAAAGCTTAGAAATGGGAGGTTTAAGAATACTATATACGTAAAAAAGCTTACATTGGCAAGCTTAAGACTGCTATATAAGTAAAGAAAAAAGCTTACATTGACAAGCTTATTAATGGTGTGGATTGAGTCACTATAGAAATGTTAAGGATAGAAGATGAAAAACTCACCCGGACAAAACCTAACCCGGACAAAACCTCACCCGGACAAAAACTCACCCGGACAAAAACTCATACGAACAAAACCTCATCCAGACAGGTTAGGTTAGGGTTTAAGACATTGTACTCAAGGGATCAAGTTATCGTACTCAAGGTATCAAGTCATTGTACTCAAGAAACCAAACCATCGCACTCGGGAGGCCAAGCTATCGTTCTCAGGGAGTTGTCATCGTACTCAGGGGTTCAAGTCATCGTACTCGGGGCGTCAAGGCATCGTACTCAGTTAGTCAAGTCATCGTACTCAGAGGGTCAAGTCATCGTTCTGAAGCGGTTAAATCAACGTACTCAGGGGGATGTCATCGTACTCAAGGGGTTAAGAAGAGAGTGAATATACCTTAGAAAACATAACTGAAATTTAGAAGGAAGTTTCAAAACAACATTGTAAACAAAACCCCCGTGTGGTTAATAATGCAGCGGGTAAGACGCCCAAAAGAGTAGAACAGTTCACAGTGGGAGAACAGACCCGACACTGGTGGAGGTAGAGGTATGGCGATGTGGAATCCTGTATACGATGGGCCCATGGGTGTTCATTATGCTCGCTCGTTACCTGTGCATCTCCCAGACATGTTGGCTTCACCCAGCAAGCACCCGTAAATGTATCAAGAATTCAAGAATCATCAATTGTTGTTCAAATGTCTGGTCATGGGTTCAGCCTGACTGTGCTATATCACCGTGAGTCAGAAAATGAAGCTGTCAAAGGTAATGACGGTGCCTTGGGTCTCACAGATAACCCGTCAGCTCTGAGAAGATGGATGATTGTTGGTCCGGAAGTGGCTAGAGTTGTGAACCATCTTACCTTCAGTCAAGATATGATGACATTAACCACCATGAACAGGTGCCATCAGTTCACAAGTTCTTGCCCTCACCATCAGTGGATTTAGTGAACAAGGCTCAACACCTCCAGCTGTTCAATACCTCCACCGCACCCCAGCCGTGTACCCCTGAAGGCTGGTTGTAAGTTTATCAGCCACCTGCATATCCTCCCTCTCTGTCATCCAGTGGTCAACTACACACTGGCAGTCTTTTTTGATCAATGACACCAACAAGACCGAGCTGTTTGCTCCCCTAGATACTAACATTGCAGATACCAAGACATAAGAAGACACAGACATAATCAGTACATGACATCATTGGTCCTCTATATGTAAACAAGGTGGACATAGCTCCTTGTAATCATGAAGAAGCTGACACTCTTGTAACACAGCCAGGTGTGGTGACTCCAAGATAATGATTAGTACAGTAGATTCAGACACCGTGGTCCTTGTTGTTGCATACATTACAAACATAAATATCCATGAACTATGGATCACCTTCGGGACGAGAAGTCATTTGTCACTATCACTATATTACAGCGCATACTATTGTTTGCAAAGTAGGACCAAATGTGTGTAAGGCGCTACCATTCTTGGGCTGTGATACTGTGTCAGCAACACCCAGCGTTGGCAGAGAGAAGACCTTTGACACTTAAAGGACCTTCCCTGATGACATCACCCAAGCTCATTGTCCAACCAACCTGATGATATCACAGAGGAGGAAATGCATGTCAACGAAAGATTTGTAAATCTTCTCTATAGCCGCACTTTACCTCGTGGCAAAATTAATCAAGCTATACAGACATTATTTGTCCAGGGAAACAGACAGATACAGAACACAGGCCGCCCGCCTCCACCAAGTGAGAAGAACAGCTTATTAAGCTGGCCACGTTTGGGGACAAACACTTGAAACAATGCAAACTTTGCCGGAGCCAGAAGACTGGGGAGGACAACCCTCATGTAATGATGGTCACTTGTGGACAAAATTACCAGAAGCATGTGTCTCTTGTGAGCAAGTTATTAGATGCGGGTGTAAGAAAGGATGTGGATGGATATGAAAGTGTGTAAAGGCCAGTCTTCCATGTACAGCTCTCTGTGTGTGTACAGGAACATGTCACAGAGAGTGAACTCTGTTCACGGACTAGAGATAATTACTGTTAATGAGTCAACTGTTAGGTGCTGTAGGCGAGATGGGGTGAGCCCATGATAAGATGGTTTTTTCCACCCCGCAAGATGACTAGTTGAGGACCCCCTCCCCGGAGGAGGCTGACCCCAAATAATTGACTGGATCCGCCCTTGGTGGTCTGCTGCGTTCTACTGTGTAGTTCTTGGTGTGTGTGTGTGTGTGTGTGTGTGTGTGTGTGTGTAATAATATAATGTTCTTTCCAGGTGCCTGTTAAGAGGGTTGTAGCTCTCAAAAGGACTCAAGTAATGTGTAAATATTATATTTGTTGAATGTGTAGCTGGATAAGTAGTTTGTTTCACCTGATCAGCTGAGGTGATCACTAGCAGACGCCTACAACACAAGCCTCTCGTGTCCAGCCTCAATGACTATACACCTCCAGCGTCTGAAAGAGAAGACAGCGCAATCACACCCACAGCTGCATTAAGGCAAAGGTAGATGTTCTCTCTTATCTTCAGCATCACTGTTCGAGGAGATACGTGAAGCTGCCTCCTGAGATGACTCCTATCACCAGCTGCACCACACCGTTAACGCTGGATTTCCCAAGAACAGGAAGCAGGTACCCACAGCTCTGTCCCACTACTAGAAAATACCGGACAGCCTCGCCATCGTCGACTGTCTGGTTCTCAATGGAGCTCGCCTCATCACCCCAGCCTCAGCCAGCCGCCGCCGCTTCCTGTCCCGGCTTCACGACTCCCACAAGAGGCACTCAAACGACGAAGCACAAAGCAGGGCAGACAGTCTAATGGCCCGGCAGTACAAAAGACATCACCAACACCGTTCAGGCCTACGATGCTTGCCAGAAGGGGCCGATGATGTACGGTCCACCGGTCGAGGACCTCTTACTTACGCCGGGAGGGATTACCTGCCAAACATCGCCCCGGTCATGACTCACATTAAGTACTCACTCAAATAATTAACTTGACTTGGGGGGGGAAGCGATGAATTTCAGAAACTAACATAACTTAACATAACCTAACCTAACCTGACCTAACATAGCCTAATTTAACATAATCGAACCTAACGTAACCTAACCTAATTCAACCTACAATCTAACCCAACACAACCTAAACCAACCAAACCTGTCCTAACTTAGTCTTAACTTACCAAAACTAACTAAACCTAACCTAACCTAACCTCCCCCTGAGCATATTGTCACAAAACTAATTACGTGTTGTAGAGAGTTGTAGTGAAGTGTACACGGTAAGACCATGCCGGGTGAGGCGGGGCGGGGTGGGTGGGAGGCGGCCCATATATGACGGTCCTCACCATGAGTCACACGCTTCTGCTGGAGTTGTTCACCTACACTACAGTATTGTTTACAGGAGCTGGCTGGCACCCGTGGAAAGCGTAGAAAGGTGGTGAATCATCCCCAGCTCCTTATATGGTGACTCTGGCCGGGTGTAAAGTACCCGGGGCTGAGGGGCAGGTTTACCACCATAAGCAGAAAGGTCTTGACCTAGGAGCCTCTGCCGCCCGCCCAGTTTGGTTACGAGACTCGGCATCCATCGGCCTATCGCTTGGCAAACCTGGCAAAGATATGACTGGAATTCCCAGGACAGGACGCCGCTGCGGCGGCTCAAGTGAATCCTGGGTCTGGTGAGGCCAACGGCCATAAGTGGCGCCAGTGACGGGTCTCGGCGTCAGGCGGCCCCGCCCCCGCCTCTACAACTTGCGTAAATAGACGGTGACAGCGAGGCGGCGTGCATACCTGCTTCATCTGCCGCGCACCACGGCCACATTGTGGACAACCAAAGGAAGATGGTGTTGACAAAGTTAGCGCTGCTCATTACCGTTGTGACACGCGTCACCTCTCTGCCGCCGTTAACACTTCCATCACCCTCACCCGAGCTGCCAGATGAGCGTCCGGTGGCACCGACAGAACTCCTCAAGGTGCGCTGTGTTTTATGTAGTGACGTGAGCGATACTTGTTGTACATTCCTAAGTGTTATTCTTACACACTGTGCTTTACTCTACAGGCATTCGGTATGTCTGAGCCGGGTGTACGCAGGTGGTACACCGAGCCGCCACAGTACATGCTTGACCTCTACAACCAGGTGGCAGACTCCAGCGGCCTCACGCGTCTGCCTGGACCTTATGGTGCCACCATTGTCAGAGCCTTTTCAGAGAAAGGTCAGCCTCATAAATGATTCTCTTTAAAGTCACAATTCATTTGTCTCTTTAAGCCCAATTGTACACCAAAATGGTGGCACACATATAGAGCAAATATTTATATGACACAACACGAAGATTAACATAACGTATCATACACAACAATCTTTATATACAGAAGGAAGCAGAGACTCAACCTTCTCGTTCTCCGTAAATGGACTGGGAGAAGAGGAACAGGTGCTGCAGGTGGAGCTTCACGTTTACCACTCCCGCCTCCCGAAGACACAGAGGCACCTACTGGAGGACAACATCTACATGGTCTGTACTCTAGTCCACATTATGTAGTGTCCCCTCACTCCCTCACTACCAATAATGAAATATAAAGGCAGGAAATTTACACTAGTTATATCATTGTTGTGACTAAGAACGTGTCTAGTATGAGTCGCAACGTCTTTAGGGAACATTTTAATAATCAATGTATCCTTGGCAGTTGGAAGTCGAGTGGGTGAGTGAAGGAGGGCGGCAGGTACTGGTGAAACAACACGTCGCCGCCCATAGTAGTGGGTGGCGGGTGTTCAAAGTGGGTGGTGGTGTTGTGGGAGCCAGCGTAACCTTACAAGTAACAGCCACCACCTCGACGGGACGCTCCTTACCCCTCAGGCTACACCACGGAGCTCACGGAACACGGCAGCCACTCCTTGTCCTCTTCAACTCACACGCCGCCACCGTCAACAACACCGTCACACCGTCACCCGTCCCCCAACAAGGTAAATAATCTCTGTCCATATAATAACATCACCGTCACCCCGCCACAGGTAAATAATCTGTCTAAATAATAACAACACCGTCACCCCGTCCCCTAACACAGGTAAATAATCTGTCTAAATAATAACAAATACGTAACCTCGTGAGACAGCAATAGACAGTAATTAAGTACAGTATATTACAGGTTAATTGAGTCGTCTAGTTACCTCTCCTAGAGTATTGGTACAGTAATATCATTGTTTTGTAATACATGCGTAGTGAGAGAGAGAGAGAGAGAGAGAGAGAGAGAGAGAGAGAGAGAGAGAGAGAGAGAGAGAGAGAGAGAGAGATTAAATAATAACTTCAGTGTAAGAAATAACCTAACCTAACCAAAACCAAACTGAACTAGATTTAACCTAACCTAACTTAACCTAACCTAACCAAACCAAACTGAACTAGATTTAACTTAACTTAACCTAACCTAATCTACTCAAACCTAAAGTGACAATATTTCAATACGTAAAATATGGCTGCTGTGTACATAAACATGGCTGCTATGTACGTACAAATGTCTAACCTAACCTAATTTAACCTATCTTAACCTAACTTAACCAAGCTTAATCTTCCGGTAAAATAAGCTGGGAGAGCGGATCTTCCGGTAAAATAAGCTGGGAGAGCGGATCTTCAGGTGAAATAAGCTGGGAGAACGAATCTTCAGGTGAAATAAGCTGGGAGAGCGGATCTTCCGGTGAAATAGGCTGAGAGCGGATCTTCAGGTGAAATAAGCTGGGAGAACGGATCTTCAGGTGAAATAAGCTGGGAGAGCGGATTCAGGTGAAATAAGCTGGGAGAGCGATCTTCCGGTAAAATAAGCTGGGAGAGCGGATCTTCCGGTAAAATAAGCTGGGAGAGCGGATCTTCCGGTAAAATAAGCTGGGGTGGCTAATCTTCAGGTGAAATAAGCTAGGGTGTCTAATCTTCATGTGAATAAAAGGTTTTGAACACTTTTCAAAACACAATACAAAATATGGACACAAAATAAAAAAAAAAGTCTAATCACACTTAAATGTTACACTTATACACAAATACACTTACTTATATTAGTGTAGTTAGTGTGTCGATGGGACTAGAGTTATTTAAGAGTCTTGTTACCTGTGAATTAGACTCGTTCATATGCAAATAATCACCTGTTTTAATCTTTCGTCTAATAAGGTGAATTTTTAGGTAATTTTTAGGTTACCTTAAAAAATCATGTGTGAAAAGGTATTAGTTTTTCCTCGTATATATAAAATGATAAACGGGTATATTTTTAGAGTATAATAGTACACGTAAAATAAAGTATAATACCATTGGTTTTATATCATTATTTGTGGTATATCTAGTACCATCATTACTATATACTGCTCAAGGCTTTGGTATATTTATGATACAATGACAGATTCGTAATCAAGGTATTGTTTTTTCCCCAGTAGAATCGACAAAGAAGACTACCACGCTACGGTACAGAGTATTATCAATCACAGTGGAGTCCTTCCCGAGGTACGGCGGCCATGTTGTGTACCATCAGCATACGCTAATCTCTCTCTCCTGTTCTATGATGCTGAGGAGAATGTTGTGCTAAAGCAGTATGATCAGATGGTGGCTATGCAGTGTGGGTGTCACTAGTCGCCTCTTACTGTCAAGGAAATGGCCAAGGAGTACATCCACATGATCTAAGTCACACGAGAAAATAGTTTCCAATGGTAGTTCTTTATTTACGTTTGAAAGGTGATGTAGAGTGAAAGAACAACAAGGGAACAATAACTCGCTTCCTCTTGTGTTATTATTTTCTATCAAGTGTAATTAATATTAAGCTTACAGTCCATAGTATAGTGTAATAAAGTAGAATTATTATAAGAACACGCTTCACTATACACACCACAGCTTCTCCATGTCAGATATAAACTACTCTCTATGTTTATAGTGACACTACACACTGTCACACTATAGATACACATGACACTGTACTGATACATACAACACATTACATAGTGGTGCTGATCATTTAACACACAGTCAAGGACAAACAAACTAACTATCGTGAGCGACTTATAGCGGTGTATAATATGTTCAGTCATTTGCCTAATACACAATTTATTCTATAAAAACCTGATAAATATAGTTTGGTGAACGCTTAAGTTGATGTATATTATAATTATAGAGTTTATAGTGATTTATATGGAAGGAAATATAGCTAACTGTCTCCTTTAATGTCTGTCTGTCTCAGTAGAAATAATGCTACAAAGGGAACAGACACGACACAGACTGTATATATTAAATGAAAGAAATATACTAAGTTTATTAACAGTTATAATTATGAACATAGTACAAAACTGAACACCACTATAGGTACATCATTTAACTTATTGAACGTCTTTAACTGTGGTAAAAATGGTTCATGTATTGGCCTAATGTACTTTATAACTAGATGACCATAGGGTAATTTTGTACTGTGATACTAGCTTTTGTAAAATAAAATGGGATCTTGTGGTGTTGTATTTTCTTACATATTATTATAGTGTTGTGCCAAATCGACCCCCTCGCCTGGGAGACGATTACTCCACACCGTAACGCTTGGAAGAGCACCACACAAGGTGTCAATACTTTCGAGTTAGCCCGACTGTATACCGAGGCAGACAAGCGCCAACGCCGGAAAGACGCACTAGAAGTAGCCCTCCACACGTGCAACATCTGTGGACGACCCTGCCGGTCCCGTATAGGCTTCGAGTCACCTCAGAGCTCACCAACGAAGGTGACGTCTTTAATAACTCACACCATTGTATCATAGCTGGATGATCGTCATACTCGATTCCGAGAGACAGCAAAGTAGGAGTGCGATGTGGTGTGTGTGTGTGTGTGTGTGTGTGTGTGTGTGCTTTAGCACGTGGGCTCCATAACCAACCATTATCCCCACTCCCCCACCAAAAAAATAAATAAATAAATAAATTAATAAAATTCTTCGAAAAAATTAATTCAGACAGTGAGAGAGACAGCACAAGGCCGGGGATGGCACTGAGAGATGTGTTCAATACTTGTAGTACCGTCATCATAAGTATCAGCGTGAAATTTATACATAACAACATAACATTAAGAACACAAGAATGGAGGAAACTGCAGTGACATACTGGGCAGTCCCGTTTACACCCAACCCCTATTGCTCATATCCATCCAACCTATGTTTGAAGCTATCCAGCGTGTTCGAGTTAATGATGATGTTTGGTAACTTGTTCCACTCGTCCACAACCAAACCAATGTTTACCTATCTCGCGCCTAAATCTAAATTTATCTAATTTAAAGCCATTGTTACGAGTTCGCTCCTGGTTGGATAGTTTGAGTACCTTTGTTATATCACCTTTGTTTAGCCCTGACTTCCATTTATACACCTCGATCATATCGTCCCTCACTCTACGTCTCTCGAGGGAGTGCAAATTAAGATTCTTTAATGATTTAATCTGTCTCTATACTCAAGGTTCCTAATGCCCGGGGTTGTCATATACTTAAGGCTGACCGGTCAAAGATATTGAGTTTTTTTTCATCGTGCAAATGAACTCCCTCGGCAAATCCAACAACGTCTTGTAGATGACAATGAGAAATCTGACTTTGATGTAGCAACAATGTGTGCAGCCATGGTTCAATAAGGGCATCTAATGAGAGTGTCTAGGCTGCACTGTACTCTTCATCTGCTCATGAGATACAGGTACAGGTACAGGTACAGATACAGATACAGGTACAGATACAGATACAGGTACAGATACAGATACAGGTACAGGTACAGATAAAGGTACAGGTAGCAGGTACAATCCTCCACCAGCGCCTCAAGGATGTGCTCACCCTCCCTTGTACTGTTGTCACGTGTGGGAGACTGACAGAACATTGACTAAACTACCACACTGTAAGTCAAGAGCCCACTCACACCTCAACACCTGCAGACAGTCCTCATATACTCGACGGAAATATTAATGAAGACAATAAAACCTGAAGGAGTAAATGTGACTCGCTGCTGCAGGAGGTCTTGACGAATAACAAAAAATCACATGGATGTCTGGAGATTTTAACAGGGAATATATTGTATCGTGGGGAGGAATGGTCTCCAACTATCAGTACTCAAGGGGATAAATTATCGTACGCAAGGGTTAAATCATCACACTCAAGGGTTAAATCATCGTCCACAAGGGGTTAACACAAGCTAGTTTACAACCTCTCCTTACTGTTATATTACTGGCATCCTTTGTGACTGTTCTCCCATAAGCTATTCCCTCAATATTAAAAACCTGAAGAAGAATCTCAACCCCGAGCTTATTTTCACCTGTAGATTAATTACCCTAATCCTAACCTAACCTAACTCCAGCTTATTTCCATCTAAAGATTAACCCACCCAAATCCTATCCTACCCTAACCTAACCAAACCACCCTAACCTAACCTAACCATCCTAAACTAACCTAACCTAAACCACTCAAATCCTAACCTAACCTAACCACCCTAACCTAACCACCCTAAAGTAATATCAGGATGGTTAATATTCAGACCAAAATAAACTAAAATGAGAAATTCCTCAGATGAAACAAAACAATAATTATCAAAGGAGTTAATATCGCCTTGGCTTTATGCATATCCCCCCTACCCCTCCTCCAACCTCCCTACCCTCCTCCAACCTCCCCAACCCTCCTCCAACCTCCCCCCTACCCCTCCTCCAACCTCCCCTACCCTCCTCCTCCTCCAACCTCCCTACTCCCAACCTCCCTACCCTCCTCCAACCTCCCCTACCCTCCCTCCAACCTCCCCCCACCCCTCCTCCAACCTCCCAACCCTCCTCCCAACCTCCCAACCTCCTCCAACCTCCCCTACTCCTCCAACCTCCCTACCCTCCTCCTCAACCTCCCTCACTCCCTCCTCCAACCTCCCCTACCCTCCTCCAACCTCCCCTACCCTCCTCCTCCAACTCCCCCTACCCTCCTCCAACCTCCCCTACCCCCTCCAACTCCAACCCCCCTCCTCCAACCTCCCTACCCCTCCTCCAACCTCCCCCCCCCTCCTCCAACCTCCCTACCTCCTCCAACTCCCCCAACCCTCCTCCAACCTCCCAACCCCTCCTCCAACCTCCCTACCTCCTCCAACCTCCTCACCTCCTCCAACCTCCCACCCTCCTCCAACCTCCCCAACCTCCAACCTCCCCACTCCTCCACTCCCTCCTCCAACCTCCCCTACCCTCTCCTCCAACCTCCCCAACCCCTCCTCCAACCTCCCTACCCTCCCTCTCCAACCTCCCTACCTCCTCCAACCTCCCCTACCCTCCTCCAACCTCCCTACCCCCTCCTCCAACCTCCCAACCCCTCTCCAACCTCCCTACCCCTCCTCCAACCTCCCTACCCTCCTCCAACCTCCCTACCTCCTCCAACTCCCCCACCCTCCTCCAACCTCCCCAACCCTCCTCCAACCTCCTCCTCCCTCCTCCAACCTCCCCTACCTCCCTCCTCCAACCTCCCCTACCCTCCTCCAACCCCCTACCCCCCTCCTCCTCCAACCCTCCTCCCCCTACCCCTCCAACCTCCCCTACCCCTCCTCCAACCTCCCCTACCCCTCCTCCAACCTCCCCTACCCCTACGAGCCAACAGCGTGTCTCCAGGGCCATAAATATGTTCGCTGGTTCCTGTTACGTTCTTGGAATCACAGAAAGAATTGTCATGTTCCTTTTTGAGTTGGCGATAACGCAATCAGTAGACAGTATATTGAAGTTTAAATGTGTGTGTGTGTGTGTGTGTGTGTGTGTGTGTGTGGTAGGTCCGATATATGAGTGGGAGGGAGGCAGGGAGGTTTGGGAATCCCTTATAACACGGGTCGTTCTTAAGCCAAGGTCAGCATCACTCGTCCTCACGGTAGATCAATATATTTGTACCCCCACATACCTGTCTATCTCACCCATGACGTAATTGACAGGTAGGTAGAAGGATGGGAGGGTGAGGAGATGAGATAGATGGAGTCCTTACAAGGTTAATCTAAACCAAAACAGATATGTGTGTGTGTGTGTGTGTGTGTGTGTGTGTGTGTGTGTGTGTGTGTGTGTGTGTGTGTGTGTGTTGTTGTTGTTGTTTTTTATTGTTGTCATGTAAACCAGGATGTCTTTCTGTTGACAATTGATGGTTAAGTGAGAGACAGACTTATGGTAAGAATGGGAGAATTATGTTAATGAAACAACCACGACAAAGGGAACTGTTCAACTGGCCAATGTTGTTTATTATTGGCCGTCCACTTTGTATTTGTCGAGCTACATAAAGTGTTATACTATCAATAATCTTCCATCTTATAATCTAACCTAATGTAATCTATTCTAAGCTAAGCTAAGCTAAGCTAAGGTAAGGTAAGCTAACCAATCCTAACCAAACTTAATCTAACCAATCCTAAAATAACCTAACCTAACCATAACACAAAATAACAATATATATGTACACCCTGTACATACATACAGACACACACATATATATATATATATATATATATATATATATATATATAATATATATATATATATATATATATATATATATATATATATATATATATTACATACATACATACGGACATGATGTCAGGTGTAAAAGCCTCGACAGACTCAGATAGTTACATCATTAAACTATCCTTGAAATGTGTGTGTGTGTTGATGATGTGTGGGAGTTATTGATGTATGTATGTATGCATGTATGTATGTATAAGGATAATGTCAATTGTGTAAGAGTTAATGATGTATGTATGTATGTATGTACACGGATATTATCAAATGTGTAAAAGTCGTTGATGTATGTATGTTATATGTATATACGTAATACACCTGTCTGTATGTATGTCCGCATTCATCACACCACAGGCCATCTCTCTGAACACTCCCGGCATTGACAGTGTAATAATCTGAGGTGAAAAGGACAAATGGCTCGAGATCTTGTCACACCGGGACGAAAAACAACTTTACCAAGACCAATGATTTAATCCCATATACAATTGTTAAGGAGAATGTGCTGAGTTAGTCTCGTTTGGCTGTAATGGTTTTTTATATATATTGATGGGATGATGAAATAAAATGCCATTATTGATTTACCTGGATTAGAGAGACAGTTAGTTTAGTGGTGTAGTTTATATTCGGTAATAGGGTAAGGTAGGGTAGGTTTAGGTTATGTTAGTTTAGGTTTAGGTTATGTTAGTTTAGGTTAGGTTATGTTAGTTTAGGTTTAGGTTATGTTAGTTTAGGTTAGGTTGCGTTAGTTTAGGTTAGGTTACGTTAGTTTAGGTTTAGGTTACGTTAGTTTAGGTTAGGTTAGGTTAGTTTAGGTTAGATTACGTTAGTTTAGGTTAGCTTAGGTTAGTTTAGGTTAGATTACGTTGGTTGGGTTTAGATTACGTTGGTTTAGGTTAGATTGCCTTAGCTTGGTTTAGTTTAGGTTAGGTTAGATTAGTTTAGGTTACAATAGGTTATGTTAGGTTATATACAGCATATACTCAACAATGTACTAGGGAGGTTTATTATAATTCTGGTGATGTAAACGACCAACTGGAGAATTCGTGTTGTTTACTGTACACATACCAGCATGGTGAGGGGGGCGGATGTGTGCCTCAGTCCCTCCCAGGTGGCAGCTTAGCTCATTAAAGAGCCTTACCTAACCTAGCACAACCTGAAAGCACAACCTGAAGCTAACGTAACCTATTGGGCATGAACAACCTAAATACTGGCATGCAACCTAAACAACGTGATCTGGCACTCAGCAACGTGGCCTGAAGCTGGCACAGCCTGGAGAGCTGGCGTGATCTGGCCTGGAAGCTGGCGTGATCTGGCTCAGAGCTGGCGTGAGTCTGGCACAGGCAACGTGACCTGGCTGAGCTAGCGTGATCTGGCCTGGAAGCTGGCGTGATCTGGCCTGGGCTGGCGTGATCTGGCCTGGGCTGACGTGATCTGGCCTGGAAGCTGGCGTGATCTGGCCTGGGCTGGCGTGATCTGTGGCCTGGGCTGGCGTGATCTGGCCTCTGAAGCTGGCGTAATCTGGCCTGAAGCTAACGTGGCACAACCTGGGCTAACGTTGCCTGAAGCTAACGTAACCTAGCACTCAACCTAACCTAGCACAAGCCTAGCGTGATCTGGCACTCGGCTAACGTAACCTAAACTAACGTAACGTAACCTAACCTAAACTAACCTAACCTAACCTGGCTAACGTAATCTGGCCTAAACTAGTAATCTGGCCTGGCTGGCGTAATCTGGCCTAAACTAAACGTAAACACAACCTGAAGCTGGCGTAATCTGGCTTCTAAAGCTGGCGGCACAAACTGGCGTGACACAACCTGAAGTGGCGTAATCACAATCACAACCTGGCCTGGCCTACACCTGGCCTGGCTAACGTAATCTAACCTAAACTAACGTAATCTAATCTAACCTAACCTAACCTACCTAAGCTAACGTAATCTTAACCTAAATAACGTAACCTAACATACTAACGTAATCTGCCTAAACTAACATCGAAAAACCTAAACTAACATCAATCTAACCTAAACTAACGTAATCTAATCTAACCTAACCTAAGCTAACGTAATCTAACCTAAACTAACGTAATAATCTAACCTAAACTATAACGTAATCTAACCTAAACTAACGTAATCTAATCTAACTAACCTAACCTAACCTAAGCTAACGTAATCTAACCTAAACTAGCATGTAACCTAACACAAACTAACGTAATCTAATCTAATCTAACTAACCCTAACGTAATCTAACCTAAACTAACGTAATCTAACCTAAACTAACGTAACCTAACCTAAACTAACGTAATCTAACCTAAACTAACGTAACTTAACCTAAACTAACGTAATCTAACCTAAACTAACGTAATCTAACCTAAACTAACGTAATCTAACCTAAACTAACGTAATCTAACCTAAACTAACGTAATCTAACCTAAGCTAACGTAATCTAACCTAAACTAACGTAATCTAACCTAAACTAACGTAATCTAACCTAAACTAACGTAACGTAACGTAACCTAACCTAACCTAACCGCCTAATCTAACGTAACGTAATCTAACATAACCTAACGTAATCTAACGTAACGTAACCTATCGGCATCTAACGTAACCTAACGTAACTTAACGTATCCTAACGTAACCTAATATAATGCAACCTAACCTAACGTAATCTAACGTACCCTAACGAAGATGAGTTACAGAGGAGTGACACAGGTGAGTTACAGAGTGACGCAGATGAGTTACAGAGGAGTGACGCAGGTGAGTTACAGAGGAGTGACGCAGATGAGTTACAGAGGAGTGACGCAGGTGAGTTACAGAGGAGTGACGCAGGTGAGTTACAGAGGAGTGACGCAGGTGAGTGGAGTTATCTACGTGGCCTGATAAGCCCTGACTCTACATCCGCAATCTTCTCTCGAGTTCCTTGCTATCAATTTCAAAGGCCAATCTCTGAGACGCTGTAAATGTGTGTGCGCGAGTGTAGGCGCGCTGGGGGGTGAGGGATGATGGTGAGGGATGGTGAGAAAGGACAGTGGGGGATGTTGGGGGATGGTGAGGGAGGGGGGATGGTGAGGGAGGGAGGATGGTGAGGGTGAAGGAGGGGGGATGGTGAGGGATGGTGAGGTACGATGGTGAGGCAGGGAGGATGGTGAGGGAGGTAGGGAGGATGATGGGGAGAGGATGGTGAGGGAGGGGGGGGATGGTAAGGGATGGTGAGGTGTACGTTGGTGAGGGGAGAGGATGGTGAGGGAGGGGGGATGGTAAGGGATGGTGAGGTACGATGGTGAGGGAGGGGGGATGGTGAGGTAGGGAGGATGATGGGGAGAGGATGGTGAGGGAGGGAGGATGATGGGGAGAGGATGGTGAGGGAGGGGGGATGGTAAGGGATGGTGAGGTACGATGGTGAGGTATGGTGAGAGACGTAATGTCACCAACTTCTGTGTTCACCATCATAACAATTTACTCTGGTCAATATGTATTTTTTTCTATTTTCTTTTTTAACCTAACCTAAAGTAACCTAACTTATCCTTAACTAAAGTTACCTAACTTATCCTTAACTAAAGTAACCTAACTTATCCTTAACTAAAGTAACCTAACTTATCCTTAACTAAAGTAACCTAACTTATCCTTAACTAAAGTAACCTAACTTATCCTTAACTAAAGTAACCTAACTTATCCTTAACTAAAGTAACCTAACTTATCCTTAACTAAAGTAACCTAACTTATCCTTAACTAAAGTAACCTAACTTATCCTTAACTAAAGTAACCTAACTTATCCTTAACTAAAGTAACCTAACTTATCCTTAACTAAAGTAACCTAACTTATCCTTAACTAAAGTAACCTAACTTATCCTTAACTAAAGTAACCTAACTTATCCTTAACTAAAGTAACCTAACTTATCCTTAACTAAAGTAACCTAACTTATCCTTAACTAAAGCAACCTAACTTATCCTTAACTAAAGTAACCTAACTTATCCTTAACTAAAGTAACCTAACTTATCCTTAACTAAAGTAACCTAACTTATCCTTAACTAAAGTAACCTAACTTATCCTTAACTAAAGTAACCTAACTTATCCTTAACTAAAGTAACCTAACTTATCCTTAACTAAAGTAACCTAACTTATCCTTAACTAAAGTAACCTAACTTATCCTTAACTAAAGTTACCTAACTTATCCTTAACTAAAGTAACCTAACTTATCCTTAACTAAAGTAACCTAACTTATCCTTAACTAAAGTAACCTAACTTATCCTTAACTAAAGTAACCTAACTTATCCTTAACTAAAGTAACCTAACTTATCCTTAACTAAAGTAACCTAACTTATCCTTAACTAAAGTAACCTAACTTATCCTTAACTAAAGTAACCTAACTTATCCTTAACTAAAGTAACCTAACTTATCCTGAACTAAAGTAACCTAACTTATCCTTAACTAAAGTAACCTAACTTATCCTTAACTAAAGTAACCTAACTTATCCTTAACTAAAGTTACCTAACTTATCCTTAACTAAAGTTACCTAACTTATCCTTAACTAAAGCAACCTAACTTATCCTTAACTAAAGTAACCTAACTTATCCTTAACTAAAGTAACCTAACTTATCCTTAACTAAAGTAACCTAACTTATCCTGAACTAAAGTTACCTAACTTATCCTTAACTAAAGTTACCTAACTTATCCTTAACTAAAGCAACCTAACTTATCCTTAACTAAAGTAACCTAACTTATCCTTAACTAAAGCAACCTAACTTATCCTTAACTAAAGTAACCTAACTTATCCTTAACTAACCTAACTTATCCTTAACCTAACCTAACTTATCCTTAACCTAACTAAACATTAACCTAAGCAAGCCTAACCTTAACCCTACACAGTGATTATTTTTCTTAAATTTTACCGCGGACAGCAGCAAGTTTATTGTGCACCCCATAATTAGCCTCCCCATCATCACCCTCCAACAATCTCCCCATCACCATCATCACCACCCTCCAACTTCCACCCCATCACCACCCTCCAACAATCTCCTCATCACCATCATCACCACCCTCCAACATCCACCCCATCACCACCCTCAACAATCTCCCATCACCACCATCACCACACCAACAATCTCCCCATCACCTGCTCACCACCCTCCAGCATCCTTCCCATCCTGCATCATCACCATCCTCAACATCCACCCCATCACCATCCTCCAACATCCACCCCATCACCACCCCTCCAACAATCTCCCCCAACACCATCATCACCACCCTCAACATCCACCCCATCACCACCCTCCAACAATCTCCCCATCACCACCATCACCACCCTCCAGCATCCTTCCCATCACCTATCAAAAGCACTTGCTAGTTTATCTTGTTCCTAATGCAGTACCGTCTGGTGTACATACTAGCAGTGTTATTATTATATCTGGGAAGAGAGAGAGAGAGAGAGAGAGAGAGAGAGAGAGAGACATGATAGGTACTGCAGTATATGAACGGACAGCCACACCCCAGCTTAAAGAAGGAGAGACACCGCTACTTAAAGACCATATTCACTAGCCGCCTCACCCACCAAACACACACACACACACTCCGGCCTCACCCCTTGACCTCACATAAGTTACCAATGTTATACGTACCCCCCGTTTACTGACCATCCATCTCATCCTTTGCTCGTACCCTCCACGGTGTTCCGCAAGACGCTATTCCCGGACCACTGCCGTTTGTATTTAAGTTATTGTAAGGCATCTCGATTCTGTATCTGGTGTAATCAATAAAACTACGACCGGGCTATAGAGGTTGTCAATAAGAGGGAGGTCAAAATAACAAAGAACGGTCCAGTTAATCAACACGAATGATTTCAAGATTTAATACGTAGCTGGAAAGGTAAACGAATGGGTAAAGGAAATCCAAGCTCTGTCAGATATTGCTAAGACTGAGCCAAACGCGACATTCACCCACGGAGTCAAATATCGCTACCTGATGCACACTATCCCCGACATCGGCTCTTTCCTCTACCCCATTGAAGAAGCCATCAGAAACGTATTTATTCCAACATTAGTGAGAAGCTACTGAGACAAGGAGGAATGGGAATCGCTAAGCCGGGAAGCTAGGAGAAACATACAGTCGGGAGGAAGAGCGGGAAGCCAGGGAGGAACGCACAGTCGGGAGGAAGAGCGGGAAGCCAGGGAGGAACGCACAGTCGGGAGGAAACCAAAATAATGTCATGTTATTTCCTTTCGTTTACAGTTTAGTGAAGGACCGAATGTAATACAGAAATGTTATTATATTTCACATAGAACTGGTGGTTAGGTTAGGTTAGGAACATCAAAAAGGTAGTCAAGATGATTTAGGAGTTTTTAGGTGACTAGTGAACGAGGAAGGTCTTTTAGGTGACTAGTGAACGAGGAAGGTCTTTTAGGTGACTAGTGAACGAGGAAGGTCTTTTAGGTGACTAGTGAACGAGGAAGGTCTTTTAGGTGACTAGTGAACGAGGAAGGTTGCAAGACGATATCACGAGCTGCTTTACTTAGCGTTAATGACCAACACACTCAGGCACTTAACAGGTGCCCAGATATAGAGTTACGGACTATATAGAGAAAATTCCGTTATACAGAGGATTCGTTAGATGTGAAACTTCCATCTAACGAACTATATAGAAATCTAAGTCCGTTATATCAAGAATCCATTAGATATGAATTCCTCCATCTAACGGAATATATGGAGAGAGAGAGAGAGAGAGAGAGAGAGAGAGACAGAGAGAGAGAGAGAGAGAGAGATTCGTTATATGGAGGTTTCACTGTACTGTAATGCAAAACGAATATGTAAAAATATTCTCTCAAAATCAGATGCAAAAATAATTACAACAGACAATGCACGAGATGTTATTAGGCAGCGTTGAGTGTAGCGCCGCAACCTGTTAATATCAGATCCTCTTATTATTAAACACTAACCATCCAAAATAATTCCTAATACAATGTTTACTCACACACACACGTTATAAAGGTAAGATGGTGGTGAGTGATGCCATAGAGAGCAGATCAAGTGAAAGAATATTCCCCCCTACCTCACCTCAGAGAACTAATGTAGGAGTGTGTATCAGGCAGATGATGTCCCAGTGAGGCGGACCACAAGACAAGCCGTATTGATGCTCTAAGACGACTCTAAGCCACTAACCAAGGCGATATAAACCCAAAGACACTCTCACTCCCTGGTACTGCCGTCATCCTGAACTACCATGAATACACAACTAACAAACAGTAATTATAAACAGGGAAACAACTTGTACTTATGCAAATTACTGGAAATTCTTTTTCTCAGGGCGCCCCAAATACTGGTAGATGGACTGCTATTGGAACCGGTGTATAATGTCGTGTTTATACTCGTGTCCAGCAACATAAGAAGAACTCAGTTTGCAGAGGATCTCACTTTCTTTTTCCTCTCTCTCTCTCTCTCTCTCTCTCTCTCTCTCTCTCTCTCTCTCTCTCTCTCTCTCTCTCTCTCTCTCTCTCTCTCTCTCTCATGCCAGAACCAATCTTCACCATGATAGGTTTGTTCCACTGGCTTTATGTGCTGTCCTCTGCGGCTGTTATTGTTGGTACTTCAGATGTGGCGGCCCCAATTGACTCCTCCTAAGGTGTTATGAAACGATCCTCCATATTGTGTAGGATACTAGGAGGGGAAGGATGCCGGGAAAGCCATCTGGAAGGCTTCAAGGATACCAGTTTCTTCCAGGTGCGGACAGAGGGTGGGGTGAGGGGGTGGCTTGTTCCCACTGAGAGCCATCTAGGTGTCAGTCAGTCAGTATTAATTCAACGATTACCATATTTTTACGATAACAGCAAAACATGAAAAGAGACGATTACCGTAAGACGATGAATTAATAAACACTGGTGAATAATCGGGAATCTTCAGACGATACATCCCGTTTAGCGCCTCGAAGAACGACATCTGTTCCCACTATCGAGATCTTTGTTACAGAAATGCCTCGCCAAGCTACACTGAGTCAAAATCTCTCAACATTCACACGGACATTGGAAGCACTGATGACTTACAATACATAAAACTGTTTTCACTCCAAACAATTAAAACACCTGTGTCACACCAAGCTGAGGTTACTGTCACTCCAAGCTGAGGTTACTGTCACACCAAGCTGAGGTTACTGTCACACCAAGCTGAGGTTACTGTCACACCAAGCTGTAGTTACTGTCACACCAAGCTGTAGTTACTGTCACACCAAGCTGAAGTTACTGTCACACCAAGCTGTAGTTACTGTCACACCAAGCTGTAGTTACTGTCACACCAAGCTGAGGCTATTTTAAGATCCTCCTGTAGAAGCCACTTATAAAGATGATGTCACGAGGCCAGAGGTGAGTCATGAGGAGGCAGGTGGGGCGCTGGACGAGGTACTAAGTGTCGGGTCGGTATCACAATATCTGAGCGAGGCGAGTCATTGTTCCCCGCACCACCTGGTTAATCACAACACACAGACGGACACGTTATTTCTCCTGGCTGCTGCACTATCTTGCCATGCCCCCTTCCTCACACAATGAATGAACCTTGGTGGATTCCATTCATTTTACGGTTGTGGGCGTGAGTGCTCGCCTCCCTGGGTTATTATAGGTCCAGCTGGGCATGACTGTACAGCAATAGCCTCGTTAAAGAAATATGTGGGTGGGCAGGAGGTGGGTGGTGGATTGGGTGGCACCTCCCACTTACCTCTCCGCCGCTCCCTCCCTCATTATTAGGAGCAGCAGCGGGTCCCAGCTTCCAGTAGCTCTGCTCCCGTGGCCCGACGCGTGCCCTCTCCACCTCACCACGACACGTCTCCCTCTTCGCGCATTAGTGATAAACTCGCTCGCTCCCTCCCTCACCCTGCCAGCGGCCCTCACACATGTCTGCTTCAACATATTCCGCCATCTTGCTGGCGTTAGCAACGTTCCTGCTGGCACTGATGCCTCCACCAGCCAGGGGTACGACCACTAGGTTAAAGTTGCTCTCGTCTCCTCAACCACCTCTCAGTATATGTCTTAAACCAACAGAAATAAAAGCATTACTTAATGACAGTTGTTGTGGTTCATTATAGGACGACTGGTGAAGGCGGAGGAGGACCTGGATGTGACCCTAGAGGAGGGCGACCACACCACCTGCTGCCAGCGAGAACCAAACATGAACCACATTGGAGTCTCAGGTACACAAGCCTCTCACTACACCTCCAGTACTCACTACACAGTATATAATATAAACATCTGGCTCTCTGTTCTTCTAAACCAATAACAGCGAAGAGTAAGTCACCCAAGTGTTGTGTGGAGGAACCTTACTCTTATATGAAGACTTCAACACCGTACATTACACAGTTCTGAGTCTATGTGTGTACACCATGGTACTAGTGTGTGTATATGTGTACACCATGGTACTAGTGTGTGTATATGTGTACACCATGGTACTAGTGTGTGTATATGTGTACACCATGGTACTAGTGTGTGTATATGTGTACACCATGGTACTAGTGTGTGTATATGTGTACACCATGGTACTAGTGTGTGTATATGTGTACACCATGGTACTAGTGTGTATCAGTGCACATGAGACATTAACAGTGTACGTACAGGAGACATCACTGGATATAAACAACACCTTATTTAACACCTGTAATAAGTTGTGACACACCTGTTTACCTGTCGACAGATGTTACAGGTGAAGAGATCGTGATGGACGTGGGTCACTGCCCTCGACGCTGCGGCAAAAAGAAACAACTCAAGAGAAACGAATTCGAGCGACTCCTTTTGGACAATCCTGACATGGACCCACGAATGGTATGTGATAATAGTGTCTTGTAGTCAATTTAGTCTAAGTAACAACCGTATCTCGTAAACAATTGCCAGTTAACCCCAATAATTCACACTAATTACTCACATTCTCTGATGGTCATTCGTTATTGGGGTGTGTGTGAGTGTACAGTCACTCCAAAAAACTATCTATACAAAATTGTGTTGAAAAAATATGACACAACGGATGAAGGATTTTGACAACCCTACCGAGACAACAGGAGTCACAGTGTTCATTATGGGGTTTATCGATCACCCAGAGTACAGATAGTTTATTGAGTGACACCGAACTCTTACTTAAAACAACTCCAAGCTTGTATCCAGTCAGGGGTACCAACTGACCAGATGTAGTCACGGTTATGCATTGAGTCAAGGAATAATATTGTGTTTCATGCAGTTAGGACTGTTATTGTACACACACTCCTGTTGTCTCGGTAAGCTTGTCAAAATTGTTCGTGGGTCAATGAGTACAGGTGTGGATCAAGGATTTAATTAGTACAGGTATGGGTCTATGAGTTAATTAGTACAGGTATGGGTCTGAGTTAATTAGTACAGGTGTGGGTCTGAGTTAATTAGTACAGGTGTGGGTCTATGAGTTAATTAGTACAGAGTATAGACTACATGAGTTAGATGGTACAGGTATGGGTCTATGAGTTAATTAGTACAGGTATGGTTCTATGAGTTAATTAGTACAGGTATGGTTCTATGAGTTAATTAGTACAGGTATGGGTCTATGAGTTAATTAGTACAGGTATGGGTCTATGAGTTAATTAGTACAGGTATGGGTCTGAGTTAATTAGTACAGGTATGGGTCAAGGAGTTAATTAGTACAGGTATGGGTCTATGAGTTAATTAGTACAGGTATGGGTCTACGAGTTAATTAGTACAGGTATGGGTCTATATAAGCAAGCGAATCATCAAAGTATTGCCTTGTATTACAGTTGTTCTTACTACACTCTGGCCAACGACGGAGCCAACAATCATGCCCGGGGGAGGAGGAGGAGATGTGTGCGGCCTCAGCTTGGCGGGTAGAGAGGCTGGTCACCACAGAGGGCGTAGTGAGTGTGACGGTGACGGAGGCGTGTGAGTGTCAACCACGCCCCCACTCCTGCCGCCATCACCCACGCCCCGTCACCCTCCACAAAGGCACACCGTTACAGACTACAGTTGACCTCGGCCACTGCCAGGGTCACTGTTATCACGGTAAGGATAAATCTTTAACATTTTGTTTTCTTTCTGACCTCAAGCGCCATGATAGACACAGAATAGAGCTTAAATACTTTGAATTATATAAACTATTTAGAAGTGTATGTGTGTGTGTGTGTGTGTGTGTGTGTGTGTGTGTGTGTGTGTGTAGGGTGTGTGTGTGTGTGTGTGTGTGTGTGTGTGTGTGTGTGTCTATAAACCGATATATTCTGAGTGTGTTATTCTCGTTACAGATCTGGGTTGTAAAGCTATCAAGTCGAGGACGGTGTCAGTGGAAGGTCCCAATGGTAAGTGTCTTCGATCCAGGAATAACATCATAAGGCTAGGTGGAACAGGAAGCTCTATAAGGCTAGGTGGAACAGGAAGCTATTTTGGATCACCTGAAGATTCGTCACTCCTCCCTTCTACACCCACCACTCAATTCACCTGATTATTAAACACTCTAATGATGGGTATTTTCACTAAAGTATTCCCAGGATATTATATATAAACAAATTAACAACCCAATTAGATGGTTCTATACAGTTAACCATTCAGGGACGACTGTATAGCAGGGGGCGGGGCATAACAGCCAATTTAATTTGCTTCTAGGATAATATAAAAACTTGACTGCATCTATCTATATACCTGTATCTATCTATCTACCTGTATCTATCTATCTACCTTCTATCTATCTATCTATCTATCTATCTATCTATCCGCGGCAGGAGCTGAGTGTGTGTCGGTCGTGGAGGAGTGTGGCTGCCAGTCGTCTTGCTACCGGGCCTCTCTCTACCAACACGTATATAACTACACGACCGAGGACGACCCCAGTGTTCAGGTGAGGTTCAGTACGACCCCTAGTGTTCAGGTGAGGTTCAGTACGACCCATCTAGTGTTCAGGTGAGTGTTCAGGTGTTCAGTACGACCCATCTAGTGTTCAGGTGAGGTTCAGTATGACCCCCTAGTGTTCAGGTGAGGTTCAGTACGACCCCTAGTGTTCAGGTGAGGTTCAGTACGACCCATCTAGTGTTCAGGTGAGGTTCAGTACGACCCATCTAGTGTTCAGGTGAGGTTCAGTAGACCCCCTAGTGTTCAGGTGAGGTTCAGTATGACCCATCTAGTGTTCAGGTGAGGTTCAGTATGACCCATCTAGTGTTCAGGTGAGGTTCAGTAGACCCCCAGTGTTCAGTGAGGTTCAGTATGACCCCTAGTGTTCAGGTGAGGTTCAGTACGACCCCTCAGTGTTCAGGTGAGGTTCAGTACGACCCTCTAGTGTTCAGGTGAGGTTCAGTATGACCCCCCGTGTTCAGGTGAGGTTCAGTACGACCCCCAGTGTTCAGGTGAGGTTCAGTACGACCCCCAGTGTTCAGGTGAGGTTCAGATGACCCCCAGTGTTCAGGTGAGGTTCAGTACGACCCCCAGTGTTCAGGTGAGGTTCAGTACGACCCATCTAGTGTTCAGGTGAGGTTCAGTACGACCCATCTAGTGTTCAGGTGAGGTTCAGTACGACCCCCAGTGTTCAGGTGAGGTTCAGTGACCCCCCAGTGTTCAGGTGAGGTTCAGTATGACCCATCCTAGTGTTCAGGTGAGTTCAGTACGACCCCCAGTGTTCAGGTGAGGTTCAGTATGACCCCCAGTGTTCAGGTGAGGTTCAGTACGACCCCTAGTGTTCAGGTGAGGTTCAGTACGACCCCCTAGTGTTCAGGTGAGGTTCAGTACGACCCATCTAGTGTTCAGGTGAGGTTCAGTATGACCCCCAGTGTTCAGGTGAGGTTCAGTATGACCCATCTAGTGTTCAGTGAGGTTCAGTACACCCTAGTGTTCAGGTGAGGTTCAGTATGACCCCTAGTGTTCAGGTGAGGTTCAGTATGACCCATCTAGTGTTCAGGTGAGGTTCAGTACGACCCCTAGTGTTCAGGTGAGGTTCAGTACGACCCCCAGTGTTCAGGTGAGGTTCAGTATGACCCCTAGTGTTCAGGTGAGGTTCAGTACGACCCCCTAGTGTTCAGGTGAGGTTCAGTACGACCCCTAGTGTTCAGGTGAGGTTCAGTACGACCCCCAGTGTTCAGGTGAGGTTCAGTATGACCCCTAGTGTTCAGGTGAGGTTCAGTATGACCCCCTAGTGTTCAGGTGAGGTTCAGTATGACCCCTAGTGTTCAGGTGAGGTTCAGTACGACCCCCAGTGTTCAGGTGAGGTTCAGCAGCCCCCAGTGTTCAGGTGAGGTTCAGTACGCCCCAGTGTTCAGGTGAGTTCAGTACGACCCCCAGTGTTCAGGTGAGGTTCAGTGACCCCTCTAGTGTTGGTGAGGTTCAGTACGACCCCCAGTGTTCAGTGAGGTTCAGTACGGCCCCCGTGTTCAGGTGAGGTTCAGTACGACCCCCAGTGTTCAGGTGAGGTTCAGTACGACCCCCAGTGTTCAGGTGAGGTTCAGTACGACCCCTAGTGTTCAGGTGAGGTTCAGTGCAGCCCCCAGTGTTCAGGTGAGGTTCAGTACGACCCCCAGTGTTCAGGTGAGGTTCAGTACGACCCCAGTGTTCAGGTGGGGTTCAGTATGACCCCTAGTGTTCAGGTGAGTTCAGTACGACCCTAGTGTTCAGGTGAGGTTCAGTACGACCCCCAGTGTTCAGGTGAGGTTCAGTATGACCCCCTAGTGTTCAGGTGAGGTTCAGTACGACCCCCAGTGTTCAGGTGAGGTTCAGTACGACCCCTAGTGTTCAGGTGAGGTTCAGTACGACCCCCTAGTGTTCAAACCAAACCAGTCAATCATCACAAGGGTATATAATTAGTCCATTTAAACACTATAGCAATGGATGTCACGTTATTGTACGTTATAACCAGAATCTATTTCACTATCAACAGGTAATTGACGTCGGCACCTGTACTGGCGAATGTGACATCGTTCAGGAGGACCAGTGTGTCTTGAGGTGAGTGACATCACCCCTTAGAGAGTGTGTGTGTGTGTGTGTGTGTGTGTGTGTGTGTGTGTGTGTGTGAGAGAGATTAATACACAATATCTCCTAGACCCATATGATTTACAGACTCGTGTTTAGGGGCTAGTACACACACACACACACACACCAGATTGAGTGATATATATATAATAAAAATATGTTAGTAGTAATATCTATTTAATAATTGAGTTTATTCAATTATAAGTGTATATAAAGTGAATATAAGTAATAATCTTCATAAAACAGTTTCTCCTCACATCTGTCTCTCCCCCACCACCAGAGAGACTAGCGGAGGGTGCATGATGTCCCTGGTCAAGAGAAACTCCCGGTGTTCTCCCTCAAGCACCAAAGACATGGAGATACACCAAGCAGACGGCTCCATCCGCTCTCTCACCACCATCACCCACTGCGGCTGTCACTGAAGAGAGCTAAGGTTCCCCAGGCTAATACAGACAGACAGACAGACAGACAGAAACACTAAAGCAAGCTAAGGTCTCCCAGCCTAACACAGACAGACAGACGAACGAAACACTAAGGCAAGCTAAGGTCTCCAGCCTAACACAGACAGACAGACGGCAGACAGACAGACAGAAACACTAAGCAGCTAAGGTCTCCCAGCCACAGACAGAAACACTAAGGCAAGCTAAGGTCTCCCAGCTAACACAGACAGACAGACAGAACAGCCTAACACAGACAGACAGACAGACAGAAACACTAGAAGCTAAGGTCCCCACCTAACACAGACAGACAGACAGACAAAACACTAAGCAAGCTAAGGTCTCCAGCCTAACAAGACAGACAGACAGACAGAAACATAAGCAAGCTAAGGTCTCCCAGCCTAACACAGACAGACAGACGACAGAAACACTAAGTGGTCTCCAGCCTAACACGAAGCAGACAGAAACACTAAAGCAATCTAAGGTCTCCCAGCCTAACACAGACAGACAGACAGACAGAAACACTAAGGCAAGCTAAGGTCCCCCAGCCTAACACAGACAGACAGACAGACAGAAACACTAAGGCAAGCTAAGGTCTCCCAGCCTAACACAGACAGACAGACAGACAGAAACACTAAAAGCAAGCTAAGGTCTCCCAGCCTCTACAGACAGACAGACAGACAGAAACACTAAGGCAAGCTAAGGTCCCCAGCCTAAACAGACAGACAGACAGAAACACTAAAGGCAAGCTAAGGTCTCCCAGCCTAACACAGACGGACAGACAGACAGAAACACTAAGCAAGCTAAGGTCTCCCCAGCCTAACACAGACAGACAGACAGACAGGAAACACTAAAGGCAAGCTAAGGTCTCCCAGCCTAACACAGAGCAGACAGACAGAAACACTAAGCAAGCTAGGTCTCCAGCCCACAGACAGACAGACAGACAGAAACACTAAGGCAAGCTAAGGTCTCCCAGCCTAACACAGAGAACAGACAGACAGACAGAAACACTAAAACAGCTAAGGTCTCCCAGCCTAACACAGACAGACAGACAGACAGAAACACTAAGGCAAGCTAAGGTCTCCCAGCCTAACACAGACAGACAGACAGACAGACAGTGAAGCAAGCAAAGATCCTCCATCTTAACACACACACACACACACCTTATCCCTCTCATAGGTTGAGGAAAAGTAAAAAAAAAATAAATAAAAAAATTAAAACATGAGAAGAAAAAAAAATTATCTGAGATTAAATGTCAAATATAATACAGCGAGAACTAGACAAGCGACAAAAAAATACAAAAATAAATAAATAAATAAAAGACATAAATAATAATGGTAAACAAATCTCGCATCAGAACTACTCTCTCGCTTGTTCTGTCCTCAATGTTGTCCTAGTTACTTTCTAAAGAGGCTTGAACCATATAGGAGGCTAATACTATACTTATATTATACCCGTAGTGGCTTCATATTCTAGTATATTGTTTCCCATAAGAAGGAGGGAGAGTAGACCAATGGTATTCACTGTAAGGAGTTATTTCATTGATCCAAAGGTGATAGGCATTTTTTTGAGCTTGTGTGTGTATGAAAGTCAAGAGTGATTCAAAGTGTGTGTATGTGTGTACAGGAGACGTTAAGCATGGGTTTATATGTAATACTGTTAACGTCTCCTGTACACACATATACACTATTAATGTCTCCTGTACACACATGGACACTATTAATGTCTCCTGTACACACATACACACTATTAATGTCTCCTGTACACACATACACACTATTAATGTCTCCTGTACACACAAGGGGTTTAAACACACTAACCTGTCACCTTTAACCACTCTGAAATATCACCTTAATCCCTTTCTTACCGCAAGTTGTAATAACCCGTTAAAGTTGTAAATTAAAAAAGATTAATTATTTAGATGCTGGACTATAGCTATTTTTACATACATTGGCTAGTATATGTTGAGAACCACAAAGGAAAAAAACACTAAGTTCCCAAGCGCCTTCATAAAGTTCCCAAGCTCTTAAATGAAGTTCCCAAGCTCTTAAGTGACGTTCCCAAGTGCCTTCGTGAAATTCCCAAGCCCTTTCACCTTTTCATTTTCCACTGTGGTTACCAACATATTCATGACTCACGCTCACCTACACTGCTTTACGTGCACAGTGAGTAGGTAGATGGAGGGTCACGGTAAGGATGGATATAAAACAGTGCAGCAAAATACATATAGTTTCCATTACTGTTCTTATGTTGTATGCTTAGTGACGGTAAGTCTGTGTTTACATCATCAACTCCAATGTATAACTCACCCCAACAAAATATCTTTCCCCTGGATGATCGATGAACTTCAAAATGAACACTGTGACTCTTGTTATCTCCTTAGGGTTGTTAAAATCTTTCATCCATTGTGTCATATTGTTTTGCATAAAAGTAAGGATACTTTTTTGGGGGGCGATGAACCTAATTATGGGCAAAAAACATAGACAATCTCTCATAGTGTCATGTACCAGGACTGTGAATGCTTACAATAGTGTCTTTCAAGGTGTGTGACTTCTGTTGTATCCAGTAGGTGCTTAACCCTTTGATGATAATGATTTATTTCACACAGTAAGATAACCCTTTGAGCTCTTAAGTGTCAAGACATCGTACTCAAGGGATTAATTCATCGTATTCAAGGGGATAAATAATAGTATTCAAGAGGTTAAATAATCAAACTCAACAGGCTAAGTTATCATACTCAAGGGGTTAAGTAACCGTACTCAAGAGGCTAAATAATCGTATTCAAGAGGCTAAATAATCGTATTCAAGAGGCTAAATAATCGTATTCAAGAGGCTAAATAATCGTATTCAAGAGGCTAAATAATCGTACTCAAGAGGCTAAGTTATCGTACTCACGGGGTTAAAAAACCGTACTCAAGATGTTAAATTATCGTACTCAAGGTGTTAAATATTTATTTAATGAGTACTAGAGGATCAAGGTGTACACTTTGTTGTGTTAAAAATATTTCACGTATTACTGATACTGATTATTTGGAGATGCTTACACAATATATATATATATATATATATATATATATATATATATATATATATATATATATATATATATATATATATATATATATATATATATATATATATATATATATATATATATATATATATATATATATATATAATATATATATATATATATATATATATATATATATATATATATATATATATTATATACAAGCACACATATACAATATGCACAAAAAACATACACACAATATATACGAAAACACAACAAATCTCTATTAAACATCAGAAAATGAATCCCAAATTCGGCTAAATAACATGTGTATCCCATCATATGATATATAAACAGGAATAATCTGATCTGTGATTACTGAATATAAACAGTACGCATTATAGAGACAGAATTATAGCTTTATACAGAGGCTTCATCTGTACCAAAAAAAAATCATTAAAAATGTGATAATTGACTATTTTGTGTTTTTTTTCCCACCAGCCATGTTGGAGTCGGTTCAGTGCAACACCAGGATAAGAGACATAGTGGCTTTAAGTCTGTTTATTGCACTATTTATTTTTCTTTAATATTGTTAAACCTATGTCGCTTGTCACCATCTTGTTCTGAATGTCTCGAATTTATTAGATATTATTTTGGTTCAGGTTTTATGTCTCTATCTGTGTCTGTCTCTCGTGACAAGGAGCATTATTCTGTGTTCATAAAGTGTTCCAAGAATAAAGATGGAACAGGATATACTTATAATACCAGAAGACATAAAAACGCCAACCAATCACCTTGGAAACAAATAGTTGGCAAATTACTGATATAAGTAGTGAGAAAAATGTCATTAAATTATTCCAAGCGTCATTACGACCACTAATTATTCCGCAATCGAACTGTCGATACTAGATTCGGATTCGTCATGCTCAGGAGTACCTATACAGTACAGTCTGCATTTACGCGGTCAATTGAACCTGTGGAGGTCCGTGTAAAACGAGAAACGCGTAAACGGAATAACAGAACATATAGGATTAATTGAAATAGAGACTGGGCCGACTCCCAAACTCCACTTTTTCCGACAGTATGTGCCTTGTAGTAAAAATAACATCACAATTTTATGATGGTATTAACACACACATAATATCTAAATAAAAAACTACACTACTGTACAAATACAGAATAAAGGTGTTTAACACTTACGTTAGTAGAAGAGATGGGTCGGCACACGGGGATGGCGGCTGGTTCCAAGGCAGAGGGCAGATTAGTGGCCCTCTGGTGAATCACTATCACTCCTGGCGGATTTAAGTTGGATAAGTTTAGGTTTAGGAGGGAGATAGGAAGGAAGTGGTTCACAAATAGGGTGGTGGACGAGTGGAACAAGCTTAACAACTTTGTGGTAAGTGCTGGAACGCTGGAGAGTTTTAAAAGGAGGCTAGATATATTCATGGATGATAGAGTGTGGTAGTAACTCTCGACAAGAGCTGCCATGCACAGGCCAACCGGCCTATTGCAGACTCCTTATTTTCTTATGTTCTTATATCAAGGGTTCATTACATGTAAAACCTCCATCTAGCGGAACATATGGGGAGAGAAGTTACACCGAACAAAACTCACCTTGGTAATACTCTACAACACCGATAATATCATAACCAACAACTATGTGAACAAAATTGATAAAAGAAAAATTTATTCTAAACCTCCAGAAAATTCTCCTTAAAAAAAAAGGAGTAATTTCAATTTTGTATTTCCATAGATTCTGTTAAGAGTAAATAAAGTCCGTGGGCCCGAGAAAGCAACATTAACGCTTCTTCAATCGACAAATGCTTTTACCAGTAACCATTCCAAAACCTACCTAACCTAAGCTTAACTAACCAAACCAAAGCTGGCCTAACCAAACCTACATTACTAAATCTTCCTAACCAAACCAAACCTTCCTAACCAAACCTACTTAACGAAACCAAACCTACCTAACCTAACCAAACCCTACCAAACTTTATATACACATCACGGTACAGTACTGTCTATGCACTTATGAACCAATGTAAACATGGATGATGATTTTACCGAAGAAATAAAAATACCAGTAATTTGTATACATAATCTCGACCAATTTTTTTTATAACAATCAATAACAACTAACATTATTAACCACCATCAACCAGCAACAATAACCACCTATCAGCACCACCAACAACCACAACTGTATCTACCTATCTGTCACTATCTACGTCATTCCCATCAAGCAATAGATAATAAAACAAATATATACAACAAAAACTAAATAAAATCATCAAATAAACAATAAAATCAACACACAAATGAATAATAAAACTACAAAAATTATCAAAAAACCAAATTAACACGAACCTGCCTATTGCAGACTCCTTATTTTCTTATATTTAACACCTAATTACCACTAATCTAGGTCTAATTAATCCCTATAACGCGTTTTAATTATTTCACCAATATGTCCAGGAGACGTTCGTTGATCCTGTTCTCCGTCACAAGAGAGGGATCATCCTTAACAATCATTTAAGCGGTGGTAAGAGGTCATGTTCCATCATCTAACGTCAGACTCTTTCAACCAAGACGTCTTACTTTATAATGTTTAAACTATTACCACGAACTTTTCTTAATTATGTTCATATAAGTCCACGAATTTTTTTTTATTTATTCGTTTTTTAGTTACAAATCGGGTTTAATCTATCTTAAATTATTATATATCTTTCATTAAGGGTTGTTGGTTTTATTAATTTAAAACTGTCTATTTTTTTATTGAATTTGGGTGATATTTTGATTAGTCTTCATCGTGTTCATATACTACCATGAACACATCATATTTAATCGTTTTCAATATATGCATCCTCTTTTATCTATCTTGTTCTCTAAAAAATTATATCAAAATCATTATGTTAAGTTTTACTCGGTTAAAGTCTAAGTTATCTGCTCTTAGTAAAAATATAAATAATTTTTAACATAATACTCGTGGCTTGGCATGGCATCATTACTAGTACACAATACACTCAATAGATGGCGTTGACTCGTATACCTACATATACATTAGTCCTTTAAGTAATTTCTGTACATAATTCTGTTAATTACTGTATATATCGTTAAGTAACACTTTGTAGATTAACTGACACATTCGTTGATATAATAATAATAATAATAATAATAATAATATACTTTTACACCTTAAGTAGTATAGTGGATACTCTCCCCTTCAACTGCCGACTGATCACCCGCCGTTCGCTTACCAGCCTATCAGCTTAAAGCCAGCTACGTCGACAGACTACCTCCCTGGTGTGGATGCAGGGGTAGTATCGCTGAGTGAGGTCCGAGCTTCAACATCTCAGCGCTCTTGTAACCTTTCGCGTTCTCCACGGTGATTGGCTCCCGCACGATTCACACCTTGTTTTCTGATCCGGTAGAATCGTATAAGTACACCCCTGGCTGGCCGTGGACGTCATTCTAGACTACTCACCTGAACCAGCAAGACCTCTCAACAGCGCCTCACTAACCAGCTCCCTCAGAAAGCTCCTCACCCAACAGGACCTCTGAGCAAGCTTCTCACCACACAGCAACTCCTTAGCACTGCACTGTACATACAGAAAACGTATTGAGTTTCTATTCTACCTCCATCCTGAGTGAGAGATATCTTACATTTATGTGAGCCCATACAGAGATAATAGACAAGAAATAAGAATTTGACAACTGGCCTCATACAGTACGCTACACTAGATACGTCCATTTAACACCATTTGGCTTTAGTTCTCGGGCAATTGCTAGAATAAGGTAAATCAGTGCTTCCCCATCTGCAGTACTGTCACCCCGTCTGGTCCCCGAGATATGCTAGGGACTGTCAGTTGGTTGAAAATGTTCCGAGGGCCACCAGACTGGTGCCTGCACTTCGGCACCTCAGCTACCCTGAGAGATTGGAGCGCCTGAACTTGCCTAGCTTATACTACAGACGGGCAAGGGGTGACCTAGTTGAGGTGTATAAGCATCTCAAGGGGCACTACTCAGTCGAGTGTCCTTACTTAGAGCTGGCGGACGCTCGCCCCACAAGGGGTCACAGCTCAAGACTGAAGAAGCCGCAAGTCCAGAAAACTGTGAGGACAAACTTTTTCGGAGTGAGGGTTGTGAACTCTTGGAACAATCTACCAGAAAGTGTTGTGACGGCACCGAGTGTGAGCTCTTTCAAGACAAAACTTGACCAACACTGGAGCAGGTTCAGGTACATTCAGGAGCCGGTGCATGCCCAGTACTTCCCAACAGTGCGTAACAGAGACGTGACCGATCGCCCGGGCGGCTAGCGTGCCGATCAGTGGTGAAGAGGATAAAAGTAAAAGTTCAGAACCAGACCCGACCTCACCTTCCCCATTTCCGGCCGCACCTTCACTACCCCTAACCCCCAGACCATCATGCCCCCCACCCCCCAGTGAAACCACTACAAACCCCCTCCACATCGGCCATGCCCATACCGGACTTATCTCACCAGACTACCATTACCTCCGATCCTATCCTCCCCTCTCTGCCTCGTCCTGATTGTGTTGCAGCACCACCCACCCATCTGGGCACATTGCCTACCCCCTCACGCAAGCGGTGTTTAGCCACTGCACCTTTCCTCTCCTTCTAAAATTCACTTCAATCCTCCCTCTCTCCCTCCCCTGAACCTCCATCCCCCGTCACTAGCCTTTAAGTCAAGTAAAGTCCGTGGAGATCACTCTACCCAACGCTCTCAAATCAACACGACCTCTCAACAAGCTCCTCACCCAATAAGACCTCTCAACAAGCTCCTCACCCAACAAGACCTCTCAACAAGCTCCTCAACCAACAAGACCTCTCAACAAGCTCTCAACCAACAAGACCTCTCAACAAGCTCCTCAACCAACAAGACCTCTCAACAAGCTCCTCAACCAACAAGACCTCTCAACAAGCTCCTCAACCAACAAGACCTCTCAACAAGCTCCTCAACCAACAAGACCTCTCAACAAGCTCCTCAACCAACAAGACCTCTCAACAAGCTCCTCAACCAATAAGACCTCTCAACAAGCTCCTCAACCAACAAGACCTCTCAACAAGCTCCTCAACCAACAAGACTCTCTCAACTAGCTCCTCAACCAACAAGACCTCTCAACAAGCTCCTCAACCAACAAGACCTCTCAACTAGCTCCTCAACCAACAAGACCTCTCAACAAGCTCCTCAACCAACAAGACCTCTCAACTAGCTCCTCAACCAACAAGACCTCTCAACAAGCTCCTCAACCAACAAGACCTCTCAACAAGCTCCTCAACCAACAAGACCTCTCAACAAGCTCCTCAACCAACAAGACCTCTCAACAAGCTCCTCAACCAATAAGACCTCTCAACTAGCTCCTCAACCAACAAGACCTCTCAACAAGCTCCTCAACCAACAAGACCTCTCAACTAGCTCCTCAACCAACAAGACCTCTCAACAAGCTCCTCAACCAACAAGACCTCTCAACAAGCTCCTCAACCAACAAGACCTCTCAACTAGCTCCTCAACCAACAAGACCTCTCAACAAGCTCCTCAACCAACAAGACCTCTCAACAAGCTCCTCAACCAACAAGACCTCTCAACAAGCTCCTCAACCAACAAGACCTCTCAACAAGCTCCTCAGACCTCTCAACAAGACCTCTCAACAAGCTCCTCAACCAACAAGACCTCTCAACTAGCTCCTCAACCAACAAGACCTCTCAACAAGCTCCTCACCAACAAGACCTCTCAACAAGCTCCTCACCAATAAGACCTCTCAACAAGCTCCTCACCCAACAAGACCTCTCAACAAGCTCCTCACCCAACAAGACCTCTCAACAAGCTTCCTCACCCAACAAGACCTCTCAACAAGCTCCTCACCCAACAAGACCTCTCAACAAGCTCCTCACCCAACAAGACCTCTCAACAAGCTCACCCAACAAGACCTCTCAACAAGCTCCTCACCCAACAAGACCTCTCAACAAGCTCCTCTCTCAACACACCACACAAGACCTCTCAACAAGCTCCTCACCCAACAAGACCTCTCAACAAGCTCCTCACACAAGACCTCTCAACAAGCTCACTCACCCAAGACCTCTCTCAACAAGCTCCTCACCCAACAAGACCTCTCAACAAGCTCCTCACCCAACAAGACCTCTCAACAAGCTCCTCACCCAACAAGACCTCTCAACAAGCTCCTCACCACACAACAAGACCTCTCAACAAGCTCCTCACCACACAACAAGACCTCTCAACAAGCTCCTCAACCAACAAGACCTCTCAACAAGCTCCTCACCACACAACAACTCCCTAGCACTGCACTGTACATACAATATATATATATACATTAAACGCCATTGAGAGTTTCCCTTCTTACCTCCATTCTTAGTGCGAGATCTACATGTACGTATGTATGAATGTGAGCCCTACAAAGAGAAACTAGACAACTGGCCACATACAGTATGCTACAATTGGTGACCCCCGGAGTACAGTACGCTACACTATCTCCATGCAGCTACTTTGATATTTCTTATTTCTTATTAGCTTTAGATTAGACACCCCAGCTTATTTCGCCTGGGCATTAGAAACCAGCTTATTTTACCCAGAATTAGACACCCTCAATTTATTCCATCTGATGATTTAACACATAATCAGGTCTACTTAGCTGTGGTATCTAATCCTCAGGCAACATAAGCTGGGGTGTATAATCTTCAATAAGCTGGAATGTCTAATCTTCAGGTGAAATAAACTGGGCTGTCTACTCTTCAGGTGAAATACGTTGGGGCGTCTAATCTTCAAGATAAATAAACTAAGGTCCCGAATCTTTGGGTGAAATAAACTGACATCTAATCTAAAGGTGAATACGCAGCAGTGTCTAATCTACAGATAAAATAAGCTGAAATAACATATTTTCTGGTGAAATAAGTTGCATGTCTAATCAATACAGGTGAAATAAGTTGTAATGTTTAATCTACAGGTGAAATAAGCAGCATGTCTAATCTTCAGGTGAAATAAAGTGTTCATCGATATAAACTTACCTCAATGTCATATCATGCAATTCTAACACATACATGATAAAAAATAACTTGGGTTATACTTTTATCTTTATTAAATATTAGTAGGACAATATTACACCCACAAAGACAGGTACAGATATCAAAATAGTGAAGAAATAATAATATTCATCTTTGACGTACAGTAAACACGCTAATGATATTGAAGGTGCATAATTTAGTAGTTTATCTCAGTGACTAACTACCATTGCTACTCACCTAGTTACTGGGTTCTTATTAACACTGCCAAATGTTAGTTTAATTTGTGAATAGGATTGTATAGTGTGTGTGTGTGTGTACAAATTGAATAAGTCCTGTACTGTACTATGGATATAAATCTTCGCTCGCTTACAAATTAATTAACTAATACAGCGTGTTTACACCTTCTTAATGTGACACCTTGTATAGCATATTGTGACACCATGTACAGTGTATTGTGACACCTTGTTTTAACACCAGGTATAGTCTATACTGTATTGTTATAACACCAAGTACTGTATAGTGTATTGTGAGATGTATGTTATTTTATTATTTTAATTTGTTACACAGCATGGAACAGCAGGACCCAGCTCAAAAGCAACACCAAAGTGAGCACATTGACTTTTATTTTTTTTAGTAACGAGAGAGAGAGAAAAAGAGAGAAAAAGAGAGAGAGAGAAAAAGAGAGAGAGAGAGAGAGAGAGAGAGAGAGAGAGAGAGAGAGAGAGAGAGATGGCCGGAGGGAATATTCACTTGTATCTATACAGAACAAGAATGAACCAGAAATAAATACCTTTAGGAAATATCCACTTGAGTATACAGTAGTATATACAATACACGAATAAGCCAGAAATAAATATTTATTGAGGAATATTCTTTCATATAATAGCCACTCTTTTAACGTTAATATAGGGAGGTTATAATGATGTATATGACAACATTTATTGTCCGATTAATAATAACAAGCTGACAACAGAACAAGAACAGTGACAGCAAGTGTACATCTGACAATTAAGTGAATTTATTAATGTTTTCTGACAATTTAAGTGTACTGTGTTTGTCACATTTTACCCAATAATTAACATGAAAGTGCATTTGTTACATGTCATCTTATAAGTAAAGTATATTTGTTACATTTTAACGAATAAAAACAGTACCGGGGTATTTGTTATATTTTATCTGACGAGTAACAGTGTATTTGTTACATGTTATCTGACAAGTAACAAGATAACTATTTGTTACATCATCCGAGAACAACAACAAACACAAAGCCTGCGATACTATCTTACAGACATGTAAAGGGGCACGGTGGCTGAGTGGGTTCATTGCTCCCTCCTATCCTAAGTGTTACCAGTTTGATCCCGAGACACTTCCAGTCCACCCAGCTGTACTTGGGTACCTAAATTTACAGTTGAGGAAGTGAAGGAAGTCAGGTGCAGTGCCAGCCACACTTCCATCTTGTGTGACGACTGTTGATGTGCTGTTTATGATGACTAAACCCCTTGTGTACGATGACTTAACCTCTTATGCACAGCGACTTAACCACTTGTGTTCGGTGACTTATCCCTTGAGAGTGATGACAACCCCATGAGTATGATAACTTAAACCTTGAGTACAATGACTTAGACCCTTGAGTACAATGACTTAGACCCTTGAGTATGATGACAAACCTTGAGTACAATGACTTAGACCCTTGAGTATGATAACAAACCTTGAGTACAATGACTTAGACCCTTGAGTATGATGACAAACCTTGAGTACAATGACTTAGACCCTTGAGTATGATGACTTAAATCTTGAGTACAGCAGTTTTTTCACACAGGTAACAAGAACAGTTTTTCCATTTTAGTAAACATTGGGTCGGGTGATCCAGACCCAAATTGCACCCTTAGCGATGCATCTGCCAGCCCATGAAGCTGGTGGGATGAACTTAGGCGGTTGATAGAGCCGGTCCACTGTTTCTGCTTGGTGCTCTCAGTGTGAGATATGGCTGAGTGGGAGGGGTTGTGCCATCATGGGAGTGCTTAGTGAAAGACCATGGAAGAGTAAAAGTGAACTGTAATGCTTGTGTGCTTCAGCCTTTTACAAGAGGTCAGGATGTGCACAATAAACTAGCCCCCATGTTGTGTGGAGCAAAGCTGAACCTATGTTAGATTGGGACAAATTATATGAAGTTATTTTCACTAAATTAAGAAAAGGTTAGGTTGGGTTAGGTTAGGTTATATTATGTAAGTTAGGTTTAGGTAAATTAAGTTAGGGTTAGTTAGGTTATGGTAAGTTATGGTACGGTATGTAACATTAGGGTAAGTTAGTTTTGTCAGGGTTAGTTAAGTTAGGATAGGTTAAGTTATTTTTGGTTAAACTTCAGTTAAATTAGGTTGAGATAAGTTAGTTAAGGTTAAGTTACGTTAGAGTAAGCTGTGTTAGGTTAGATTCAGTTTTGTCTGGTCAAGGTAAGTTAAATTAAGGTAAACTATTATGTTAACTTAGGGTTAAGTTTGGTTAGGGTAAATTAGTCTAAGTTAGCTTAAAATGTTCTATCAAGATAAGTTATATAGGTTAGTTCTGGTTAGGTTCTACTGTACTACTTTATATTAGGGTAAGTTAGATTAGGTTACATTAGTCGAGTCATCAGGCTTCACCAGGGTGGAGGATCGGGAGACAGTGCATGACCATCCTCCGAGGCCTAAACCACCCTCACCTCCTTGCCAGTTCTCAATCTTCAAAAATGTGTACATACATAAGGAAAACACACACACACATTATTTATACTGTATATGAATTAAGTTAGGGAAAGTCAGGTAAATTAGCTTAGGGTTAGTCAGATAAGTTTAGTTTGGTTAAGTTAGGTTTTGTTACTTTTGGTTAAAATAAGTTAAAAATGTTACACACCACTTCAGATAAATCAGCCACTAACTACAATTACTTATGTGTCCCACAGGCCTGAGCAACACTGTATACTTAACCAGCAGTACATGAGCAGTCAGTGAAGGAGGCACTGCACGTTACCGCCTAATTGTAAAGTCAGATAACTTTAGAAAGCCTGGCTAACTTGTCAACCCAGGTGGTGAGCGCTTTACCCACTCAGCCACTGCACCTCTTAAACACACTGTGCTCATCATATACACAACTCAAGATGTCACAACCTGACCATTATTTACATTATTTATCTATCGAGCAAAATCCTTCACTCCGTTTACCGAGACAAGAAAACATTTTGGCACGGTGACAATGACCTGACGAGGGCATTGGCATAATAAGGAAAACTTGACTGGGGTATTTGTTGACAGTGTAAAGGTAAGTTTATGAGGGCATTGATGTGATAAGTTGATGTGAGTATTGGTGAGTTAGGGAGGACCTGAGGTGAGTATTTGTTGATGTTAAAGAGACGAGTGTATTTGTCCTGATTCCAAACTGACGTGAGTGTTCTCAATTTACTGGTGCTTGACATTTTAAGAAATTATATACTTAATTAATACTTACATTTACATGATTAGATAGTGGATTAATATTTAATTGGTATTAACTGATGCTCGACTTTATAAACATACAAACAAGCATCTGGTTCAATACATTAATACATTACTTTGTGCACGAGTCAATAAAATTGTGGACATAAATACTATATTATTACTACATCTTTACTACTACATTACACTATGTTATTATAAGTACTACAACATATAGGGGGTAATCTAATAGTTTTCTAAGTCAAGGGTAAAGCAATATGGCAGGGCTTTATATTTTGCTAATGGAAAGCTTCTATCACCTGAATATTAGACACTCATTTCTTACACCTGAAGATTAACCTCCCTAATACTATCTGCCAGGGTTAGCTTAGGTTAGGTTAGCATTAGGGTAGTTTATCTCCAATTGAAATAAGCTAAAATGTCTAATCTTCTGGTGATCCATAAGTTTAATACCTAAGTACTTGTTTCAGTAAATTTGGTTAATATGATTCAATTTGTTGTTTCGGAGTTGAGAAATTTACAATTTGGGTAAATTGAGCATCAGCGACATAATATTCCTGATAAAAAAGGTTCCACAACATAGAAAATTCATCAATACAAAGTAGGAGTGTGACACAGATGACACCGTAACAAGGTGAGTCGAGAGTGACAGCTTTGAAGATAATCCCTGGTCAGGATGGCCTCAGACACAACCAACAAGACAACAACAGCAAGAGTTATTATGGTTGGCCAATGTATCAGATTCGATGATATAAACACTGATGATGACATTTTATATGGAAGTGTTGTGACCATCACCCATTAACATGTGAAGATAACCTTGGATCACAAGCTCCTCAAACTAAACAAAGCTGACCCAGTTAATTTTTTCCCATCTGGTGGTTAGAGATGAGACATGTATTCACCACTGGGCTAAACAATCTGGGCTGCCAACGGGATTTTGCCGAAAGACAACACCCGCTGCTGCACACAACAATCACCAGTGACCATTATTGTGGCCTGATGTTAAAGCTGCACCACACAGATATCTATTGACCCCTACACTACGGGGCACGCCACTTTTGGTATCATATTTAGCCAGATGAAATTAATCACCTTAGAGGGGACGGCATCCACAAGGGGTTAATGATTGTGGTTTCAGGCGACTCGACCATCCTCCTTACAACCCACAAAAGACAACGATTATCCGATTGAAAACCTTTCAGCTCTGAGGGCACTCCATTCAGGATGAGATGCTGAAGAAGCAGTCAAAAAACTTCATTAAGACTCTCACTGTGAGTCTGAAGGACAAGTGAAGTGTACTGAAGTCAAGGGAGAATAATATTGAGTAATTATACTACATTAGTTAGTTGTTGGTCTGGCTTGTTATATACCCTCTTTTTGACCACTATTCTTGTGGGGTAATTAACTCTGTAGTGGTATAATAGCATGGTTCCTCTAGCTTGTGGACTACAGGAAAATTATCTAACAATGGCAAGACTACAGTTATCTATCTATATCTACAAACACATACAGGTATTACTGGGTTATCAAAAGAAGTATGTTACTATGTTCCTAAAAAAAAAAGAAAAAAAAAAATATCATGCTAAGCAAACACAGGTGAAGTGAAGTTAACACAAAGCTCAAAAAGTCCAAAATTCAAGTCCAATTTAAAGTGTGTACTAAGAGTCAAAGGTGAGTTTCCAGTGATGTAGAGTGTACCTGTGTGCATGGCTGATGTCTTACATGGCTAGTGTCTTACATGGCTAGTGTCTTACTGTTATGTGTCGTTGAATAACTGACATGTTTCTGAGTCAAGATCACCATCAAATGCTACATAATGGTGACACTTGTACCTATAACCTCACAATAAAATACTTATAATACTACTATTTGTATTTTATTCATGTATCTTCTTATTTATCTAAAAGGACTATAGTCACTTGTTTGTTTTATACAGTAATCATCATTGTTAGACATGCCACTGGTAAATCATGATAGAACAGTGAAGATTAGTGAGCCAATACAGTGTGTGTGTGTGTGTGTGTGAGGCAAATGGTGTAGTAGACATACAAAGATACTTCAATCAGGACATTCCACAATACATATGTCTACTGATTATGTTAAATTGGAAGTGTATAATATCTTGTGAAAAGTGTTCCCTCATTAGTGAAGTGTAAAAATGAATTCACGTCCTGCAAAATGGGTTTACCGAGGAATACCTGTACTTATGTTATTCCTATCAAGCAATTATTGTGTTTGATCAGTGAGGCCTAATACCCACCTTCCCTGACCTGACAAATGTATGTTGTACCTGCAAGAGGAATATGTCTCACGTGCAGCTGAACACAGGCAATGAATAATTCTTGATTACACAGTAGTTATATTGGCTATACGGGCAGTCCTCACTGTACAACGGGGGTGATCCCAGCAGAAACTGGTCTAGTGAGTGACTTTCCCAGACAATGTGATATAAATGGAGTCGTGTGTTTTTTGGAGATGATTTTCAGAGACCTCACTCAACCCAAACTAAATACAAACGACATAATAACTCAATAAACCCATACAGAATATAATTAAACAACCTCCATAAGTGCATTGAAACAAAACAAAGACTAAACTGAGATATTTATGGTATTGTCTCACTCTAGAAGATCTTTATAGGTTTCCCTCACATAGAGAAGGACACTGGTATTGAATTAAAACCACTTATACCTCCTATATATGAGAGGGAAGACTGGCCATGGGTAGAGCTTCCCTGAGTACAGCACCTCCTCTCTAAACTACTCACAGACTGACAAAGTGACACTCCAAGATGCCAGTGTTACCACCTCACCATCTTCTGAAGGAATTTGGGGTAGTTTTACAAAGCACAAGAAAGAATTGTCAACACTGGGAATAACTTGATATAAAGAACAAATCCCTGACTATGTGTCCTGGGTTGACAAATAAATACTGTAGTACCTTAGCAGTGAGACCTAGCTGGTGGAGTGGTGCAGGTTGTAGTGGAGTGGTGCAGGTTATAGTGGAGTGGTGCAGGTTATAGTGGAGTGGTATAGGCTGTAGTGGAGTGGTTTAGGCTGTAGTGGAGTGGTGTAGGGTGTTGTGGAGTGGTGTAGGGTGTTGTGGAGTGGTGTAGGGTGTTGTGGAGTGGTGTAGGGTGTTGTGGAGTGGTGTAGGGTGTTGTGGAGTGGTGTAGGGTGTTGTGGAGTGGTGTGGGTTGTAGTGGAGTGGGTAAGGTGTTGTGGGTTGTAGTACAGTAGTTTGAACACAATTTTTGAAACTTGTATAAGAAAAAATCTGCACAACTAATGGCAAAAAGTGTTAAGTAACTTATCAATTCAATATACCTAGGCAAAAAATATGTAAAGTGGTGGGAGAGTACAGAGAGTATTGCCTGAAAATTATTCAACAATTATTAAATTAATTTGCCTGAAAGTAAAATAATTTGTCATGGCCATTATTTAATTAGTACTGCACTGTAATAGGTAATCAGTTATCAATTAATTATAAATGAAGGATTATCTTATTAATTAATGAGTACTGCACTGTAATAGGTAATCAGTTATCAATTAATTATAAATGAAGGATTATCTTATTAATTAATGAGTAATAATGATCAATTTTTGTAACATAATGAATCAATTAATTAATGAAGATTAACTGAAGATTAGCCCCAGGTCATTTCACCCGATGATTAAGCACTATTTGGGGGGTTAGGTTAGCTTAGCATTATGTAGATTAGGTCTGGATAGGTCAGGTTAGCATTAGGTTAGATTAAGTTTGGTTAAGAGAGGTTAGGTTAGCTTTAGGGTGGTTCATCTTAAGGTAAAATAAGCTGGGGTGTTTTTTCTTCAGATGATTCAAAATTATTACTAATAAGATGGGACAGATTGTTAGTTTACATTTAAAACTAGTTAAGTAACACAGGATAAATTGTTCATTTACCTTAAACAATAAGTTAAGTAACAGAGGATAGAATGTTAATTAACCTTAAAAAATTAGTTAAAACAGGATGAAATGACAGTAAAATAGAATTTTTTTTCTCAGTGTAACAAGTAATGCATAAGAAATGTTAGTTAAGCAAATTTAACTACAGTATTGTAAACTATATTAACAATACACACCAAGTGACCCAACTACTGTAAGATACATAAGACAATACATGCTTGGGAAGACTACAGTACAGTATACTAACTACAGGTACAGGTACACACCATCTCTCGAATTTGGATCTCAGAAAACAGGATATTTTCTTCCCTGATTAAGTTTAAGCTTCTTCCCTGGGGTCATCACTCTGTTACACCTAGTAAGTCCTTCCAGTAAGCTTAAGGCAGCATCACACAGGCACTTGTACCGAGATTTTTCGCTCTTGGCTAGCAGAAGCGACTGTGGTTTTACACGTGATTTTTAATAAGAGTGTTCACATGACGGGAGTTCTATTGATGCCAGAACCACAGTGAGGTTTCTGGAGGCAAACCAAAACAATAACAAGATGGATGCCTCTGTAGACTTTGATGATGAACTGTTAGCTCTTAAAACTCTTGCTTTGTATTGTGTTAAGTACAGTACTATGTACAGTATAAATGCTTGGGATCTGATTCCTCTATATTATAACTAGCTGGACAATAGCTGTCAACACAACTATATGTTATAGTACTGTACAGTACACAATTTAATTTAACTTTTAATATAATACCGCACAATAGTCGTTCTCTTCTGACTCTGGTACCTGTGATCTCAAGACCACTATGTCGGGCTCGGGCTGGAGATTTCATCTGCTGGCAGATGAAATCTCCAGCCACTAGTCCCTGAAAAGTGAAATTTGCCAGTACAAGTTCCCGTGTGACACCACCTTAAACCAAGTTTGTTTCCACACACTCACACAAACTCAGTTGAATATTGGTTATGCACTATCTCCACTAACCCCTTCACTACAGGGATGCCACTTTTAATATTTATTTGGCTAATGCCAGAATATTTTATTCAGCTCAGAGGGGATCTCGTGCACAAGGGGTTAATAATATAAAGAACACTGCATATACAATACTTCTTAAATAACAAAACATCACCCCAGCAGCTTCTCAACAGTCACAAGACTTTACAAGAAGCAGCGAGCTCTTAGATATTGTCTCATTGGACAATCTGCTCAATAACTGTACTGTATCTGAATTTTTTCCTTTATTTTTATCTGCATTAATAAAATAATAAAACAATATTGTATTCACCTCACTTCTGTTATCAAATTAAAAGTTGTCATGTTTGTGTTGGTGGGACCTTTACTCAATCACAAGAACTCTCTACTCGTCATAAAGCCTCAACACTCACAAGAAGCTGCAGGGACGGAAACAAACCCTGAAAACTTACTTTTACTGTATAATAATGAGGAATTGTTAAGACTATTACTGAGAGCTAAATATTTGTGAAGGTTAAAACTAATGAAGGTGTTGGGGGTACAGCGGTAAGGTGTGCCAGTCTAACTATTATGTCAGCCTAACTACGCGTCCTAGGTTCAATCCCCGGCCAGGACAAATGTGTGAGGGATGACCCTACCAAACACGGCAGATTTTTCTCCAGGTGCTCCGGCTTCCTCCTATAGTAACACTGGACAATAAAGGTCATAATAAAGTAACAAAGAACAGACAAACTGTCTGTATAGCTAATAAGATGATAAACAGTGGAATGATAAATCTAAAAAAATTTTTTTACATAAGCTTAGGTTTTGTGTACAGTACAGCTGAAACTATATAATTAAAAGCTAAGGTGACTAAGCTTCAGTGAGAGTGTGGAAATAAAACATGACAGAGTGTACTGGAAGGCTTAAGGTGGATGGCCCCAGGGAGGGAAGAATCTCAACCTAACCAAGACACAGGAGCCAAGAAAATCCTCAAAACCAGTTCAGCCTCAGTCCTAAAGCTCCCAGGTTTGAGGGTTATACCTGTAATATAAATCATATAAACAAAACATATCAGGAAAACCTTCTGTTACCTAATGCAAACTATAAAAATATTACAGTATATAACACAAGTGACAGGTATGGTAAACTAATGTATAAACTACACATCAAGGGGAACAATTACTGTAAACTAATGTAAAATTGTACACATCAGGGATGACAGGTATGGTAAACTAATGTAAACTGTATAAATGATACATGTTAAGGGTGGCAGGCAAACCATAATCTATTTACTTGACCTTTACAGCTGAGTCCTATTGTCAGTTTGTAACAAGGCAGCCGATTGGTTGGTGGATGGATGCGGGAAGAGTCAATACAGTTTAATCTATTGTATTTATATTGCTGTATTTTAATGGATAATAACTTTTTTATGTTGATCTCTGATAATTTCCACACTTGGGGAAACAAAATTATCATAAAGAAAAATACAAAAAGAGGTTACAGAACAAATTTTCAACGACATCTTCGGTCGCGCTGAGTGACGTCATGTGTCCAAAGGGAATTTACGCCCCAGAAGTTGTTCATGATGTTTGTGTTCTCTTTGTGATATTATTATTAGCAGAGCATTCAACATGTTAATTCTTGTTTCCCCAAGTGTGGAAATTTTATCAGAGATCAACATGGAAAAGTTATTATCCCTTGAAATACAACAATATAAATGATAGATTAATTACTAAAGAACTGTAGTGATGTCGTGTATCTGTCCACCAGCCAATCAGCTACCTTGCTACAAACTGACCCAGGCCTCAGCTGTAAACAGACTATGAGGTAGACTATTTAAATAAACACATAAGAGGTAAACTACACAAACTAATACTGTAGTTAAAAATTCCTTAACAATTCTAAAATTCCCCAAAATTTAAATTTAAAAATAACTACAAAATGCAAAAAAAAAAAAATCTACTTGTAACATTTACTTTAAAAGTTTCTTTTTAAAAAGTACTTAATGCTGAAAAAAGAAAATACTGAAAAATTAGGATTATCTCAAAATCACTTTAAAAATCATAAAAACAATTACAAAACTACTCAAAATCAAAATACGTGTATAATTTAATAAGTATTTAAAATAAAAAATTACAAAGTTATTTGATGCAATTACTTAAAAATATTTCTTAAAAAAAAACATGAAGGTAAAATTAGAAAAATGCAAAGCCTCAATTATCAATTAAAATAATTAATTATATAAAACTACATAAAAAAGGCAACAATTATTGTACTTTAAAAATATTAATATGATTAACAAAATTACTTTACAAAAATACAAAAACAAATTATGTTATGAATTAAATTTTTTTTTAAATACTTAAACATCACTTAAACTTAAATAAAAATAATAATTTAATACTGAAAAAATGGAGTTACAAATTTTTTGGAAAATTAAAAATCTTTAAAATAATATTCCACAAAATTACTTAAATCAATGGTTAAAAATGCTGTAAATAAGATAAATGTTACTTAAAAATTATGAGGGAAAAATAACCTCAAAAATTTCTTAAAATCAGTTTCAAGATGACAAATTTTAAGTCCATCCTTTAAAATACTGTATTGTCCTTAAAACATTTTTCTTAAAACTTCCTAAAAGAAATCCTTAAAATGTCCTAAAAGTTTTCCTCCTAAAAATGTCTCTGTGGAAATTCATTTTTTTAACATGTATAATGGTAAAAATCTGGACCAAATAACATAATATAATATTTTACAAACAGTTAAATGTTTCATGATATTTATAAGTAATATAATCTTACTGACTTTGGTTCATGAAGTGTACTATAAGTAAGTTAACATAAGTAAACTACAGGAGCATTATGTGAACAATTAATTAATAGCATCTACTACTACTGACTGTGGAATTATCACTGTTAAATACCCAAAGTATAATTTTAATACACTAATGTAACACGTTGGGAAAAATCATACACACTTATATATATATATACTGTATACAACACTTGATATGTACTGTACCTTCATGACCTTATGAGTGTGGTGGCAGAGTGGCTACAGCACTCACCTCCTGCCTCAGAGGTCACTGATTAAATCCTGTGACACCCTCAATCCACCCAGTTGTAAATGGGTACCTAACTTCACACTTGAGGGAATGAAGGCAGTCATGTGCAGTGTCAGTCACGCTGGCTCCTCGTACATTGAAGTTCTTTGAATCATACTCTACGTTAATGAGAATTTCCAGTCAAGTGTAAACCTGAGGATATCTTCAAGTGTAAACCAAGAATACCCTCATGTAAGTGTAAACTCAGGGTTGTGACCTAGGGAGCCAGTGATGCCCTCATTCACACTTGGAGGAAGTGAAAAAACCCACAGATGAGACATACACTAATAAATTACAATAAGTTTCTCACACAGTAGTTAGATGATCTGTTCAGTTCAAGTATGTAAAAATCTCTACCTTGCCAGCTGAGAGGGCGCTTGGAAGTCCTACATACAATGCCTAGTTTCTACTCAGTTATGTAGGTTGGTGTTCTGAAGGGTGTCCAGCCACAAAATTGGCTTCAAATTGCCCGGTGACAACTGGGAAACTGTCATTTAGTAATCATGCTGACCCACACAAGCATGAAAAATAGCCATAAAAAGTGGTAGTGGTGTCATCAGTGTCATCTCAGATAACATCTAGCATGACCAGATTAAGTCTCAATGTCCACCCAGAGTGAGTTTGGCAGGAGAGCCTCAACACAAGAGAAACTACTTTGTTTAGGGATGAAACAGGACCTTGTTGATGGTACAAGCACCTGATCGTGTTAAGGAAAAGAACCTACCTACAGTAATCCCTCACCAACCACAAGAGTTATGTTATAGGATTCGCCCATGGTTCTCAAAGGCAGAGTCAAATGATAAATGCATGGTTAGGGGAAGTGATCCCTATGAGACATTTGGTACCTAAAGTCCTCAAGGTTAAAAATATGTACCACAGGGTGTATGATATTCTTAAAAAAAAAAAAAATTATCCTACTATATAAAAATACTGTACTGTACAAAGATTAATAGAGCAGTCCCCCTGACTCCATGGCCTTAACACTCTGCCTCACAACAGCTACCCATGTATGAACTTTTATACCCTTCAAGGTTTTCCGTACGTGTTACAGTTCACATACCGGGTATACGTAAAGTAATATGAGTTATATTGGTGCTTGAAAATTGTTACACTACAAGAATTATATGTTTGAAATACCTCTGGCACCATTTAAGTTATTTACGTCAATACGTACTGTACTTTCATACCTCCACAATTACAAATTAATAAATTTTTCACATTAACTAATAATAACAACCAATTTTCAATATCTAATAATCTTTTTGAAGATATGTTGCATCAGTTATGGAACCCTTAGGTTTCTTCTTATTAGAAAAGTTATTAAAAAATTAATTTGATCAGTTTCAATTTTGGATGGAGAAATGACACTTATTGAGAATCAACCTTGAAATCTCATGACAGTGAAAAGTTAACTTGAGATCATACACATAAGGACAGAGAACACACAGTACATGTAAGAATTGGTCCTATCAGAATACATTCATTTCAGCTTTATACATTTGACAGCTGCACTTCTCAGTTATCCTAAAACAAATGGTGTCTTGGATGTACAGTAGTATGAATCTGTTTTTATTTCTATAATTTTCTTGGTTTTATTTAACTGTACTTCATCCTCTTCACCACTAATCAGCCTATTAGCCGCTTGGGCAGTCTGTCACGTCTCTGTTACACACTGTTGGCAGGTTACTGGGCATGTACTGACTCCAGAGTTTGTTGAATTAACACTCCTGGGATTTTCATACGAAGATTGCATATGATATAAATTATCGCTTTAGGGTTTTCATACACAAATTTGCGTATGAACTCAAATATTAAAATAAAATAATTTTATGTTTGCGTATGAACACTAGATACGCAAGACACGCATATGGCAACATTGGCGTGATCTGGCAACTATGTAGATTGCCCTCCAAGTTTAGGTTACCACACCAGTCTCTCTTTGTGTTTCAACAACACAGGACATAATTTTGACCTACATTTATCTATGCATTTTCTCACAGCTTGTGCTGATTTGCACTTCATTACATTGATTGTATTTATTCATAAGTGTTGTGAGAGTTTTGAATCATGCCTCATGTGGTGTCTCCTGATGCCTTCTATGCGTGATTACTCGTATAAAATTTTTTATAGTTAATTTATTTACAATTCTAATGCAACAAATCCCATCTTTTATCTGAAATAGCAAACAACTCAAAAATGTTTAGAGTGGAAGACTGTGGTTGCCAAGCCTCAGATAAGAGAATGGCTCTTTTGATTGATGACTATATTACCCACCATATAAGCCCACTAATTTTGCCCCTTCAAAAAAATTCTAAAAATCACCCGGCACCTTACATGATGAAGGTTAACCCTAGGGGATGTGTCGCCAATACTGTACTGTGCTGAACGCCCCCATTTGACACACTGCTTCCCAGATGAACCAAGACTGAAACTTACAGTAAGTATATGATCACAAATTATTAAACAAAGAAAAAAAATGAAATACTGAACAGTATTGTATTGTACTTCCAAAATTAACAAGTTAACTCAGGAATATTACCAGCTTAATTAATGTTCCGGGTCAGTGGGCAGCCACCCAGCTCACTGTGGGGCTGCTACTTTTAATATTTTACCTTTATTTTGGTAATAACAGATAATTTTATTCAACTCAGAGAGGAGCCATACACAAGGGAATAAAAGTGTTTCTACTTTTATTAATAAATTGTGTTTTTATATTGACTTTAATTACCTGATGACCATCATATGAACTCTCACTTGTAAAGTATTCTAAAAATGAAGGACTATTAATACTAGCTGCAAAAGAGTGACAGAGAAGAAGACAAAAAAGAGAGAGGGGCAAATTGACCAGCTGATAAATTCGTAACCAACTTGTGATATTCGCTTCCTGTACTTTGTCTCGTACCGACCCACAAATAGTCAAGCACTTTGACCACAATCTGACAACCGTGCCTTAATAATTTCACTGTGAAAGAACAAATCCTTAAAGAGCAAATACAGGACCATCAAGTTTCTGCTATACTGCATAATGAAAATCTTTGGTGGCATAACAAAATGTAAAGTTGTTAATGTGAAAACTGCAGCACACAAGTCATCACAAGTCTTCAAATAAATGCTAAATGAATTAATTTCCTTCACTTAGGAAATATTTTTTTTATCTTATTTAGAACATATTTCATCAATAAAAGTACAGTACAGTATACTGTACGATATAAACACTTTTGCGTGATGGTGACTCAGTGAGCCGAGTGGCCTTACCTGGATCACGAAGGGTGCGGCCGCCGCCCCAGCTCCCGACTTTAAGAGTGTTTAAGTGACGACTACTACCAGGACAGTAGAAAGCCATCCCAGCATATAATGGCTGGAAAAATGTAAACTGCTTTAAAGAGGTTAGGAAAGGAAGAGGACCTGGGAAAGTGATGATGATAAATTGTCATCTGAGGAACATAATACAGTACACTATGAAGTGACCAAAGTGAACCACTTGATGGACCTGATCCAGCAAACTTCCTCACCGTGCTGGGCCAATAATCTCTTGCAGTGGCCATGGAAACTCATGGACACATAACACTAGATACTGTGGTTGGTAAATGGTGTGCATACTATAACGTGTGGATCTCCAAAACCATTGGATGGTGAGAGATTACTGTACTTGTCTTGAAGCTCCTCCATACCACTGAGTTGAGTTCAGAGACCAGCAATGACTGACACAGACAGTCAACTGTTGTCCAATCATTTAATCCCTTCATTATGGAGATGCCACTTTCACTATTCTATTTGGTTAACACCAATTATATTCAGCACCGAGGGACACGTGGGGCTTAGAAAAGCTGTAACAAGACTTCTAGGAAGAGGCACCAGAACATTTCTGAAATGACTTTAACAAACTGAGTCTTCCTAATATTTGGTGAACCCTGATAATCTAACAAGGATGGGATGAAGCAGTTTCCAGATACTTCAAGCTTTTTGTTTCAGTATTACAGTGTACAGTACTGGGACCCATACTGCTCACTCAGTATTTACATTTGTTTTATTTATTTCTTAGTGAACATGTTTGTAGTTCACCCGTGCAGCACCACAATAAATATCACCGGCCACTTACTACAACCAACTGTAAGGGTAAAAAAAAAAATCAACATTATGGTGAACATGAGTCACCCTATGGATGAGGAACCAATGTCTTAATAGAAAACATTATGAGGGTGAAGGGCTGAGTGGATACAGTGCTCACCTCCTATCTTAAAGAAACCGGCTTCTGCTCAGACAATCCCCAGGTTACCCAGCTGTAAGAGGCTACCTAACTTTACAGTTTAGGATATGAAGTTAAGTGCAGTGCTAGCCATCTGACTTTTTGTGTACAAAAGGCTTAAGCATACAGTGTAATGTATCCAAACTGCCCATCATGCCACATGACTTATGTTCACAAGGATAAAAGTTGATGAAACATAAACATAATGGTGAACAAGTGTCAATACAAGTCCAAGGATCAGACAATAGTGGCTGGGCAAAAGTACTATACAGGTACAGGCAATTAAAGCACCGCACAACACAGTGGCCACATTTGCAACAACAACAACCTCTTTAAATTTTACCGTGTACTGTATTTGAATCCACGGAAATATTTTTAAATTGACAGTGAGCCATCAAGCCTATGGGACCCAATTCCACTTACTTAATTACACAAATTGGTGCCTTCCCTGTTCCACACTTCAACAGAAATAAGTAGGCAGGAACCTCTATGAGAGGATAATAATACTGGCCTCACCAATTCCTCCAATGAGAAACACCGATACATGATCCAAAATAATTGGTTATCTTGTTACTCCACTGACCCACAGGCCAGGTCCCCTTAAGCACACAAATCATTGTATCAACGCAGTACAGTATACAAATTATGCCACACTGGGCTACACAAGGTGAACTGTGTACTCACTACACAGCATGTTGGGGTCATCAGGTGATTAATGGGTATGGTGGTTGAGTGAACACAGCACTCACTTCCTGTCCTACAGGTTGCTGGTTTACTCCCAGTCCACCCAGCTGTCAACGTCTACCTGAGTTCACAGTTGGGGAAGTGAAGGTGGTTGAGTGCAGTGCAGGTTATGCTGTCTTCTTCTGTACCAAGAGAGTTAGTATACAATATGCTGCATCCACACTGTCCCTAACAGCTTGTCAGGCATGTGGGATTCACTTTACCCTCTCAGCACACCAACTACTATGGCATTAAGTTGTTACTGCATGAAACACTTCTGAAACAGGTCAAATACACCTGTACCTTAAAATCAATACTTACAACTATAAAGCATCAATTAGAAATTTTGGGAATACACTAATCAGGTGGTAGAACTAAAGAGATGGAAGAACTGTACTTTTTAAATTAAACATGTGGAAACACCCTTCATTTTTCCCTTAACAGGTGAGAGAACAGCTGTAAAAACTGTTTTATTTGCCCTGAAACATGTGGAGATGTGAGATGACCATCTGGCAGTAGTGTGGTCAGTTATGTTGATATATAATGAATACAGAGGCGAACAAATCTTAAATGTCCTGCATTATGAACATCTCTCTTAAAATCATAGCCTTTTAAAGTAATGTCTTCTTACTTAGCCTGCAGGACACTGATGATAACACTCATTGTTGCATTATATCCCAGCCATTGTGGGATAGAACTTCCCTGGGTACATACAATACTCACATGGCATCCTTGACAAGCTTAGGCTATAAGACTACCTTACAGATCACACTGACCGTCATACTGTCATCTACACGAGATTGTCACATACTCTAAATGAACGTTCAGTTACCAAAATCATAGGAAAATAATCTTAAACAACCCACAGGATGTTCAGTAAGTAATGCAACACATAGAATTCAATAAGTAAATTTTTTCTGACGCAATTAAAATAAAACTATTAACACAACCTATTATTTTTTGTTTCAGGTAAGAGAAGCAAGAAATATGTTCACAGCTGAACATAGAAGATATTTACACTAGTAACCATAGTTATATTATTGCATAGGCTGTGTTACTTACTGAACACACTGTATTTAATGATGGCTGTTTCTTAATGTTATGATATGTGTGGTACTGGCATAAGTTTCATCATGATATGGTTAGGTGAAGTACGACGTCACACTTCACTCGGGTTGACAGAACACACGTCGGAGAATTATACTTGGAAATTATTGGAACCCTATGAAGAGATCAAATATTATTTTTATAAAACTTATGCACTACTTTTACCTATTTGTGGAAATAAAATAACAGAAACAAGAGCTCCTGCCAATCAGTTGATGTCTTATGGGTGACCACTGCACATGTTTCTTTCTGGTACAAGCTTAACGATACTGATAAGAGAACCTACAAGTCCTCACTGATAAAACCTGGCAATTTGTGTCCCAACATCACTACAATAAATCATTCAAATCAACTACATTATATATCAATAAAAATCAATAACGGAGAGTTTTACACATTAGTTTCACAATAAATTAAATAAGATATAATATATAACATCTAAATATAAAATGGCCAAGCAATGGTGAAGATATGAAACTTTCCATTAATCACCTTCATTTTCTCAGGTCACAGACTATATATATATATATAATAAAAAAGCTTTGAACACTCATCATGAAAATATGGCCGTTCTCAGCAATGATGATGAGCAACAGCAGGAATGAAGACTCCAAATGGTGCCAGCTAAAACTTATATCAACTTTAGTGCACTGACTTGCATAACTGAAAATAATAATCATTATTTTTAGAGCTTATATGTATATGATAATGTAAAAAAATAATGCAAAATAAAACTTTAAATAATATAACATAACCAGTAGTGACTGTCTCCAGATACCTTACTGCCAAGATGTGGTAATACTGTGACAGCCACCCGGTACCTTATTTGCAAGATGTGGTAATACTGGATTCTTCAGATAGTCAGATGGCACCAAAAACGCTTAAGACATTAGGCCGAGTGATTCACACATACACCCATACACACAAGCGTACACAACTTCACACTATCTTGAGGAAGCTTCTAGGGTCAGTGGCCATATGTCGCCGAGGAAATGGAATTAGGATGTTCAGAATCCAGTAACGTCCAAACACATGAAGGAAATTGTGGAACGCTGACCTATGGACCATAAGAAGACCCTGAAAAATAAATAAACAAAAATACATGATTTCATCTTCAATAACGTAAATTATTATCGTGTCTATACATTGACCAATTCTCTAATATTGTTTGGTTAGGTTAGGTTGGGTCAGATTAGGTTAGGATAAAGTTATTTCAGTTTAGTAATGATGTCATCTTCCTTGTTTAACCACTTCCTCACATTCCCTCCCCCACAACCACTTTCTCACATTCCCTCCCCCACAACCACTTCCTCACATTCCCTCCCCCACAACCACTTCCTCACATTCCCTCCCCCACAACCACTTCCTCACATTCCCTCCCCCACAACCACTTCCTCACATTCCCTCCCCCACAACCACTTCCTCACAACACATGATACAATTGTTGATGGTCTTTTTACAATAAACAAAATTTATTAGGGTATTTATTACTACCGTATCTATAAACTCAGCGTGAACACATTAGCCTATGGGTCACAGGTTAAGATGAGTGGCTTTCAAATTTATAAATGGCTTATATTATTTTTGTACCCAATTTTGTGTCACTTGGATGTATGGACAGGCTTGCTTGTAACTCTAAAAGTTCATAAGTCAACTGTACATTCATAAGTAGAGGAACACCTGTACTTAAAAATTTAGTATTATGAGTTTCTTTAGTATGCTCCTGAGGTTAATTTTTGTCCCTAAGAATACATCTCTGATCACATAATGGACGTCAGTGAGAGAATACATTTCAAGTTATGGAATTTCAGGTTACGGACCCTTGTGTAACTCGATAGATTCAGCTACTGTATTGTATTTTTACATCCTTTAATATAAACAAAATTATTCTCTTACTTATAATCTATTTCAATTCATTTACTACTTTAAGGAATTATTAGTGCTATTAGTGGTATACAAAGAAGCTCTCATATATCACTCATAAGTAAGAAATATTATCATGAATGCATCTCTACAGGAGTCATGTGGTAAGGACTCCTGTAGAGATGGTTTATATAATGCTGCATTCTCCTTGACCACATCTAGGGTGCTGTATGAGGTATGCCTGTACAGTTTAAATTGCACATGACCCAACAGCTAATGAAATGGGTCAAAAATGTCACCATACTCCCTCATGATTCACTTCACCAACCATACTTCCCCCATGATTCACTTCACCAACCATACTCCCTCATGATTCATTTCACCAACTATACTCCCTCATGATTCACTTCACCAACCATACTTCCCTCATGATTCACTTTAACCATACTCCCTCAAGCTTTCTCTTTCTCTCTATGAATTCCCGTCACCATACAACATATAAATCAATAAACCCGTACAATAAAACCATCATTATAGGTTTACTTTGTTGTATTCGTACGCTGTTTGGCCTCTGAGGACGTACACCAACTGCTGGATGACACAAAAACCCGTAAACACAACAGTTGCTGAAGACACATAGATCAACGTCACCCAGCCTACTTCAGCCAACTCAGCCTGTGAAAAAAATAAATAATTAATGTGCGTAATATAACCTAACCTAGCCAAACTAAACCTACCAAAATCAAACACTTCCTAACCTAACCTGCTTTAAACCATTTACACCAAGTCTAACCCAACTTAACCTAAAATGACTCGACCAAACTTAAAACTATCAAAATTCAATCCATCCTTACCATGTCTAACTTAACTTAATCTAACTCAACCAAACCTAAGGAAACTTTATCCAATCTAATCTTCCTGAATCCAACCCAACCCATCCTAACCCGACCCAACTCACCTTAACCTAACCCAACCCATCCTAACCCGACCCAACTCACCTTAACCTAACCCAACCCATCCTAACCCGACCCAACTCACCTTAACCCAAGCCAACTCATCCTAACCCAACCCATCCTAAACAATCCAAATCCAACATTACCCCCAGATGATATATTGGATAATCCTTCATAAAAAAACAACAAAGGGACATAAATATTACACACAAACGCTAATTTATATTGACAATACTCCACAATGGTGAGAAATAATACTAGCCAATAGAACTTAAGACTCATTACCAATAGATCAACAAATTCGATTACTCGGCAAAACCTCAACCCCACACGTGCCAAGTTAAGGGAGTTTTACCGTACAACAACAACAAACAAACCACTACGTCTTACCTTGCCCAATAGCCACATTACTAGAGTGAAGGGGTAGAAGTAATACATGAACTCAGACGACAAGAACGTTCTTAAGTACGTGCCAGAGTAGTAGTGATGAAGCAGTCTGGCTGAGTAGATACACCTGCAATGACAGTCTAGGGTTAATACACATGTAAACACACCTGCAATAAGTCTTGGGTTAACCTTTATAATACCACTACAACTATAATCACAACCACCATTATTATCAAAACCACTATCACTATAACTACAACTACTACTACCACTATAATCACAACCACCATTATTATCAAAACCACTATCACTATAACTACAACTACTACTACCACTATAATCACAACCACCATTATTATCAAAACCACTATCACTATAACTACAACTACTACTACCACTATAATCACAACCACCATTACCACTATACGGTAATCACAACTACAAACTCTATAACCACAATCACTATTACCACTATATAACCATCACTATAACATAACCTAAGTTGACCTAACACTTACCCAATACAGTACAAGCATAAAACATTAACCTAACCTTACCTAAGCTAACCTAAACTCATCTAATCTGACCTGTCTTAAACTAACCTTACCACATGTAACCTAACTTAATTTTACCTTACCTTCTCTAACTTAATCTAACCTTACCATCTCTAACCTAATCTAACCTTACCATCTCTAACCTAATCTAACCTTACCTTCTCTAACCTAATCTAACCTTACCATCTCTAGCCTAATCTAACCTTACCATCTCTAACCTAATCTAACCTTACCATCTCTAACCTAATCTATCCTTACCATCTCTAACCTAATCTAACATTATCTTCTCTAACCTAATCTAACCTTACCATCTCTAACCTAATCTAACCTAACCTTACCATCTCTAACCTAATCTAACCTTACCATCTCTAACCTAATCTAACCTTACCATCTCTAACCTAATCTAACATTATCTTCTCTAACCTAACCTAACTTTACCTAACCTTCCCTTCTCTAACCTAACCTAACTTTACCTAACCTTCCCTTCTCTAACCTAACCTAACTTTACCTAACCTTCCCTTCTCTAACCTAACCTAACTTTACCTAACCTTCCCTTCTCTAACCTAACCTTTTATTAACTCTCTGTCTCTAGCCGAGCCTAACCTCAAACTTACCCTATACAAGCATAAAAACAGAAGAGGATGAAGTAACAGAGATTGTATCCCCCAACACACGTGCCCAAGAAAAAGCAGTGATGGTCTCGTTGATGTATGCAGCGGTCACAGAGAGAACAGTGGTGGCTGCGCTCTGGCTTGTAGATGTTACATGTTGGGCAGTAGCGCAGTTGTCTGCAGTCATCGTGTGATAGACCAGGGGCCAGTTCGCTGTGGTAAAAAATTTTTGTATTACGATAATGACTTTTTACTTGTTTTAAATTCACATAAATATATAAATTGTTCATCTTACTGTCTTGAAAAACATTTAAAACTAATTTTAATATATATACGACAATGCTCAAAAATATATACATTCAAGAATTCATGTGTATGTGTGTATGTCAGCTTTTTGGGTTCACAGTTTGGCCATTGTCACAAAATTAAAAATATTCCTATAACTCCAAACACTTGAATCTCCTACATTAAAATATCAACACTTCACATGACACTACAGTACAGTACCTGTTTCCTGAAGACTTGTCGATGTAACTCTTGGTAAAGAAAAATAAGAGCCAGTTTCCAAAAATTTCAATTATGAAAAAATAGACAATGACAGTGTTGACTCCGCTTGCCTCCATGAGCTGTGAAAACAAGTTATTTTATTAGTCACCTGAGGGCTGTATCTGGGGTCAAGTTAGGTCAGAATACTGTACAGTGTTACTTGTTGAAGAAACAAATACAAAAATATGTGAATAATTAAGGATTACTGTAAAATAAAACTATTTTTAAGTATAGCACACACACCCTGTACAGTACTTACTCTTAACCTTAAGCTGTACATTATAAGAGTTTAGATAAGAGTACACCTCTTAAAAGGGAGTCTCGTCTCACACGTCTTTGCTTAATGGACAGGAAAAAATATTCATCTAATAGTACCTAGTATGATAAACAGTACCTAGTATAGCAGGCAGTACAGTACCTGATAGGAGTAGTAGCTCAGTAGCACTATGATAACTAGGGTGGTGAGAGGGGCTAAGCTCGTCAGGAAGTCCACCAGACGCCGTAAGATCATGATCTTGTCGACGTTGATGAAGGAGCTCCACGCCCGACGGCACACACATAGTGGCGACACCATCCAGCCGACTGTCCTTTTGTCCACAATGTTGGAATACACTAGTTGACGTCTTGCGATTGAACCTGCCGAGGAAATTTATTATTAAAGTGTGTCCTTTGTTGCTGTTGGGTCACCGTATCAATCCCAGGACATTTACCCAATCAACTGAAATAAACTGGGGAAACTTTAGCTAAAGTAAGCTGGAGATGAAATACACTGGGGTGCCTAATCTCAAGATAAGATAAGCTGGGGTGCCTTATCTTCCATTGCAATAGATGGAGTGCATATCTTCAGGTGTATGTGGTCATTGTCTTATGGACTGAATATTGATTACCTAGAAGGAATCCAGAAGAGGATGACAAAGCTTAACACGGGCATCAGGAGACTTGAGTATACTGTACTGTAAAGTCAGATCATGAAAACTAAACTTACATTCCCTCAAGAGATGTAGAGTGAAGGAGATATAATTGAGGTGTATAAATGAATGTCAGGGTTAAACAAAGGTGATACTGTATAACTTTTACTTTTATTCTCTTCACCGCTTATCAGCTTGTTAGCCGCTTGGGCGATCGATCACATCTCTGTTACGCACTGTTGGCAAGTACTGGGCATGTACTGGCTCCTCAATGTATCTGAACCTGCTGCAGTGTTGGTCAAGTCTGGTCTTAAAAGAAATCACACTCGGAGCTGTCACAACACTCTCTGGCAGATTGTTCCAAGAGTTTACAATTCTGTCTCCGAAATTAGACACTAATTGGACATAAGAGTAGTGGATCTGGACAGATATATGAGTGAAAAGGACTAATATTAAAAGGGCTGCTTAGTATGGACCAATAGACCCACTTCAGTTTCCTATATTTCTATGTTTTTAAATTACAAATCCTCATCAGGTTAAAGGCTTTTAATGAGAAAAGGATATATCTTCAATAGATTTTTTTTTAAGTTCCTGGTAAACATTAAGATACAGCTCCCGAGTACTAACAATATGTGACCATTAATCCTACAAAGGTAATCACACCTCAAGATTCACCTCCAAGTAATACTGTACTCTAACTTCAAGTAAAACTTCACCTTCAGGTAAAACTCGACGGTAAGTTCAGGTAAAACTCAACCCTTAAGGAATAACCCTTCACTACTCGATTACAATACTTGACCCATATATAACACTTGAGCCTTATGATAAATACATAACTAGCAGCAATACTCACGATCTCTCACTCTTAAATCAGGCGATAGTTTCTGGCATTTGTTAATATGACGGGAAATATTCTCCATTAATAGTGAGTGGCTTATGGGGGTAAACAAACCCGCATCCAGAGAACAAATACGGGGATGATATTCCTTTAAGATGCTTGGGACCTTATTTAACAATGTCTAATATCTTGAAATGACTTCAGTTTTATTTAAATCTTATTATTAGCTTTAATATAAGGGGTGTTGTTCTGTTATCAATATTAACCTTTCACCAAAACCGCATATAGAGAACAAGTACGGAGAAAATATTCTTATAAACTTAAATATTAGATATTCTGAGTAATTGTATCAATATTTATGTTATTTTAAACATTCATATAATTCATTATTAATTTTATACACATTAACAATGTTGGAATACAGAACAGATAGCTTAACTCTCTCGTTATCTCCTTATATGCAGTTAACACACATCGAGGGAGCAAGTCATGGAGGATATATATTTACTTATGTTTATTGAGACGTTATTAAACTCTATTAATTTTATTTAGTCTCATTAGATACTTATATAATTTTAATATATGTTTTTGGATTTCATAAATACTTTTATATAGAATAAAAATATTTCGAATACGGTATTACTCCGTTAGCAGTTAGTTTGATAGATTGTTATATAGATAGGTGCAGTATTATATTATATGGTAGTTGTGATTACGTCGGATTTGGTTGGTTATCATTGTCCACTTTAAATTAGGAACTAATACGTGGTTTAATTGGTTTTATTTTTACTTTATTTGTAATATTATTCTGTAAGATGGAATAACACTACTATGCATCACGGTCAATGGTTAATAACGCAATGACATCCGGCAGAGTTTATGACAACTACGATAAGATTAAACATTAATTCCTTGGTAACTTTACTGAGGCTTTATTATTAGAGTTAATTGAAACATAAATGATAAAAGATGACAAAATGTTATCTTCTCTACACGACAGTCACCAAAATCATGCAATGCATTACAACACACATCTTCCAAGTCCAGCTAAATTTATGTAGTTTCTTATACGTGGATAATAAGTCAAAATTAATATAAACACCATAAGTTATACTACTGCCTGGGAAGATATTGCAAGCGTAATGTGTTGTCCGATGGTAGACCCTGCTACCACATGGCATCACCAAAATTGTAGCCAAGTCCCAAGTTGCTGATCTGACCTTCTGCCTCATTAAAACACAATTGCAGGGTTTCAATTCTTTATCTTACTTTGACAACACAACATACATATATCGCTTCTCAGTCTTGATCTGTTTTATTTTATCATTTCTGCAGGGGCGGATCCAGGAGGGTCCTGGGGGTCCAGACGCCCCCCACCCCCCTTTCATCAGAAAATTCCAGTACTTTTTCTTGATTGCAGTATTGTAATAAAGCGTTTTGTATAATGTACAGTAATTACCATTGATAGCAGCCAGTTGTGTGATAATTGGCAAGATGCATAAAGAAGAACATGGAGGGATAGGCAGTAGGGAGGACTGAGGTACAGTAGATGGAAACCAGTATTCTACAGGAGAGTGTTAGGCTCGTGGCTCCAAATCATCATTCACTTGCTGGAATATATTGGTAATTGGTACTCTGTTGAGTGGGTTATGGTTTTATTACATGTACTCAGGGTTAGTGGTGGTACTACATGTACTCAGGGTTAGTGGTGGTACTATATGTACTCAGGGTTAGTGGTGCTGCTACATGTTCCTATGGATGGGGCAACAAAGCTTACACTCTCACATATAGCACCTCCCTGAGTAGTCATAATTTTGTGCGACCATAGTACACAAACGTCATCAAACATGGCCACGTTCATGGGCCAATTTGGTTTTGAGTATTGAGTCAGCGAAAAACAACATAGCTCAAATTATGACCATTCAACCCCTGGTAATGGTTGAATGTGATACAGAACGGTTGATTTCAGTCGTGCAAGAGAGGCGGCCGATTAGAATTCGAACAATTTCTGTGAAAAAAATAATTCATTCTGGTAATCATTTACAATCGATAACATATTTTCTGTTATGCTTCATTTTGTTCTCATTGTCATAATAATAACATGGATAGATATTTTCTTGTGTGAGGGATCATGACAAAAGTTGATAATTTTTTCTTTATTTGGAAATTTTCCAGAAAACTGTGGAACAATTTTTTTTTTCTTATTACAGTATAATTCAATCTTCTCCATAAGCCTGAGATATAAGGATAAAATAATTATGAGTCAGTTGTACAACGTGTAAAATTTATTCAAATTTGATTATGTAAGACAGGTGTCTACAGGCAGCAGAAATTGGCACACACTTCAATAACTTAAGACTATACAACTGTGTAGGAATATACTGCATGTTCTGTCCTTTACTTTAACCGCATCTTGTGTTAGAATATTTAACTTGGAAACATTTTACAAACTACAAGTAAGCAATTTGTGAATGATCAGTTACATATGACTGTACAGTCAGACCATAAATAACTTTTACCTCTGGATGCTATGGATTTTAAAGTGAACATTACCTCTCCTGTCGTCTTGATGCGGTTGGTAAGCGTGATTGCGACGTTATTTCCATCAGTGGTTTTCAAAATATTTTAAACAGATTTCAAAACATAGAATTGCACAGAAAATAAAACTGCATTATGACAAGTGAGTGGAATAGTGTCGCAGGTAGCTCCACATTATCCCACATAAGGAAAGCAAGGCTACCTATGTCAACCCAGATGTGAAAACTTTGTATGGTATCTTTCATCTATTTGTCATTGTTTGACACTGAAGAGGTAAAAGTAATTTATGGTCTGACTACATGAGCAGTGTTATCCCACATAGACTGCTATATCCCCATCTGGACGATCATCTGTTATATGCGATTTCTGCCATTCCACTTAGATGATTACAGTAGGTTAGGTCAAGTTAGGTTGTATCATCAATCGTCTATTTTCAAAACGTCTATGTGGCATGAACTGTAACCACATCAACTGACGACTGTTTACATTAAGAGCACAGCTGGTGGGACATCCAAAATAGCGGTTAAATTTTTGGCATTTTCTCTTTCTAAGACGATGGGCATTTCAAACGCCCTCATAAATGGTTTCATGGTTCTAGTGTACCTGCCAACAAGTTTTTCTCTAAGATCTTTTACCTGCATCTTTTTTTTTTCCTTGAGTAAATATAATGTGCGTTACTTCAAACATACTTAGCAATAAAATGATGTGTCTTTCAAGGTGTTTCAAGTCTCAAAATAACACAATTAACATGGCTTCTCTACTGTACGAACTTGTATGTTTTACTTTACCAACGTTATGGGCTGCCTTTAAGACACTCTGCACACAGAAATGGCTTCTCTCCTATATGAATTTTCATGTGTAATCCTAGAGCAGCTTTTTGAGGAAAAGTTTCAAGACAGACCAGACAGTAAAATACTTCCTTTTTCTTGTCAGCTCCAACAGGGTTTACCAGAATAAACTTGTGTGAAAAGTCTTTGAGACATACTGAACACTGAAGTGGCTTCTCTTCAGTAACAACTTTCCTGTGTTTTACTAAAGAGGGCTTTTCTTTCAATCTTCCAAGACATTTCACACAAGGTGACTTCTTTCTTCTAATTATTTTCTGACGCTTACCTACAGTAGCTTTATGTGGTAGGGGCCCAAGACAAACTCTACACTGATATGGCCTCTCTCTTGTGTGAGTTTTCTTGTGTGTTACTGAAGAGTCTTTTTCTTTAAGTGTTTTAGAGCCATCTACACAGTGATGAAGTTTTATATGATTTTCTAGATTAGGTTTTTGAGCATAACGTTTAAGACAAACTTTGCAAGCAAATGGCTTCTCTTCCGTGTGAACTCTTTCATGAACAGTTAATGCACACTTCTGTAAAAATCTTTTACTACAGTATGAGCACTGATATGGCTTCTCTCCAGTGTGAATTTTCAGATGCACTTCTAGGTTACATTTTCTTGAAAAGCTTTTAAGACAAACAGAGCAGTGAAATGTCTTCTCTCCAGTATGAATTTTCATATGTAATTTTAAATGGTATTTACGTGAAAAGCTTTTGAGACAAATGTCACATTGAAAAGGTTTCTCTCCTTTGTGAAGTTTCTGGTGCACCACTAAATGTGATTTTTGTCCAAATTTTTTAGGGCATTCTGAACAATGATATGGCTTCTCTCCTGTATGAATCCTTATATGCTTTACTAGATCAGAGTTTTTGGAGAATATTTTAAAACATTCTGTACAGCGAAGTGACTGCTCCTCTGAGTAAACTTCCATGTCTCACTTTGATGGACAGATGCTTAATGTGACACAGGATAAGAGAGATACTTTTTATGTTTGACTGTCAATACCACCAACTACATACTGTGCAATATACAATACCTGTTAGCAGTGAAAAGCAAACAAATTATTTAACACTAAGTAATACTATACATACAGTACATTGTAACTCCGATGTCATGATGTGAGGGCAAGTTGCTTATATTCACTTGGAAAAATTGTGTTTACCATAAAAAGATGAATGTTTGCCAAACTTGTCAAATACAGAGTGCAAACTGTACCTGTTACCAACACACAGCCACACCACTACAACTGTTGCATCACTCTCTTATTGTCTCTCAGTATACCTGTGGTGAGAAAAAATATAACAATTAATAAAACAAGTCTACTGTGCTCATAACTACTTTAACATTGACTTATTACACAATAAAATAAAATAAAAGTGTAAACTAAAACACCAGAATACTTATACTTTTCCCTCACTTTACTCCTGAGAGAATTAAGGGCATAAAAACCTACAAGATGAGGAAAATAATAACAAAGACACAGGCAAGAACAACAAGCACAGTACAAGTGTCAATATCAATATGTTTATAACTTACATCAACACAGTCAATAATGTACAGTACCTCATTCAACACTAATCATTACCTAACCTCCTACCACCAACAGCCTTAACAATATTAAACAATACCATTAGAGTATCATAATTTGTGTACTGTGAAGATAGCTATAAGTCCAAGTATTATTCTTTACATAATTCAATCTTATTTTGAAAAAGTGGGTCACATAAGTACGTTAGGGGCAGTGTGGTGCTGTAAAACTCAGTGGTGATCATACATTTTAGAGCTTGTATGTGCCCAGCACTTAGCACCTGCCAACAGTGTGTAGCAAAGAAATGACTTACTGTCCGACCAACTAGAGAAGTGACCACTAGTGAAGAGGATAAAGTAAAGCAAAATTAAAAGCAAAAAAGTATCAAAAAGTATGCACAGGTGTTGCTGCATCAACATGTAATGAAAACTTTACTTGTGGGTTGTGTCTCACACTGCACCACAGCTAGTGGCTCAGTCCCTCAGTCACTACCATACTATTTCTGGAACAAAAACTTTGCTGAACCTCAGTTGGAAACACTTACTGCACAAGACTATGTTGGGGATTCATTCAAGGTTGACTCTCCTCCTGCCATGGAGACCCAGACTGAAGATAATGACTGTGTACAGTAGGTGAAACAGATGCTCCTGCTCCTCCTTCAACCTCCCTTTAACACTGTGCTCACCACCACAGTTTCCCTGTAAGTACAATACTGTATTTTAATTCTGAGTTCTTTATAGCAAATAAATTTAAGATGTATTACTGGACAATACAACTTAAAATTTGTCAGACCTGAACAAAACACATCAAAATACATTAGAAATCAAACATCTTGTGAAAACATTCGAGGGTGTGATAAAACGAATACCCGGTAATTACCAAAAAAGGAGCAAAATCTAAGCAGAAAAAATATTTCTTGTTGCCAAAATATTTGGACGGACTAAAGAGTAACGTTTTACCACTTAACTTAACCAAAACCTAACCTAACCAAAGTCTAACCGAACTTACTTCTAAATAATTACTGTACCATTTAACGACCGAACACCTGTTAGAGAAGATTGGGTACAACTAGCCTAGTAAGCTGTATATAGTACGTAGAGTGCAATGGGTATTTTTTTTACAAGTAGACAACCAATGATCCTCTAGGTTAGTTGGGTCAGGCTAAGTTAAGTTAGGATAGTTTTGGTGCTTTTTGGTTGTTGAGAAATGTTAAAATTCATGGTTGTCCACTTTTAAAAATTTACCGTGAAATATTACTAGTAGCATATTTAATTAACTTGATACAACCAGCGTCTAGTTCAATAAGTATTTAAAACTGACATTACCTCGTTAAGATGAAGTTCATAAGTTATTGGAGGTTACATTTAACTTCCGCTACAATTGGATTGTAGTCTTTCCTTTCGAGATACAAAGAGTCATCCTTCAAGTGTCAGGGGCGCCAGTGTTGTGAGGAGATGATCAGTTGTTTTCCGGTGTCAATACTTACGTTTTCTTTTATTAAACCTTTTCAGCTAAGACTATTCCTTCTTGTGTGAATGGAGGAAATTATCTTTATTTTCAGGCTAGACATTTCTTTGTACTAGTAGAAAATTATATATATATATATATATATATATATATATATATATATATATATATATATATATATATATATATATATATATATATATATATATATATATATATATATATACTGTATATATTTATAATTTTCTACTAGCACAAAGAAATGTACTTTTGATATGGCGTGGGAACTTATAGAGGCTGTTTGGAGTCAAATTTGTCTTGATCACTTCGGTGGCTGTTCATAAGACCTTACCTGAGAGCTTAAGATTTGGCAGGTCGTTGTCAGCCGCCTGGTTACATCACTTGACACCATTATCAAACCTCCCTCTGTAAATGCTCTTGTCATACAGCTGAAGAGGACCATAGCTTATTGTACAGTGTGTGTGTGTGTGTGTGTGTGAAATGGTTTTATTTTTTACGGGAATTAGCTCACCCAGACACAGGTCACCGACCCACATCGGGGCTCGGGGGGACATATTATGCTTCCAATATCTTCCCAGGTAGTAGTACCTAACTGTTTGATAGCTGCCTACTACCTATTCAATATACAAGAATAAAAACAAATGAGATCAAGTTTATAAGTATATTTTGTTAGCTACAAACCACACATGTATTGAGCTTAATAAGTATTTTAACATTAAAGTATAATACAGTACATGTCAACGGTAATAAGGTTCCTAAACAGTAAACAATGTTCTTAATATAATATCTAAAATAATGGAAAAGCCTGGACTCTTCAAATTCCTTATCAACAATCATAATGTGCATCCAAATGTTAAGAATTTGTTTAGTTAGTTGTTGGGATAAACCTACAGGAAGAGTTGTGTTCATAAATATTGTCTGTGTTGGCTGCAGGAACTCCATCAAGGGCTGAAACAACAACAGGTGGATTCTTGCATAAAGTAAACACAAGAAATAAGATATATACTGTATACTCGCCCGGTCTTAACACACCTTCAATTTCTCGTGTGATTCCTTTATACTTTATTACTGTGTGTTTAATAGGAGCACCTCAGTATACTGTACGGTGAGGAATACTTCTCAAGTATACGTATTCAAGTTAGTTACAGACGGTATACATGTTCTCTTCATAAGTTAAACATCACTTTTTGTAATATTAACATTTCAGGTGATCACTTATCACTGCAATTCTTCTTTGGAAATATTTTCGTCCTTCAGCTTGTGAGGTGAATGGTTTTCTGTTTCAAGAGTTGTTGAAATATGTACAATAAACTTTGCCATATGGTGTAAGCTTCTGACTTTTTCCAGATCTCCTTTAACCTTATACTGGACTTACTCTTAATTTTTACAGCTAAGATACCACTACTAGCAGTTGTGGGATGGAGGCCGCCACACAGCCACATAATTCAATGTTTCCCATGAGGAGGCACCACTGGCAAGATCAGATTCTTGTGCCTGAATTTCATGTGAGCACGGTAGTTGCTGGGGTCACTGGCTCTATAAGGGCACAGCTCACACTGGTACGGCTTCTCTCCTGTGTGGGTCCTGATGTGCTTCTGAAGATCTTTGTTGCACGTCGCCCGGTAGTCGCAGTAAGAGCAGGAGTGTGGTCGACGGTCTGAGTGTGCAGACATGTGAGCTCGGAGGCGCTTCCTGTTGCCAGCCACGAAGGGGCAGTGTGGACACCTAGAGACACAGATTTATAAACTATTAGAACCATGAGACTCAAAGTGGTATCCACACACTTAACTAAAATGGTGTAGTGGATCATTGTGAATTAGCTACGTGTGTAACTAGGAGTCACACCTAACCCTTTGAGTGTATAGGAACTTCAGGATTAATGTTACACGTCTTTATGACCTTCACCTGACCCAACCAAACCCAATCTACTCTAACCTAATCCTAACCCAAATCAATTTAACCCAAACAAACCCTACCTAACTTAACCCAACCCATCCAACTAACCTAAACCTAACCAAACCCAACCTAATCCTAACATAACCTAACCTAACCCAATCTACTCCAACCTAACTCAGCCTAATCCAGCCCAAACTAACCTAACCCAACACAACTTACCCTGAAACTGTTCCCACTGAGTTACAATCACACATACAACACAGGAAATATAGAACACAGGTAAAATCATACAGGCAACAAAGGTACATATACATAACACAGGTACACTACAGTAACAATGTGTGAGTCTTACCTGTAACATAGTAGAGAGAGGGGACCGGGTATCATCACATCCTCACCACCACCACCTGCCCATCCCGCCACCTGAAGGGGAAAGATACAAGAGCGTTAACAGCTGAACTATAGTGGTTAATGCTAGTCCCTTTATTTTAATTGGGTTAGGTTAGGTTAGGATTAGGCTAGGTTAGGCTAGGCTAGGTTAGGTTAAGTTTAGGTTAGGTTGTATAAGGTTGGGTGAATTTAGGTTAGATCTCTTTGTTTTTGTCCCGACTTTGTGTTAATTTATATTATTATTGTTATTTTTTTAACAATGTTCAAACATCTATCTAATTCTTATGTAGCTGGAGAACCTTGTCCCTTCAGGCTCTGAGGATAGAATAGATGATGTTCTGAAACGTAAACTGACAGTGGTGAATAACTCATCACTCAGATCTCTGTGGTCTACCTGGTGTTAGTCTTATTAACTTACCTCATCCATGTAGCAAATCTATTGTTGAACTGGGCAATAATTGTGTCCAGCTCGTGAAATGGGCTTCCAAACTACGAGTAGACCACCCAACCTAGCCTAACTTAAGCTGACCCATCCTTACCTAATAGACCTAACCCAGTTCGTAAATTTGCACTGGCCTCAACTGACTAACCTAACCTAACCTCACGAGCAGAACAATAAAACTATAAAATAAAAAATAAAATAGACTTCAATATTGATTCTCACAATTACCAAAGTATACGATTATGTTTACATTAAAGAGGCGAAAGTAAGGAAGTCATCCCCACCTTACGAATGCCAGCTGGTTTCTGGGTGGCGTGTACGACAATGTGCTTTAAGGTTACTGTTGGCATTTGTACGATAGCCACACACAGAGCAGGAGTATGGCTTCTCTCCTGTGTGAATCCGTACGTGTTTCTTTAAGTCATTGCTCCTGTAAGTACTGTAATTACAGTGCGGACAAATGAAGAGAGAACCTTCAGTATGTTGCTTCAAGTGTTGGGTAAGCTCCACCCTACAGCAGGAGGAGAAAGAGCAATACACACAGCAGTAGGAGGCAGGCAGGATGGGGGGGCCCTGGTGGCTGCTCACACCACTCGCACAGGTAACACTCAACATGCCATCTTCAGGTATCTGCAAAGACACGCTATCGTTACTTCATGTCCTTATACACACACACACACACACATACACACACGTATATTAATTGCTGATGACACTAGTGTACAGTGGTCACCCAACTTGCAGCTGAGGACAGTGTAGTTCAGTGTAGGACAGTGTAAGATGATTCTCAAGATAGGTCTAAGCTGTTCTGAGGCAAAACCAAGATGATGGTAAAATGCAAACAATAACTTATGCTACTCGCGTCCATCAAGTGAGAAAACTAAAGTGTCGCCCATTGAGAGGTACTTTCAGTAGTCTGGGCTCTTTAGCATTTTCAGAACATAGAACTCAGTTGGGTTAGGTTAGGCCATAACACTCGATTGGGTTAGGTTAGGTTGATATTACAGTAGTGTACTAACAGACCATTAGGGCAAGAATCGTTGGTTTCTTATTGTTGAATATTTAAGCCTATGATTCAGTGCTTCCCGCAGGTCGTTTAAATCACAACTGTAGGCCACTAGTCTGTGCTGCAGGTAATTCTTCTCTTATTGATAGTTGTGATGAAGGTAAATAAAGCCAAACAAGACGACCCATTTTGGTTTAGTGTTATTTTTTATTTACATTCTGGTGACAATTCCAGCCTCCTTACTCCTTCTGAACCAGTGTCTCATTTCATTTTGTTGAATGATGCTTTATACAAGGTTGTAACACTCACAGGTTTGCATATGCCTCATTGTCATGTTACTCAGTACAGTACGTAGCTCTGTCTAATCTTGTACTGCCAGTTGTCTTGAATATCATGCACCATTTAATGTGCCTCATGCTTCTCATCCTGGACAGACAAGCTAAACTTATTTACTTTTAGCTAAACTCATTTATTTTTGGCCTGCCATGGGACGAGATATTATTTCTCACGTCGATTCATGTGTGCTAAGCATAAGGGTTCTGTTGGCCCTCCTGTTCTGATACTGTTAATATCCATTCATTAAACACCCTTGGGATACCGTTGCCATTGATTTATTGAAGCTTCCATTAATAGAAAATGGATATCATTAATTGTCTGTTTGCATTGATAATTTTTTCAATTATAATTTGGTCAGTTGCAGTACTTTTTCTTCCATGAGGAATCACAAGTTACAGTTACTTGTCCTGGTATTCCTGTTGAGTCATTCTTTGCGAACAATTATCTAACAAATGATTATTGTGCTGTTTAACCCTTTCGCTGCATTTTGGGCACTTGTCATTTTATTCTGTCTACCACCAGACGAGCTTATTCGGCTTAGGGCAACCTCCAGCAGCCAAAGGGTTAATAACCGCCGTGGTACTACTGTTGGGTGGGTACAGTGCTGACCACAATCCTTCATCACACATCATATCCAGGTATATCAGAGAGACAAGTCAAAACACTTGAGGTAAGAACGACAAATATATTATCATAATGTGTCCTGATCTTACAGAGGAGATTAACAAAAGTAACTTATACACAAACTTGATAACTGTACAATGTTCAGTTAGAAGTGAATGGGAGTAAACTTTGTATAACACAAATACTTCATCATTAACTGTACTTTAGGATGAACCAAAATTCAACATAACATATTTCTGCATTATATGAACATCATCTGTGGGAGCACCATCACAACACTGTGTCGAGGTAAACACTCTTCACTACATACACCGATTTTAATCATTTATTACGACAAAACTAACGAAGCCACTCTTTCTCTGGGACTGTCAAAAGGAAGTTCTCCACCAATGTCAGCATCTTAGGAAATTTTAAAGGAAAGATTCCGTGAGACTGTTAGAAAAGGTCAGAATGATATGCTACATTTTGTAAGGAGGGAAACAAAATACTACTTTGATGCCCACAGAGCCACAACACAAGCTCATATTGATCTTCAATTGTTTGAAAATAAATCTCTTCTGGTTATTTTTTATCATTACATCTCGCTTTTTTCTGTAGTTTTGTTAGTTAGTTATAATAATTGTTTAAAAACGGGATATCATTTGCATAAATGAGGTGTGAGGCACATTACACCATGGAACTCAACACAAACTACTAATACTAGAACATTATTGTTAGTGCAAGTCATTAAGTAACACTCCACACTTTTATTAGTGATATATGGCTGAGTTAATTGTCTACACCTGCGTCAGTCATCACTATGAACGGCATTCCTGACTGACAGGCAGGCGGAAACAGTTTTCTCCCTGACAGCGTGTAGGTCTGCCCTCACAGTAATAACATCACCTTCCTTCACCGACACAACACACAGATGTAACTTTCATCCATCACTGAAATATTTGTCATCACTAAAGTCATTGTTTTCAGCAGTATTACCGCGAGTTTGTAGTATAAGTGTAGGTTCATATCTTCACATTACCATGTTTCATCCTAACACATGTCACTGAGTCAGTCTCTCACAGTTTAAGTAAATAAAGATCAATGAAGGAGGCAGCTAACATTACCAGCTAGTTGGCGTCGTGCCTCGCACACTATATAGTCTGTCTAAGAAAATTATACCTAAGCGTTGTGAACACAACTGTGTGTTCTGTCAGAATACATGTGCCTTTTTGCAAACAACAATCTTTGCAGTCAGCTTTCAGATAGTAATGTTGTAATTTTGATATCAGTTCGCTAAAAAATATCATTGAAGTAATCTGTCAACACGGAAACATTCTTTACTGGCTGTGCTAATATGAAAAAACATTTGCTGAACGTTGTATGGTAAACACAACCAAAATAATATCATCACTTACTGAGTCTGTAAATCAACAACTCTAGTTATCAAACAAAACAGTGTCTGTCATCCACCTCAGTTACCAGAACTGTGGGTACACACCGCCCCATTCTTTACTTTTGATACAAGCCAGATTTTCACAGGTGTAATTATACTTGTTAAATACCTGATATGAAGCTGTTGTTCACAAAGCTATGGTTCACTAATTTCTTACAGGTGTGTGTGTGTGTGTGTGTGTGTGTGTGTGTGTGTGTGTGTGTGTGTGTGTGTGTGTGTGTGTGTGTGTCACTACTGTTTCATGACATTTTCGACTCTGACAGTAGAGTGTCTGTTCTTTAAATGGGCGCTAAGGTTACTAGGGTCACTGGTCTGATAAGGGCAGAGAGGACAGCAGTAAGGCTTCTCTCCAGTGTGGGTTCTGAGGTGCTTCTTCAAGTCGTGACTTCGGTGTGTGCGGTAGTCACAATGTGGACACACAAAGGGCCACCCATCACTCGGCCTGCGGAGGAGCTGGGTAAGAGGGAGCGGGGGGCAGGTGGTGGTGAAAGTGCCCATCGGGGACTTGTGAGAGCCAACAGCTGACGACGGTGGCCTGGGCTGACCTCCCACACACTCTCCTATTATTGGCCTCCACGACCCGCCTTCAGACATCTGTAAAGACACGCCAACGTTACTCGAGATATTGCAGGCGTGAGGACACTTAACCTCATGTCCACCACCACCACCACCACCACCACCACCACCACCACCACCCTCAACACCACAATACTTCACATGATGTTCAGAAACACTGTCACTATATTCACTACCACAACATAACACAATACTCCACACAATGACGACCAATATCCCTGCGACCTGTTAGATTATAAATGGGACCTACACGACTGCCATACAGCTATAGGGACAGTGTCGAGAGAATAAACTGAATACTAAGGTTCGGTACACAAGGAGGCAGTGTACTCGGCTGGTTGAGTGTCGACCGCTGCAAACTTGAACCTGTAACTCTTCACTAACATCATCTTCCCTAACATCTTCCTCTTCACTAACATCATCTTCCCTAACATCTTCCTCTTCACAAACATCTTCCTCTTCACTAACATCTTCCTCTTCACTAACATCATCTTCCCTAACATCTTCCTCTTCACAAACATCTTCCTCTTCACTAACATCTTCCTCTTCACTAACATCATCTTCCCTAACATCTTCCTTCACAAACATCTTCCTCTTCCCTAACATCTTCCTCTTCCCTAACATCTTCCTCTTCACTAACATCATCTTCCCTAACATCTTCCTCTTCACAAATATCTTCCTCTTCCCTAACATCTTCCTCTTCCCTAACATCTTCCTCTTCCCTAACATCTTCCTCTTCACTAACATCATCTTCCCTAACATCTTCCCTAACATCTTCCTCACAAACATCTTCCTCTTCCCTAACATCTTCCTCTTCACTAACATCATCTCCCTAACATCTTCCTCTTCACTAACATCATCTTCCCTAACATCTTAACATCATCTTCCTCTTCACAAACATCTTCCATCTTCCTCTTCACTAACATCATCTTCCTCTTCCCTAACATCTTCCTCTTCCTCTTCACAAACATCTTCCTCTTCCCTAACATCACCTCATTAGTACTGTCCATGAATTCTATTGGTTGAGAGATGTCGAGGCTGCCACCATAACACTGTGACAACAATAATGGTAAGAGGGGAGGTATCAGGGCAGTAAACATAACACTGTGACAACATTGACAACAAGAGTGTCAGGACTGTCACCATAAGGCTCTCAGGCAACACTACAATACCTCACAAAAATAAAAGGATTTCATAGTTAAAAGAAAAACATTGTTAAATTGTTTATTTTACAACTTGATACCTTTAACAAAACCATTTGATGTTAATACAAGGACAATTGGCATCCTACAGATTCCATTATAAAACCCTTTAATATTTGGGTATTCTTTTACAATGTGGCCCTGTATAATCAACAAGCTGACACCCTGGCACTCTAATAACAGTGTCAGGGTGGTATATATATCTATTTACAATCATATATTTATTACTATCAACATAATAGTTATAAACAACATCTCCAGTTTAACTTAGGCAGTGTGTGTGTGTGTGTGTGTGTGTGTGTGTGTGTGTGTGTGTGTGTGTGTGTGTGTGTGTGTGTGTGTGATGGACGAGGCACGAGTACAGAGAATTCTGCTCCACAGGTTATAATCGTACTGTGTTGACGTCAGAATACACAAGCTGACATTCTAACACCTCCACCTCACTAACCACACACAGACTATAGCATCATTATCCACAAACAACAGAAAAATAATCCAAACCATATAAAAATCACCCAAAGAAAGTCAATGTGTAGTCACTCAAAAAACTATCTGTACTCGGGGTGATCGATGATTTCCAGAATGAACACTGTGACTCCTGTTGTCTCGGTATGGTTGTCAAAATCCTTCGTCCGTTGTGTCATATTTTTTCAACATAATTTTTGTATAGATAGTTTTTTGAGTGAACGTGTACACCAACACACCTGGTTTCCTACAATATCTGTGTACACCTGACAAACACCTGTAGCTGGTATATTAGGAAGATAGCGTGGTGTATAGAGTTTTCTAGGGTGAAATCTGGTGCTGGGTGAAGTTGAGGTGATTGGTAGTGTGAGCTAGGGTGAGGTCTGGTACCATGTGTTATAGAATGAGATTTGGAACTGTGTCCTAGGGTGACCCCTGATGGTGGGTACTAGGGTGACCCCTGATGGTGGGTACTAGGGTGATCCCTGATGGTGAGTACTAGGGTGACCCCTGATGGTGAGTACTAGGGTGACCCCTAATAGTGGGTACTAGGGTGATCCCTGATGGTGAGCACTAGGGTGATGCCTGGTTCTGGGCATTATGGTGCCTGGTAGACAGATGGTGCTGCAGGTGGGGAGGGCACTAGGGTGATGCCTGGTTCTGGGCATTATGGTGCCTGGTAGACAGATGGTGCTGCAGGTGGGTGCGGTCGGTGGTGCGGTAATAACAAAAAGCACAGCGGTAAGGTCTGAGGACGCCCCCTTCATGGCGAGTTAACACGTGTCTCTTGAGGTCATTACTCCTCTTGGTCTTGTACTCACAGTGATGACACACGAAAGGCCAGCCTCCAGTGTGCTGCCTTACGTGGTTGTTCAAGTCTATTTTATTACCAGACGTGTACCCACAGATTGAACATGTGTAGATGCCTCGTATTGCACAGTCATTGGGTAGGGTGATGCCGGTCCTCATAGGGGTGGGCGTGGTCATAGTGGGCGTGGTCATGGTGGGCTGGAACCTCACCCCACTGCCTGACACCTGAAAATACACACCAACATTACTCTGTGGTGAGCGGCCATTATGGTCCCTCCAATATCACCACCACCTCCACCACCACCACCACCTCCACCACCACTACCACCCTCGTTACCTCTAACATCCGTTCATCATTAAATTGTGTTCTTGTTACTTACTGAAGTGTTTATGTTACTTACTGAAGTGTTTATGTTACTTACTGTACTGTTCGTGTTACTTACTGTACTGTTCATGTTACTTAATGTAGTGTTGGTTTAAGCTACTGTAGTGTTTGTGTTACTTACTATAGTGTTCGTGTTGCTTACTATGGTGTTCTTTTAAGCTACTGGAGTATTAGTGTTACTGAAGTGTTCACGTTACTTACAGTACTGTTTGTGTTACTTACTGTACTGTTCGTGTTACTTACTGTACTGTTCGTGTTACTTTGGTGTTCAAGTACACAGTGTAGCGGAGCATTCAGGTGTACACAGTGTAGTGGAGCATTCAGGTGTACAGTGTAGTGGAGCATTCAGGTGTACACAGTGTAGTGGAGCATTTAGGTGTACACAGTGTAGTGGAGCATTCAGGTGTACACAGTGTAGTGGAGTGACACATGTGTACCCTTATTATGGACACATGCTCAAGGTGCACTGTATCACTGGACCACACTATATATGAGTTACATTATACTGTGGTCCTGAAGACACCTGCTGAACACAACACAACACAAGGTTTAGTGAGGTTATCGTTGTGAATTATCAGTATACAGATAAGAGATACAACTAAACACAAGGTAGAGTGTTGTAAAAGTTGTAGATGTGAATGTTGGGGTGGAGGGAATATTATGTTGTTTTGAGAATAACAAGCCAATGTGAGTGTTGTAATCGGTACAGAGTGTTGTAATCGGTATAGTGTTGTAATCGGTATAGAGTGTTGTAATCGGTACAGAGTGTTGTAATCGGTACAGAGTGTTGTAATCGGTAACAGAGTGTTGTAATCAGTAACAGAGTGTTGTAATCGGTACAGCTATACATGATGAAGGTTGTGAGCCAGGAGATCATCTTCATCCTATAACTTAGCGTCACTGTCTGGCATGATTGGGGTGTTTGGTAGCTAAGTGAGAGTTGAGGTGGACAGCATAAGTGGTACGGTAGGGGCAGACAGGACAACGATAAGGTCGCTGAAGCTCTCCCTGATGGCGGCTCTGCAGATGCCGCTTTAAGTCGTGACTGCGATTTGTCTTGTAGTCACACTGGGTGCAGACAAAACCCCAGCCCCCCGTGTGTTGTCTGACGTGTTCACTGAGAGCGAATCTGGAGACAGCTGATATCCGACAGATGGGACAGCTAAGGGAACCCTGCATCACCAGGCTGCTGCCACCCACCTGTAAAGACACCCACACTATACTCTCGCCGCTCTGTTGTAAGCCACCCACAACCCCCACCACACACAACCCCCCACCACACTGTACTCTCTTACTAAGAAACTTTACCTTATATTAACCCCTTCAGTACGATGGCCTTAACCTCTTGAGTACGATGGTCCTATCCCTTTGAGTACAGTCACTGTAACCTTTGAATATGCTGAATGTAAGGTCTTCGTACTCAAGGAGCTAATGTCCTCATACTCAAGGGGTTAAGGTCATCGTACTCAAGGGGTTAATGCCATCATAGTCAAATAGTTAATGCCATCGTACTCAAGAGGTCAATGCCAACATAGTCAAGAGGTTAATGCCATCATACTCAAGGGATCAATGCCAACATAGTCAAGGGGTTAATGCCAACATACTCAAGGGATCAATGCCAACATAGTCAAGGGGTTAATGCCATCATACTCAAGGGATCAATGCCAACATAGTCAAGAGGATAATGCAATCTTTCTCAGTGGTTAATGCCATCGTACTCAAGTGGTTAAAGCCACCGTACTCAAGGGGTTAATATTAGGGTTTCTTCTTATACTGTATACTAGATGAATATACAGGAATATACTGATTAAACTCCAGCAAGATTATTTATGTATCTAACTCTTATTATTACACTAATCCAAGTACTATATCTCGTGTGTAAGTTATATCCAATAATCCATTAATAACCTATAACACGAGCCAATAAGAACCTAACATTAACACAAGCCAATAAGAATCTATCATTAACACGAGCCAATAAGAACCTAACATTAACACAGGCCAATAAGAACCTAACATTAACACAAGCCAATAAGAATCTATCATTAACACAAGCCAATAAGAACCTAACATTAACACAAGCCAATAAGAATCTATCATTAACACAAGCCAATAAGAACCTAACATTAACACAAGCCAATAAGAATCTATCATTAACACTGGCCAATAAGAACCTATCATTAACACAAGCCAATAAGAATCTATCATTAACACAAGCCAATAAGAACCTAACATTAACACAAGCCAATAGGAATCTACCATAAACCATGATGTTATAAGATGGCCACAAATACAACCCACAACCTCCCCCCCCCCGCCCTTCACAACCTTATAAAAAAATATAAACGTCTTGAAGATTTACTTTTACCGTATATGAGGTGGATGACGTCACAGTGTTCCTCAGGTGTCAAGGAGTAGTGATGATGTATAAGTCAAGTATCAAGGAGCATTATTATACTAAGATATACCGGTATATAAGGGGGATATATAAAACACTTTGGTATATATTATAGGTTTTATTAGTACTGTATAGGTAAGAGTATAGTTAACGGTGCGGTAGGATACACACATACACACACACACACATACACACATACATACATACACACATACATACATACACACATACACACAGTAGTGGCTGATATTCTTCCTAATATGTGCAGTATACATCTAGAAAATAAATATTATTTACTTGTGTGTTAAGCTTATCAACATGGTCGAGAAATTTAACCTAACCTGACCTGGTCTACTCTAAGTTGACCTGACCTGACCTACTCTAACCCAACCTGACCGGACACAACTTTGGCCTGACCAAACCTAATCATGCCTGACTTCATCTAAACCAACCTGACTTGACTTAACCAACCTAATCTAACCTAACCATACTTAACCTAGCCTAACCTAACCATGACAATATTTAAGCTAATCTAACCTAACCAAACCACAACCTAACCTAACATGACCTTCACCATAGACACATATATAATTTAATATCTTTCTCACCTAAGCATTAAAATATTTAATAACTGAATTACAACAATATAAGCAGACATATATGTTCCCAGGGCGCTTATGTGCTATGTCAGGGAGGTTATGGTGTGAGGGAGGTTATAGTGTGAGGGAGGTTATAGTGTGAGGGAGGTTATAGTGTGAGGGAGGTTATAGTGTAAGTGAGGTTATAGTGTGAGGCAGGTTATAGTGTGAGGGAGATTGATGATGCAACAGACATGACACACACACACACACACACACACACAAAATACCAACAGTTGTGATAATCAATGAAAGTGACAAATAGTGTTGTTGTTTATCTTATTTACAACACTATAACTTCCCCGTGGTGAAGTGTATCTAGTAAGGTCGGTTGTTAAGAAGCTGCATTACTCTACGTGTCTTGTGTGCATCAGGGTGAGGGAGGGACGTCTTGGTAAGGTAAAGCACCGTACCATGATAGGTGAGGGAGGGACGTCTTGGTAAGGTAAAGCACCGTACCATGATAGGTGAGGGAGGGACGTCTTGGTAAGGTAAAGCACCGTACCATGATAGGTGAGGGAGGGACGTCTTGGTAAGGTAAAGCACCGTACCATGATAAGGTAAAGCACCGTACCATGATAGGTGAGGGAGGGACGTCTTGATAAGGTAAAGCACCGTACCATGATAGGTGAGGGAGGGACGTCTTGGTAAGGTAAAGCACCGTACCATGATAGGTGAGGGAGGGACGTCTTGATAAGGTAAAGCACCGTACCATGATAGGTGAGGGAGGGACGTCTTGATAAGGTAAAGCACCGTACCATGATAGGTGAGGGAGGGACGTCTTGGTAAGGTAAAGCACCGTACCATGATAGGTGAGGGAGGGAGAGAGGTACAGGATATAGTGGTTGGTGTGTGCTATATAAGTGTCATGATATATATAACAAATAAGATAATTGGAGGGTTTTAGTAATAATGAATGACAATTGTTACTACGTCTTCCTATATACATGAAACTACGCAGTAATTTACTCATGACTTTCAGTAACCTGGTGAGTCAAGTGCTGTACGTCAACTAACATCACTCAACCAAACCATGGCGTCGCTCATGCTAAGTTAAATGTTTGCTTTTTTATATTAGATAAAATTTCATAAAGTTTATATAAGTATTGCACTAAAGATACAGTAAAGAGTGATGGCCTAGAGTGCAGTAGAGTACACAGGGGCGGCGATCACTTCACTCAGTCATGCCAGGCAAGAATGGCTCAAGTCTCACGTGACCAACATGGTGCTGGAATGCTTGTTAAACACGCTTCTCATGATAAAAACAATGTTACGAGTGAAACTGCCCACAAGACGAGTGCATCGTGACAAAACTATAAAGGTTGGTGTGTGGACTTGGCTCCCTTAGGACTGCTTCAGGCATTAGCCTGGTCTAGTTGTTGCTGATCGAGCCTGGCCTGGTAGAAGAGCTCATGATGGCGGTGTTTTTTGTGAGAGCGGATGGTGGACGGGTCACTGGCCCTGTACGGACAAAAGGGACACTGGTACGGTCTCTCCCCAGTGTGGGTGCGGACGTGACGCTTCAGGTCATCACTAGTGCGACTGCGGTGGTCGCAATAGCTGCAGAGATACGGTCTCTCACCAGTATGGGTTCTAAGGTGCAGCTTAAGCTTGTCACTGCGGCTGCACACCTTGCCACACAGAGGACACGTTACCTTAGCTTTGCCTGTGAGAGCCCCCACCCTGCCGAGCTGTTCCAACCACTGCCGACACTGTAAAGACGGGAGAACACAGGTTATGAACAGCACCTCCGCACCCAACCTTACCATAACAAACTATCACCATGTAAACTTTACTCATTATCCAGAATAAAACATAAAAGCACCTAGATCGTGAAGCAGCGACACAACACATGACCAGACCAGAGACTAGACGAGAGCAAGGTGTAGTGTACGCCTCGGGGGGTGACCACCTTTCTCACACACACCATCAAAAACGGAGTAAAAACAAAACACAAACTATAAAATAATCACATATATTTACAACCAATTATAGTGAATTATTTGTGTGGTATAACGATGTTTACTTGTGTGATGTTGACAGTATATTCATGGTCTCTGTGGTAAACAGGGGGTCACCAACATGTATAACTGTTTACTACAACTTTTTATCGTGGATGACGAATCTTATTTTAGAAGAAAGTTATAATGGAGAGTTGTGGAGAATCACGCGCACACACACACGCGTCTTAACCACCATAAGATAACGTACCGGAACTGCTTGCTCCTGCGGCCGCTTGGGTAAATTTTTTTAGCCCTCTCCCACATCCTCCCTCCCCTCTCATTATACAAGCAAGTCAGTAAAAAGTTTAATAACCATCTACAACTGATATAAAAGTAACAATGTCAATATGGGAAAGCTTTGGGTTGCCTGGGCGTTTAGTTGGCAATATGAACCGCTAGTAAGATCACCCAACGTCTGGTGTTAAGATGTATCAGTTTATGTTAAATCTTGTCTCGTATGTTAAATGGTACAGTGAAACCTGCAGATAACGGACTTTTCTCTATATAATCCGTTACATGGAGGTTTCACATATAACGGACTTTCATCTCTATCTAGTTCATTAGATGGCCACAGTCCCTGCAGCTAATTTCCACTGATGATGACCACCGTCCCTACAGCTAACTTCCACTGATGATGACCACTATTTAAAGGTTAATCTCAACAAAGTCAACTTGCCTCTGATAAAACCAAAGCACTGTTAGTCTATGCACTTATGTTAACGTTGTCAGACTTCTAGGTGCCGGGACCCTGTGAATTATCTATTAAGTTCAATAAGCATCAAAGTAATTATTCAATAGCTGAGAGGTAAACACTTGCACGAACTCAAGCAGTTTATAATGAAAGGAATTTAATTACTGTGTTTACTGACATGAGGAATAATGTTAAGGGCTATATCATAATCTACTCATTCGTCACATTAACCTTTTGTGAACATATCCGACAATAGCATCGTAGCAGATATATTCTACAACAATTCACATGTTATGTTTGTACTGAGCATCTTTATAGAGGCACTCTGTATCTACTAGACAATGGCCAACTCAAGAAGTACTGTTCCTGCTCGTGCATACATAGTGAAAGTGATGCTGGTGTTTATGACGACTTTCCCCAAGAGTTAACCATTGAATCTAGTGAATCTGGAGTGAAATTTGAGTGAGAAGGATGAAAAAGCTGTCCATTCACTCATTCACAGATGGGATTAGAGTGATTCTTTATTCCCCGACCAAAGATGGACTATTTCAAGATGTTTTAGAACAATACCCAGGTGAAATATCTTATTGGATAGAGTACTGTACCCTCATGTTGCTGCCGTCGACCCAGCTTCTCTCTTCAGAAGGATGTAGCAGGAAAATATAAGCGTTCCTTAACTTACTGAGCCAATGACTTCAAGGTGTACTGACCATATGCTTAGCACACCTGTATATGGAGCCAGCTGTTTCCTCCGCTTGGGTGACAATAGTATACCAGGTACTGACATGGTAAGGAAAGTGGGTAATGTTTCCTCTCGCCTCAAGAATAAATGCAAGGAGGTCTTTCATATACTTGGCATCAACACATCAAGACTGACTCAACACATCAATACTGACTCATCAACACATCAATACTGACTCATCAACACATATCAAGACTGACTCATCAACACATCAAGACTGACTCATCAACACATCAATACTGACTCATCAACACACATCAATACTGACTCATCAACACACATCAATACTGACTCATCAACACATCAATACTGACTCATCAACACATCAAGACTGACTCATCAACACACATCAACATTAACTCACCAACACTGACTCACCAGCTAGTAGGTTTATATAATTAACTAAAACAATTTATTATCAAAACAATTCCATCCTTTATTGAATAAGACAAACATGAGGAAAAATATAAAAGTTATCATTAATAAGACAACCATCAAATAAACCTTTAACCCTTTGGCGACGATACTCTAGTTTAACCCTTTGAAGACGACGATTTAACCCTTCAGGACTCAAAGGGTTAAGTAAACACTAATGGTCACCGTTAACTCAAGGCTTCACTTACAGTACATCACTTTATTTATTTACATTATTAACATATACATACATACATCAGTACACATAGTAATCATACATAACATTGTACTTTTTGTGTATACTGAAGCTTAAACCCCCTCAATATTATGTATACCTGTGTTGTACAGTATACCCCTGTTTAAAGTCGCCTCCAGTAACATGTATACTGAAGTTATAGCCCACAATATAATGTACACTGAAGCTATAACCTACACAATAACATGTATACTGAAGCTATAACCCAATGTATACTGGAGTTATAACCCAATGTATACTGAAGCTATAACCCAATGTATACTGAAGCTATAACCCAATGTATACTGAAGCAATGTATACTGAAGCCCAATGTATACTGAAGCTATAGCCCAATGTATACTGAAGCTATAACCCAATGTATACTGAAGCTATAACCCAATGTATACTGAAGCTATAACCCAATGTATACTGAAGCTATAACCCAATGTATACTGAAGCTATAATGTATACTGAAGCTATAACCCAATGTATACTGAAGCTATAACCCAATATAATGTATACTGAAGCTATAACCCACAATATAAACTGAAGCTATAACCCAATGTATACTGAAGCTATAGCCCAATGTATACTGGAGCTATAGCCCAATGTATACTGAAGCTATAGCCCAATGTATACTGAAGCTATAATCCAATGTAAACTGAAGCTACAGCCCAATGTATACTGAAGCTATAACCCAATGTATACTGAAGCTATAACCCAATGTATACTGAAGCTATAACCCAATGTATACTGAAACTATAACCCAATGTATACTGGAGCTATAGCCCAATGTATACTGGAGCTATAATCCAATGTATACTGAAGCTATAATCCAATGTATACTGAAGCTATAACCCACAATATAATGTATACTGAAGCTATAACCCAATGTATACTGAAGCTATAACCCAATGTATACTGAAGCTATAACCCAATGTATACTGAAGCTATAACCCACAATATAATGTATACTGAAGCTATAACCCAATGTATACTGAAGCTATAGCCCACAATATAATGTATACTGAATTTATAACATTTGGTAGGAAGTTATAGGTGAAGTTATGATTCAGAAGGGCGCATCTTATGATTGAGGTAACTACTGACAACTATGGTGGCAGAGAGGTCAGTAGGGGGTGGCAGACAGGTTATTGGAGGGTGGCAGACAGGTTATTGAAGGGTGGCAGACAGGTTATTGGAGGGTGGCAGGCAGGTTATTGAAGGGTGACAGAACAGGTTATTGGAGGGTGGCAGGCAGGTTATGGAGGTGGCAGACATGTGGAGGGTGGCAGACAGGTTATTGAAGGGTGGCAGACAGGTTATTGGAGGGTGGCAGGCAGGTTATTGGAGGGGCAGACAGGTTATTAAAGGGTGTCAGACAGGTTGGAGGTGGCAGGCAGGTTATTAGAGGGGTAGACAGGTTATTGAAGGGTGACAGACAGGTTATTGAAGGGTGGCAGACAGGTTGTTGAAGGTGGCGACAGGTCATGGGAGGTTGGCAGACAGGTTATTAGGGGTGTGACAGGTCATTGGAGGGTGGCAGACAAGTCATGGAAGGGTGGCAGAACAGGTCATGGGAGGGTGGTAGATAGGTCAATGGGAGGTTGGCAGACAGGTCATGGGAGGTTGGCAGACAGGTCATGGAAGGGTGGCAGACAGGTCATGGGAGGGTGGCAGACAGGTCATGGGAGGTGGCAGATGGAGTCATGGGAGGTTGGCAGAACAGGTCATGGGAGGTGGCAAACAGGTCATGGGAGGGTGGCAGATAGGTCATGGGAGGTTGGCAGACAGGTCATGGGAGGGTGGCAGACAGGTCATGGAAGGGTGGCAGACAGGTGTATGAAGATAATTTTTACTTGTGTCGGAGGAAATGTTTTCTGAGGGTGGATCTATCACTGGCCCGATAGGAACAGAGAGGGCAGGGGAAGGGTCGCTCCCCGGTGTGTTTGCGCACGTGTTTGACCAGGTCTGCCCGGCTCCTGGTGGCATAGGGACAGTGATGGCACGTGAAGGGTTTACAAGCCCGGCAGTTGTCCACTATGCACCCATGGTGACACGTGCGGGATACGCCATCCCATGACACGCCAACCCCGGACACCGCCCCGCGCACACACTGCAAAAAGACACACCACCCATTAGTTACTACTGTATGATGCGCCTATTGTTGTGTCCCCTCCCTCCCCCCACCACAATAACTCCTCCACACAACACATGATAACTATAAATGTTAATGAAGAGAGTGAATGACTTGTACTGTACGGGCAGCAACGCTCTCGGCTCCTTTAGTCCTTGTTCTCACAATACTGTACATGACGAGATCTCCAAACTTACACTCACTTTTGTTTGACAATAATTACCAAAGGAACAGGTAAAAGTAGACGTGTCCTACATATGTAGGTCAGGGTGGGCTGTACACATATGTTGATGGAGGTTTGAGGCCAAGTGCGTCCTGTAGAGACAATGCGGACAACAGTGGGGCTTTTCCCCCGTGTGAGTCCTCACGTGTTTACTTAGAGCACTCGAGTCTGAGCATCGGTATGAACAGTGAGGGCAGGCATAAGGCTTTTCTCCGGTGTGTATCCTGACATGTTTCTTGAGGTCTCCTCGACTGGGTGAAGAATAAGTGCAGAACTGACAGCGGTGCAGGTGCGGGACAATGTCTTGGGGAGTGAGTGCACCACCTTGTGGACGCAAGGCTGGGTCTGGCTGGTTGTCCGACGATGTAACTTTAGATTGGAGTACTAAAGCATCGTGGGGACGGGAGGTGAGCTCAGCTGGTCTACTCCTCCCTGATTCACCTGTCCACGGCCGACGCTGTAAAGAGATGCAGCCTCCGTTACACTCCCTTCATGGCTCCAACTTGGTCCTACCTTACAACACAAAACTCCTCCAACAGTAACCTTCCCACAAGCATGCAGTTTTTCTCCTTAAAATATTCCCCAATAAGTTTCCGTCCTTCCATTCTCAACATGCACAACTTAACAACTGGTAGACGCACGAGGACAATATTATCTAACATTATCCCAGTTTTCATTACGTATATATACACACACACACACACTTACACTAAATGTATATTGTACAGCATCTCAAAAAAGTATCTGCTAGGATAGGTCCGATGACTTCCGAAATGCTACATGCAACTTGTGATGTCCCGAGAGGGTTGGTATGTGTCGCTCTGTGGTATACTGATCCTACTACAGTACATTTGGATCATTTTAAAGGTGTGTGTGTGTGTTACAAATCTACAGAAGTTTGGACAAATATTGTAAAATTGCACAACTTAAGTTTACTTTGTGTAGGTCTATATAATTTTTTATTGAGAAGTTGGATTAGGTCAAGTTAGATTAGATTAGGTTGGGTTGGATTAGATTAGGTTGGTTAATCAGCAATTGTACTTCTTATTAAATAATTAAACACGCAATCATATTTTGTAAAGAATTTAATTATGTTTCTATGTCATCTGCTGTACTTAATGTCAAAGTTATTTAAAAGATATGAGGGAACCCTTTACAATCTTATGTTAAAGAAGTATCCACAAAATATACCCCAACTACTCTACTGTAAATTACCACTTGAGTCTTGTATCCATGAACAATAACAGACTAATGAAGTTTGATGGACTACTGTGTATGGAGAGGAAAATCTGTTCGGGTCTGTTAGGTCAGGTCAGGTTAGGTTAAGTTAGGTTAGACTGATAAAATAGAGGTTTCACTGTAAATAGTATTATCTCAGTAGTCTCTAATAGTCACCCGCCCATAAATAGGGTAACAGAAACAGTGAAGAATGGGTGAATGAATACAATGAATGGATGAATAAGAAGGACATGGAAGGATAGTGAAGAATGTATGGATGAATAGAGTGAAGGATGTACTAAAAGTTAGGTGAATATACAACCAGGAAGCAGCAGCGTGCGTGAATGAGTGGAGAGCACAATGGCCTGTGATATTAGGGTAAAGATCTACTGTTGGTGGGTGACAGTAAATGAGAGGAGAATGTGTACTGTATCTTGTTAGTCTCACCCATCTTGTTTTAGAAGGATAAGACTTTGAAAGAGTATAATGTTTTAAATATTATACAAGTCACAATTGATCACTATACAATGATGGTATTTTTAGTTATTGTAGTGTCCAATACCTTAAAATATGTTTCAAGAATGGTAAGACAACACAACATAGCACAGCACAGCAAAGCAGAGTGGAGTAGAAAGTTCAAACACGATCTGTCAATTAACTTATTAACACCTAACTCACATACACAACTTGTTCCTACAAACACCAGTTACTTCTTACTTTAATTTTTACTTTATCCTCTTTGCCACTCACCACTCTGTAAGCCTCTTGGGTGGTTGGTCACGTCTCTATTAGACACTGTTGGGAAGCACCGGCTCCTGAATGTATCTGTACCTACGCCAGTGTTGGTAAGTCTAGTCTTGAATGAGCTCATACTCGGTGCTGTGACAACACTCTCACGCATATTTTTCCAAGAGTTTACAACTCTCACTCCAAAAAAGTTTCCTCGAACTTGTGGCTTCTTCAACCATAAGCTGTGACCCCTTGTGGGGCAGGCATCCACCAGCTCCAGGTATGAACATTCAACTGAGTAATGACCTCTGAGGTGTTTATAAACTTCTTTTCAGTCACCACTTGCCCATCTATAGTATAAGCTAGGCAGCTGCAGGCGTTCTAATCTCTGGGTACCTGAGGTGCCGTAGTGTAGACACCAGTCTGGTGACCCTCCTGTTAATGTTCTCAATCTACCGAGAGGGTAGGCTATCTCGGGGACCAGACTTTTTATATTGTCTCCAACTGGGAGCTCAACAAGATGGCTGAAATATAACTTGGCTCCATAACTGACTACACTAATAATAATTATAATACAGTAATAATAATAATAATAAATAAAGTCATCTGCAGTATGTTGTAGTAGAAAGTTCAAATTAAGGTGGAGGTGGTCAGTAAACAATGAGGATGTGGATAAATGACAAGCAAAAACAGACTAGATGAATACAGTACAGTACAGTGCTGAGAATAATGTGGGGAACTTAACAACACCCAAACACACAACTAACAACCACATCCATACAACTACAACCAACAACATACATACATAATAATATAATGGTTGCCCTTTGTGTAACGAGGATGGCCACCTAGGCATTAATTTGTTTAAGGTGTAGAAACTGTCGCCAACACAACAATCACACCCCGAGTTAATGAGCTGCATGACCCAATGTCAAGGAATTCTCTGAGAAGACCGGACAACTCGCCAACTGCACTGGCTAACCATTACCCCGGAAAAATCCGCAATCAATTAACACCCAAGTCTGCAATTACTGCTGGCTGCTGGGTAGGGAGAGACAAAAAGAAACTTGCCCGTAGTTTCACCCTACCCGGGAATCAAATCCGGGTCCACTCGCTTGCGAGGCAAGTATGTTAACCATTACACCACAACTACAACCAATATCCACACACACAACTTCCAGGTGTTGTTTCAAGTATACTGTATTTGTCATTTAAGTAGTAATAACCAATCATATCCCTCCATGTGTGTCCTAATAACAATAAGATCAATCAAATATCAACAATAAAGTAAACAACATCATCAAAAGTGTTATAGTAAGAATCAAGGTTAAAGAAAACGAGAATATACTTGGATCAACAATATTTCTTTCTTTCTTCAAGGGGCTAAGTGAGGTGCTCTATCACCTATATACATTAACTGACATGCACTACGTAACATAATGTATATACAGTATACTGGTGAAGCCATTGATTATTGTGTCTCTTCCTTCTCCTTTTGTGGATAGTTTGATACACTACATAATATCCAGTTACTAAATATAATCACAGAGTTTTTTCCTCAGTGTATAGATATTAGAAGCAACAAAAATGGCTCCTTTCATCATCACAATTTCTTCCTACCTACGGTTGTTCCTTAATACACAAAATGCCTCTATAATATGTACTCTCATCAACTCTTCTCAATGATACAAAGTGATCAAAAAGTCTCTGTGCACCTATACTATTAAAAATCTCATTACAGTATTTACATTTTTCTACTTACAGTAAATATTAAAAATAGTCATAAAAGAAACATGTCGGCAAGTTCATGATTACTATTTCCAATATGATCAATATCCACTGTATATAAAAACAATGGAATATCTCTTTACTATAGAAGGTCCACAAGGAATATTTCATCATCTTGTACAGTACAACTGTGAACAGAAATAACTCGGCAGGGAGGGAATGCAAACTGTCTGCCTCATAAAAAAAAAAAAAAAATCAATAAATTATGGTGAGAGAAGCAAGGTTTATAATCGTCACCTCTGCAACGTTGCAAAGTCTCCATCTACTCCTACCCTCATATATGGCACCTCCCTCCCATCCTACATACAGTATATGAAAATCTATCAACCACAATCCCTTTCATACACAACCTGCTGTGTTATAAATATGCTATTTTATATACAAATATGTGTGTGTGTGTGCCTGATAGCTTGAGTGTGTGGAATGTTTGTTATGATAACTTGAGTGTGTGGTGTGTTTGCCGTAGGTAGAGTGTGTGGTGTGTTACTACCTTACTACACTCACCACTGTTATTTTCCTCTACAGTTTCATCCTCATACCATAAACGGTTCAAGCTCTCCTCTAACATGTAGTTCTCATACACTAAGACCATAAGAACCACTACATTCCTCTACTACAGTATTTACCCCACTAGAGGAAACATCATGGTACCCTTCCCTCTATACAAGCACAACTCCTTGCTACTCTTCAGTGTTATTTTGTCCATTCTTGTCCCATTTTATGTTTAAGCTTAAAGTGACTCTTCAGATTACTTGGGTCCCCAGTCGAGTACAGACAGAGATTACAATGGTAGGGTCTCTCTCCTGTATGAGTCCTAATATGTTTGATTAAATTGAATTTCTTCTGAGTTACATGTTGACAATATGGGCACTTAAAAAAACGAGGTTGGTCATGACTGTGAGTGGGTAGAGAGTGAGTCCAAGTGGACATAGGCTGTGTAGGGAGTAGCTGGTCGGCTGGAGGACGCTGGGTGCAAGGATCTAGCACACCACCAGGCACACCGCCCATTGTCCTGCTGCCATACTGAAAAGAGAGGCACCAGTTCAGTGAGTGGCTCGCCTGTATACTGTCTGTCCTTCACCCTCCCTCCCCCAACCTCACTAACCCTCACCAAAATGATCATATGCTAACACTATAAACATTAATGTGTAGGTGTGTGTGATACAACAAATATTACCACAAACACACACATACATACACAGACACTATGCTCACTAATCAAGGCTGCAAAAATACACAAATAGTCATTGTATTCTCTTTAATTGGCTAAGGAAAACTGATTGATCACTCAAGTTACAGTTTAAGAAAGATTTGTTTGTCACATGTGGGGTGCCGCCGACTCCAAGTTGTCAACATCAACACCGTGTAGTGAGCGTACATGTTTGCGTAGGTTGCCACGCTCATTACTACGATGAGGGCAGTGTGGACACCCATAAGGCTTCTCCCCCGTGTGAGTACGAAGGTGGACTCTCAGATTATCTCGGCGACTGATCACTTTACCACACACGGGACACACGATGCCAAATCCACCACTTCTGATACCACCACCAACACAATCGCTACTGCCAGCACCAACACTACAGCTGCTGCCTCTGTCATCTGCACGCTGCCACTGTAAAGAGAGTCCACCATTACTGTGGCGACTAAGAGACTTGTTTCAGCTAGTCATTTGGCTATCAAAAATAAACACATTCCACAAGACTCATGACATTATCAACCTAAAACATTTTATCCACAAGTGTGTTCAGATTGACATCAATATTTACTGTACAATGGCAGCAGCACAACTTCTAGGCATCAATTATAACCTCCCAAGTCCAACCTTTTCAATTTATTTTGTAATACCAGACACGAGTATGGTACTGTTTCACCACTCATGAACCGAATCCATGGTACTGTTTCACCACTCATGAACCGAATCCATGGTACTACTTCACCACTCACGAGGACTTATTATCAAAACAGAGCGCTGGGAGCAGACTGTCCAGAGTTGTCCGAGAGATCTCTGCCGTGTATGGAGCGAACATGCTTGCGAAGATTGCCTCCAGTTTTGCTACGATGTGGACAGTGAGGGCAGGCATAGGGCCTCTCCCCTGTGTGAGTACGCATGTGTACCCTCAAGTTGTCCCGTCGACTGATCACTTTGCCACATACAGGACAAACTACACTCAGTCCACCACCACCACCACCACCATCCACTACAACACTGCTGCTACCGTCGTCACTCCTCCCCACGTGCTGCCACTGTAAAGAAGAGCCCACCATTACTACCGCTTTGTTTTACAGACTGGGGGCCACTCATTACACCATAAACCCTTATAAACACCCATCTCTTTATCTTATACAGTAGCTACAAGGTGTAAATGTTTCATGCATCATCACAAACATATTCAGTGAACAAGATCCAGTGGTAGTAGTAGTCGCAGTAAGTAGTCGTAGTAGTAGTAGTAGTAGTAGTAGTAAAGTGTCAATTGCAGGATGGTATTTATCTCAAGTGGTACTCCCAAATACCAGCAACTCAGATGAGATAAATGGTAGCAGAAGTGTATGTAAGTAACCCAGTTCATATTTATATCTTATTATATGGATAATTGTACGGTTAATCTGTAATTCTTATAATTATCGGCATCTTACTGAAACTGTAAAATATACAGTACAGGATTTACTTTCCCTGTGTGAAAGACTTTATTTGTGTAGGTGACATTGGGGGAGGCTGGAGGCCATTATTTAAAAAAAAAATAGTAGTAGTAGTAGTAGTAGTAGTGGTGGTAGTAGCTAGTTGTTGTTGTTGCTGTTGAAGCAGTCCTGTAAAAAAATAGTAGTAGTAGAAGTAGTAGTAGTGGTAGTGGTGGTAGTAGCTAGTACTATCAGTAATACAGTCGTAGTAAAATTGTTGTAGAAGCAGTACTATTATTATTATTGTTAATTTTAGTATTATTATTACCAGTACTGTAGTAGTTAATAATAGTGCAGTAGTAAGAAGTAGGAGAATTCCCAGTTGATGGCCAATGACATCTTCATTCAGCTGACTTCAATGTACTGTACTGTACTGTAATACAATATTGGTCACTTTCTTCTCTACTGAATTTACTTAATACTCATCTAAGATTTTCCTTGTTGTTTGTTGGTCGCCAAGAATCACAATGCTGATTTGCGAGTAAGGAACCGAAGGCACATAATAGGGTCTTCTTTCACTGTCTCGCCAGTCTCTCTCTCTCTCTCCGCTGAGATAACGTAACATAACGCCGTTCAAAAATTGATGTTTTGCTAAAATTTATCAGAATTTTCACCCAAAACCAATTTTTCAACTTCTTTTTTATTAAATATTGAAATGAACGTAAACATTTATAATTTATTCCAAAAAAGTAACAAAACTAAGCCTAAAGGATAGAAACTCCAGCTTACCAAAACATATCATGTGGGTTTGTGTTGAAGCGTCATAAGAGTACTCGCTAACTTAAGTCTTTTTTTACTAAATCACAAAAGAATAGAGTAAATTAAAACTCATTTACTTAAGAATTGTTAACTAACCTGTATATATATATATATATTAAGAATTAATTTAATGTGATAAAACTATGAGGTGTTCAACAAATACAGTTCGCTGAATATGAGGTACAGGTACTGAGTGTAAGCTAAGAACATGACTGTAACATTATCATAATACAGTACACCAAATACTGTAATGGGAGAGGTGGTGATCATCTTCTACTGTAACTTAGTGTAACCAGAAGTGACCATTAACTTGGCCATAAAATATCACACTTTGTACAGAATTAAAAAAATCCTTAGAGGTCTGTGAAGATTCTTGGCGTCACTCTTTTATATGTAATAAAATGTTAAGTTTAAGCATTAACTAACAGTATGCCATACAGGGTATTTGTGTTTTACTTGTATGTACAAGTATAACTACAGTACCTGCATATTTATTTTATTAAGGGGCTTTAGTCACTACAAATTGACTGATCTTTGGACTAGCCTTGGTATAAGGTTCCCTGAGTTCCTAACCAACAAACTCTGGAGGATGTACACACGCTTCACTCCTCAAAGGCTTTAAGTCATGAGAAACTGATCCAGAAATGCATATATATACGAGGTTGGTCAAAGACTGGGTGCCACGATCAGCCATCCCAGCATAAAGTTAAACTGGACGGCAGAAGACCAACATGATATAAACAAACCTCAAGAAACAATAAGACATGTAACAGTCTGTCTTACATGCCTGGTAACTGTGCTAGTTCCCAGTAGGTATATCCCCCAAGTGTCACAGTGAGGCTTGACTTCAGCAGCAGCAGCCAGGGGATAACTGGTCTGATGTACAGTCTACTCTAGGGCAGTCAGCCAGAGACTATAGACAAAATGGTGTTGGTTGGTTACGTAAAACACGCCTTTAAAACATCTTGTGGCTCTAGAGGTGGGGGGGGGGGAGCCTACACACTTCATCCCCCTCAAATGAGAATGATGGGAGTAAATGCCACAATAGGGTATAGGTGTAACGAACACAACACCTAGTTAAGTCAGGCAGCATAATGAGAGTGGCCTGGTTTATGGAGGCACATTAGAAAAGTGATGGAGAGTTATGTTCTGTCCTGTACTTCTAAATAAAGTACATACACTTTAACAAGACTTAAAGAGTTTAGTTGGCAGAAGTAAATGTTTCCCCAGGTATAAATTCTCTCCTCTTTCAAATAACACATCAACCTTATGCTTCATATCTACAGGGAAAAATTGGATTCACTGGCATACTATTTGATTAATACATAATAATAATAACTTGGTACAATTTTATTATAAATACAACATATTAACCTTTGATTATAAAGCAAATTATCCTCAACAGGACAACTTGAAATTGTTCCATGACAAATGTGTAATAAATCTTGTTGAAACATTATCATAAAACACTACCTCCATTATATATAAATCTGTCCTTCCAGTATTCACTCATACCTGGAAGGCTGAAACACACCTGACTTAGATCAAGTTAACAATTTATGTGCACATGTTTTAGGACTTTCAAATGACTAATTTAAGCCCCTAGAGTAAATGCCAAAAGACTCATTCATATACAGTAGCTGGCACCTTACATCCCCTCATCATATAAACGTGCCTTTCAATCACTCTCTTTCCCGTTAACAGTAGAATGGTATACCAGGTACAGTATATATCAAATAGTTTCATCACTTTCAAGGAATTTCATAATCTGTAACAACCATCAGAATACATGAGACAGGGGGCAAATGAGGTAAAAGGAGAGGAACAGAAGATAATAGGGACAGAGGAGAATGAGGAAGAGGGCACAGAAAAGGTGGAGAGGAGAGATAAATAGAAGAAGAAAAGATGGATAGAGAAGAATTAAGAAAACAGGGCGAGGCCAGAAAAAAAGGGGGAAATTTGATAAAAGCGCTACACCCACGTCGTCGTTGTTCACATTCACACAAACATGATCATCGTACATCAGTTAAAACCCTTAAAAGTTCACCATGACACAACAATTCAAGAAAGTATCTGCTTCAGTAATCGCTCCTTCACCATAAATGTCTCTGTTCATATCCCTTCATCACCCTCTTACTATTTTCTTTGGATTTTATAAAGTACCCACAATGGATTCTTTCTCCCCACCCTAAATCTGTGTTAACTTTAGACTATCACGTGTGGTGGTGTTTCTTGACGTGTTTCTGTAGGTTGCTGCTGTCCGACGATCGGTAGGGACAACTAGGGCAGCTGTAAGGCTTCTCCCCCGTGTGGGTGCGTAGATGAGTCTTGAGGTGATCGCTGCGACTGACGCTGCGCCCACAGATTGGACACATCACCGGTCGCCCACCCAACACCCGCCCACTGTACATCGGGGGGGCCGCCCACTGCAAAGAGACCCAACAATGTCACTACTGCACTCCAGCCACTTCACAAACACAAGGTAACTACATGACTTTGCAATTTTCACTTTCACCTTTCCATTAACGTTAAAACTGTGATGAGCCGGAATTCCATTAAAAGATCAAATACTCAAAAATATTTATTGTCACAAAATCTCCCAAATTAAAGAGAAGAAATTAAAATCACAATTTAAAAAGAAATAAAAAATTCTAAAAGTTGTGTTTAAGTCACTATTTAGGGAGGACCTAATTAAGAAATATATAGTATACAGAACTGTACTGTATGCAACAATAGTGACTTTAGTAGTAACAATAATACAAGTGGGAGATAATTAAATAATGCCCTACAAGACTAGAACAAAAGAATGAACACTGACAATCATGATCACTCCTCAACAACATTAACAAAGTTGATCACACTAAGAACCACAGAACCTGACATCATCAATCCTCCTCCCTAGAAAGTTGAGTACAGTACTGTGATTACATTTGACTGCAGCTGCACACAAGTTAACAACAACTTGAATGAACACAAATTTCTCTTATTCACAACATCTTTGTAAATACTAACTGAAAACTTATTTCATGTACGTATTTCCTTCCCCTTCACCCCCACAAAAAATGCAATGAGGGAAAAGCTTACAGAGTATTCACATGTTCATTACATCAAGGCTCCCTCTTAACTGTACAATACTGTATAACAATTAACATGAGAACATCACATGAGTCTCCACAATATACCTGACCTAAAGCAATCTAACATCACTCCTGTCTTTTTTTTTTTAGTTTCACTTGCAGCAGACAGTGGAATCATTTGTTGTACAGCATCACAATCTTGGGAAACGTGGGAAATAACTTTGCTTGCTGGATTTACATTATATCTGGGCACGACTGTTGGCAGGGCTTAGCGGTGGAGGGAGGGAGCGTCGGGTGTGGGTACCTCGGTGCCGCTTCATAGAACTGGCATCTTTGCAACGAAAGTCACACAGAGGGCAGGAATAAGGCATTTCCCCAGTGTGTGTGCGAACATGGCGCCTCAAGTTGGAACTGAGGCGAGATGTGTAAGGGCAGTATGGACATTTGTGAATGTTTTGAGATCCAGGATACACATTTTGAAGGGCCACTTGCAACCTCTGAGGACCCATATGTGCATCATGAGAGCCTGCATGTACAGCCTGATTGCCCATTTGCACATCTTCCAGTCCTGTATGAACTTCTGGGTCACGTCGCCCACAGCCAGATACCCACGAAGAACTGCGCGCCCACTGCAAAAAGCACAACCTTGCTTTAGAATGACAATATGCCGAGACCAAATACACTGGAACAGCATAATTTTTATCTCTGCAACGAGTTTAATATAATTTTCACTAAAGAACAGACACCTAATACTTGACAAAACCACTCCCACATTGTCAGCAACAGCATGTACTGTACTGTACTGTACAGGGTATCTCAAGTAAGGCCAGAGAGAACTCCTCCACTTCTCTATGATACTACATAACAATGCTCAACTTTCTTTTACACAACATGTCAAATATTATCATCTACAGTACAGTAAACCTGAACCAAGAAGTTTAATACTGTCCAGTACATAAAATGACAATACTGATAGGTTTATTGCTACACCTACCAACTAGGTACAGTACTGTGCTACTATATCTTACCATACTTTCTCACTTTAAAATTGAAAATTCATTAGGGACTCTTGGCAAGGTTACGAAGGTGAAGAACAAGTGCTAGTAGAGCCAACAGACGGCATATGCTCTTTCAGGTGTTCTGTCAAGGCGTGGTGATCCCCTGACCAGAAGGGACATTTGGGACACATGTATGGGCCATCAATGTGATGAACTTTAATATGCTTCTTGAGATTGCTTAAGTATCCACACTTATGATTACAATGGGGGCACTGATAGGGTTTTTCCCCGGTGTGCTTGCGGAAGTGATTCTCAAGATGCTGTCTTCGCTGGGCAACGTATCCACACACGTGGCAGATAAGATGAGAACTTGATCCCCCCCTGCCACTATCTAACTCCCCTCTGACTTGTGCCGCCGCGACACCACCCGCAACCCCTTCACCAATCGAAGCCTTGACATCACCCGCCTCCCTCATTACGTACGCAGCTGTCCACACCGACTGTAAAGAGATGTACCCCAAATTACTCTCCACTACACTATGGAGCTGTCATAGCTTTTAATATCATACTCTTCATTTTAAGTTTTTACATCGAACAAATTTCTTACGGTAGCATGTAAATATTAAGTACTACTCAGAAACTTGCAACTTAAAACAAAAAATTTTAATTTCAACAGAATCCCTTAAGTTTGACAAGAGGGTACAGGGCATTACTGACACAGATCTTACACAAAAGCTGAGGTCTGGCTGCCACGATCCTCCCCGACCATACAGATCAAAGAACAACAAACACCAGAAACATTTTTGAAGACTAATTAAACAATATGAAGATCCCGGCATCCCACAAATTAAGATGACGACAGAACGGGTCGTTTCTTTCCCCGTTGCTCCCTTATAACAAACTCAAGAGGGACGGTCGGGCACAACACATAGTATAAACACCACGGATCAGCAATGAAATGAACAGGAGCACCACCAACACCCATAGTAATAAGAGACCCCACCAAACCCCCTCTGAGTTGGAGGTGACACAGTGCAGTGAAGCTGGTAAAGAGACGACAGCCATCAGCACAGTTTTAAGACTACCGATATCTCAACAACCATAGCCGCCATTAAACAAATTACGGGTGCTCCTCTACTTACGAACTTTCAGAGATACGAATATCATCATTAAGGCGAGTTACCTGCCAGAGTGAGTGTTTAATGTGGACAAAGACTAGATTAAATTGGAAGAAAATACCAGATAGAACAAACATTGCCTAAGAGGGGAAGAGTATGCCAGGTTTTAAGACTGTACAATAGGGTAGAGCTCCTTTATTTATTTTGACTGTATCGGTGTCTACAGGAGTAAAGTTGGACTCATACCAAGCCCCAGGAATGCAACTAAGGGAGTACCTGTATATTCGGCAAAATTTTGTGTTTCTTCATGCATGGAAGTATTTAAAATGTGTTGCAAGGTGTCAGTCTATTACTTATTGGACTCTCTCTCTCTCTCTCTTTTCTTCTTCTCTCTCATTCTTTCTCTCTCATTCTTTTTCTTATTGAGGAACTTAACTCTCAAATCATAATGTTCGTCAGTGGATAAACAGGATAAGATTTAGGGTTACTTAGTTCATGGCAGTATTTTCAGAACCTTGACAGTGACAGCCAATGAGAGAATGAGTGACATCTAACAGAAAAGAAAGAGATAACAGGAGAAACAGCAACAGTTAACAGGAGAAACAGCAACAGTTAACAGGAGCAACAGCAACAGATAACAGGAGAAACAGCAACAGGAGAAAAGACAACGGGAGTAAAATCAAAAGGAAACGAGATCTCCGTCTGCAACATCAATCGTCAACCAATGGCACGGAGATCATTAAGAAACCAGAGCCTGTTGGGGACGCCTCGCCTCACTCCGCCTCGCCTCACCATCACCATGAAAGGTTTGTGAGGTGGGGGAGGTGGAGGGGGGATCAGAATGAGGAAAACATGACATTCTAATACATTTGTAAATTTGTACTCCAGGTTCAATATCTTCCGAGTCGTAACTTCAGTGAGTTTTTAACCCTTCCCTCTTAAGTGGCGGCCTCTTGTGGAGAAGTCGAGGAAGTACAGTACGAACCACAGAGAAGCATTGTTGGAGGGAGCGTCCAGGTCATTATGCCGTTTTTTTTTAATATCACTACAGTATTTTTAAACAGAATAACACATGTGGTGTTTTTCAAGTGCTGAAACAGCCTTTACCCCAGGCTTATATTCAAACTTTGAGCTATGTTTCATAATACTTTAGGGGTCAATTTCCCAAACCTCTTTTTGCCCACAAGACCCGCAGCCCTCGCCATCACGGATTAATGTACGTGACCAACATTATGTTTACTCCTCCGCCTCTCCTTTACCGAGTGAGTTATCAGTGCTAATTCACACATTCCACTGATATGTTTTCAGTTTTAGACAATTAAAAAATATCCTTAACTCTTACAATCACAAGCAAACAGCCATAGTTAGATCACATTAAGTTGCCAATAATTAGATTTTACGAGATGGTAAAAGTCTATACTACAGTACAATGTAAATACAGTACAATACAGTACAGTACAATACAGCACAGTACAGTACAGTATAATACAGTACAGAATATGGACTTTTCCAGTCACCCAACTTAAGGTTCACTGGCCAAGTTTAACAGGTAGCTAATAGGTTCCTCCAGTGTTCCATTAAGTTGACCAAGTGAGAGAAAAACTTGGTTCAGTAGGCGTTGAATCTTACTTCAGTGACTGACAGCACCACCGATAATGTCCGTCACCTGTCCATGCCTGCTGGCAACGTGCAGTCTCATACTATTGCGTCTGGCGCTGCGATGGGGACAATAGGGACAGTGGTATCTCTTGTGGCCAGTGTGAGTGTCCATGTGCTTCTTAAGATCATTGGTCTTGATGCAGGAGTACGGACAGAGGTTACACTTGAGCGGTCTCTCCCCCGTGTGAATCATCAGGTGCTGTCGCAGGTGGTAGGGGTTCCTCGCCACCAGTCCGCAGTGCTTACACTTAAGCCCCAGCAGCTGCTCACACCCCTGGGGAGACAACACGTGTTACTCCACCCAGTTTTGCTCCTTGACGATAACATTACATACACTTCATGCCTCAATACAGTACATGGAAACTTTTCATATTCAAAAGGAATCATCATTCATGTCAATTGGATACACAACATGAATCCATTGTATCAGGAAATAAAACCCTTTACCATATTTCTCTTCCCTCTGACCAACACTTCCCAAATCTGCCACACAAAAAAGTGTCAACAAGGAGGCCTGAAGTAAACACCTAAATTGTTAAAAGGTAAAACTGCATTAAAAATGAACACCCACTTTGTTTATTGATGATTAACATTCACCTGAAATATCCAATATTGTACTTATATGCCTACAACAGATTTGCCCCAAGGAAGGTTTTGTCCCTGTGTTGTGAGCTTAGTGTTAGACTGTACACTTTGTGCCTGTAAAGTGTCACCTGAACACCATGAGTTGGACAAAGTTTGGATCATTAACCATCACCAGTGACATTGACTTACACTGTGTTAAAACAATACATACATACAAGAAATTTCACGAAAATATCTACACAGACACAAATACTGTATCACACTCTAGATAATCTTCTGACCTCTCACACAACGCTGAACATGGTGACATTCTCACAGTACCAAGCCTTGTTTAAATACATACTGTATCTGTAGTAACACAAGAGTTATGTTTTGGAAGTGGTATTGATCTGTTGACCCCAAACACCGAGGCAATATGTATGTGTCCAATGTAACGTTTATACAATATCGATGAAGATATTTTGATAAAACTTGACAATAATGAACTGTACAGTATTATAACGCACAAGTAAATAACACTACAAGTTTGTTTGTTGTAAACCAAGGTCACAGTTAGATGCTAAAGACCAAAGTTAATAATGGGGGTGATGTTATACTTTTCATGGGAAGTGTTTTGGGGTTTTCTCTCTTCTGTTAACATATCTTTAATATATCATTAGTATGTCAAGCTAATTCCACTTTCTTACATATTTTATTTCTATATTGATCTTTGCTTTTATTTGGATCAAGAACATTGTTACCACAAAATACTGTATCATCACCCTTGTACTTTACATTTCCTCCTCCTCCTCCTTCTCACCAGGTGGAGTTTGCTACATATTTTGTATCATCTATATTTATCTTAACAAAAATTTTTATTCACCTGATTCCAGGTTTATTTTATCCTCGTGCTGTTAAAACTACAGAAAAAGACAGTCTTTCTCTCCTGCTTGTCTCCAGAAACAGTGCCTTTATAGCATTATTTGTCCCTCCCAGAGATAACAACAACATGATGAAGGGAACTCTCAATGTTTCATACAGTTCAGTACTGAGACACCAGTCATCCCTACAACAGGGTACAGTATCCTTTGTGTACTGCATCACTATCTAAGTTATCTCACAAGACAGTTCCTCTACCGAGTCTCTCATGATCAAGCTTGTGTTTACATTATTCCAGTGGTCAAACAGCATCCCTGCCTCACTCATTCTCATCACTATAAACAACTTTCTTCGGTATAACTGTCTTAGTAATTCACATATCTGGTATCAGAGTTGAAGTCCAAGCTTACTTCACACTTCCTGTATCTTCAAATTACAATCCTGTACTTCCTCTTGTAATATAACCTTCACATTGCCAGTAATAATTTCCACAAGATGTATACTGTAATAACTTTTCATTTCTGGATATATTGTATTACCACAAAACTACATCAGCAAGTGGACACTCCCACCTTAGCTTGTGTCTGGAAGTTCAACAAGACCTTAAATTCACTCACTGTGTACCATGTGGCAATACATTATAGTACACTACTGTGTCTCCCTCCCATCCCTAGCCATAACTTTCCTACACTATTATTCATTATCTTATTTATTTCCTCATTCACCGTTATTTACATATTTCATCACCCTAATTATTTCCCATATTCAGCCTAGTTATTTTTCACTAAGAATTTTCCCTCGTAATAAGTAAGAGAAGACCCAAGACTCTCCTGTACGTTGGAGGTTTAAGTCCACAGAGTCACTTTTAGTGTGGGTTTCCTGTTCTTCTATGTTTATTCCCATTTACTCTACACTGTGGTTCCTATTATATAATTTCCTGTATCTTGTCTGCTCTGAAATTGTCACATATTCCCCGATTGTTGACTGTATGTTAATGACCCTTGCAAGTTATTACGGTACTTCAAGAATTTTAAGTGATGTGACCTGATCTAACCTGAACTTAAACTTACCTAACCTAACCCAACCTGAACTTACCTAACCTAGTAATACAGTCCTGTGTAATTTTCTCCTTCACGGTTAATGCTTTGTTTACAGAATACACAGCATCAACAGAGCACACAGTAGGCAAATTAACGACATTAGTCACCGAGTTAAAATATATTGCTGGGAGTAGACCAAAGGGGTAATTTACCCACTTACCAATAATGCCAGGCAGGTGAGAGAGAATTAGCACTGGTGTCTGGGTTTTTTCTCCAATGGTTGTTTAATGCTGACTGTGTGAAGTGTTAACAGGAGTACAGTAGGAGTGGATGATACCACTGTGTGTGTGTGTGTGTTAGCTCTGATATTTGTCACTGTCCACCTTGCATTAAAGAAACCAGCTTTAAATGTGAGAAAATGTAGTATAAATTTTTTTTGTATATTTAAGGTAAACACTAAGGTAAGAGTAGCTCACATCATGGAACACCCCCCCCCCCCAGTAAAAAACCTTGTTATCAACTTCTCGTATACGTCGTTCATTTTATTATTCTACAGACAGACACACACACACATACTGTACAAACAAAGAGGGTTTTTCTTGTTTCCATTATGATTTAGGATACTGTATACAAAACTGTTTAACTTTATTTTTCTTTATTATTATACAATCTTGAGTCGTATGCTTGTTGGTCTAATATTATGCTCAGTGTTGTGTGTTCAATAAATAATAGTTTAAAAAATCCCAATTACTGAAAAGTTTTTCCTTTGACAAATTTTTTTTACTAAAAACCATATGTTTATGTTCAGTAACAAGTGGTAGTGTAACAAAAACTTTCAAAGGCAGGTAAGCAGTGGACGACAACAGCAGCTACCATCTATCAAGCTCATCACAAATCAAACTTAACAAAAGTGATTACTGTATCTCTATGACCTTAACCCATAAGTTATTCTGCTTCTTCCAATATTCAGGTTAAGGAAGTACTGTACAACAGTTATAAGATATGCGAGATCCTCCACCGACATGATCCACGGAGTCTGGTCACTGTGTGTTGGCCATTGGTACCCAATTTAGACTATGTCGGCGCTGCATGTGAGATTTTACATTCCACTTAAGGAGGCTGCGGAAAGGACAAAAGGGGCACTTGTGAGGTTTCTCCCCGGTGTGGATGCGCATGTGACGCTTGAGGTGATCACGACGGCTGCTGGCCCGCCCACACACGGGACAACGCAGTTGTCCGCCCTCATCACCCCTATGTTCACCCAATGGGTCGCCCATTGGTTCACACACCAGCATCCTTCCTGCTTCTTCTAGCTGCAAAGAAACAGCCTCCATCAGTAGTGGACCTAATGTGGGACTGAGCCACCCATGGCTGCTGTAGAGTCCCAGTACAGTACTCTATGTCTCAAGTCTTTAATGCCTTCACAGCCACACTGAATACACTTACTGTATTCAAATTTATAGAAATGCATAACATGCAAATTTTCTGTTTTATTCAATCCAAACATCTACTGTGCTGTGCTGTGTTCCTATAGGGCCGTTGTTTATAGTGTCCATATGGCAGATACAGTATCCAAACATAGCATTCATACACTCACCACAAAAAATTCTTGAAGATAATTTATATTCATGATAAAAAAAATATACTACTGTACTGTACAGTACCGTGTGGTATTAGCCACAAGGTACATTACACTCTTGTTGTTACATCTGACCTCTTTAACATTCAGTAGCAACTTCGACTTTTGACATGACACCTGAACTAGATGTTCTGTACCTTATCGGGTGATGATCCATGTTGAGATGTGACCTCTACTGTGCATGGTGAAGTGTGAACACTTACAACCATCACCCTCCTCCACAAAGAACGAGGGTCTTGTTCTCTCATGAATGATTCTCTGTTATTTAACTTCCTATAGTTATAGTTGGGACAGATTAATTTAACCCAAAATTCTTGTATATCTTCCAAATATTTTCTTTTTCATTTGTATGTAAAATAATACAATGCTGGTAATGTTAGAGAGTTTCAAAAGTTAGACATCACATACCTGTATAACCCACGAAGGAAGTCTACCTCCATCCAAACACTCTCATGAGAAACACAAAATATAAAAATACTGAACAAACACAGTATGTTAGTGTACAAAACTGTACAGTACTAACAAACACAAGTACATACATCCATAATGCTCCAGCAAGTTGATTTCATAACTTGGCAACTGGCAGTTCTGGACTAACAACCAATTAATTCACCCCACCCCCAACATTTTTTTCACGAGTCAGGAAGATTCAGCGATATCTGATGAGGTTTTGTGAGGAGTAGTGTTTAGCAGCAGCCATTCCTGTGAGCCGATCGTTCTTATATTAAGATAACGTAATCATTTAATTCACCATTGCATAGTTTATAAAGTCCATATAAAACTTCCAGGTAACATAGCTTGAAGCTACCAATGGTGTTTTGTTTTGTTCTGTCAGTTAATCAAAGAAAATAAAGTATTGCTCGAGTTCTTGATCAATTCTTTTAAGCAGTGGCTGAACAAATGTTCTCTTAAAGGACAGATTGTGCTGCCTGGACGTGTGTTATGGAGAGTTGAAGGTCAGTGTGTATGGATAGGTCAGGTACCAATGAGGTGGGCTGAGATTACCCCCCTACCCCCATAAAAGGTTAGGTTAGGTTTGATTTGGTTAGCATCCACAAGGATAGGAGGAGAGCAGACTGTAGAACTCCTACTGTAACCAACATGGAACAGAAAAACAAATAAAAAATCCAGTGTACAGCCAAAGGAAGGTACGCCTTTGTGTGACTGACAGCGAGTATGTTCAAGCTTAATTTACTCAGTACAATATGGATAACCATGATAAATTTAACTGTGATAAGAAGAGTAAATACACCCCTAACACTCCCATTTACATCTGTAATAAGCGGAGAGAGACATGGGACACAAGGGACCTCCACAATTGAGAAGAATGAGGAACAAAGGTGGTGAATGATGTTGAGGTCTAACTAGAGGGAACTTGCTTGATGGCAGGATTAAAATGGCTAGTGCTAAAACTGGAGGGGAGGGAGGAAGGGGAACTGGGCAGGAAGGAGCACAAATGTTCTCCTTTCGCCGTGAGATCCCTGACAACACCTCGTAACAGAAGGCGAGGTAAGCCGTGCACACTAGGCATATCTGTGGTCGTCAATCACACAATTTCCTTCTACAGTAATTCTATCACTTTGTTTACATGCACACTCACTTTATCCTTGCCTTTACTTAAACAGTACCTTTAAATGCTCACTCAAAAGAATCAATTAAAATACACACTAAAATACTGTAATCATAAACAGTTAGGATGGTGTGATAATAAATTTAACACCCCTTTGTCACCTTTATTTATTACAATAATTTTAACAATGGCTTTACATTTAACATTATAAATGAAGAAAAATAGAGCATAAGCTGTCTAATTTTGACACTATACAAGAGGAGGTAAACTGAAGTGGTGATAAAGTCTTGTAACCTTAGAGAGGACATCATTGACACACACAGGCATGACAAACAGAGGCTGGGTCCAGCCCAACCCCCTCTGACCAACACAATTACTGAAATATAAAGCTCCTAAAACCAATATGATCTTTAATTAATTTCCACATAATATACACTAACTCACATCACCAATGACAGTTAATTCATAATAAAAATAGTTTGTCACGAACACTATTATCAATGCATCCAGTCAACGTATTATCCATTTTGTCGATGACTCCAGAATCACTGTAAAATCCCACGCCTCTTAATAAAGGCACTGTAGGAACCATTCCAGCGGCACCGAAACATCGCACCCGGCCACATACTGTGTCTATCACTTCAGATATTTTGAGAAAAGTTAAGACGGTTGCCATTATATCTCTGTCAATCAGTTGTTATATGAGCATTACAAACTTGTGTCACAGCACTTAGTTAAGAAGTAAGATACTAACATAAAGAAACAAAATAACTAAACAGGCTGTACATCCCACTCCACAAACACTCGCCCAGCATCCCGGCACGTGCGTAATTGTTCTCTAATAAACCTCGTCCACAAATATGAAGGTACAGTACAGGATCAAAGGCTTTTCCATGACTTAAGAGGAGGACTTGTGAGCAGTTCAAGATAAGTAAAAAAAAAAAATTACTTACATGTTTTATGCCAGTGAGACCAACACAGTGAAGCCATTACCAATTTTAGCATCTATGGATCACCTGAAGATTAGGCCCCCCCCTCCCTGATTAACCAGCCTAAAATTTACCCCCCTAAAAAACTATCTGCCCAGAACATTTTCAGCGCGGTACAACCTCGGCACATGACATGAGAGTTAGGATATAAACACGACTGCCGACAGCACATTAAAACAAACCAGATCACTAAAAATTCATTATATCACCTCAGATCAGATTAACCATTGGCTCCTCCAGCATGATATGTATTCTCCAGTTTAAAGCAGAAAGTTATGCAGTATATATCCCTTGTTGCATGGTTGGCCTCTTAATAATGCAATGGAGTACAATATCTCTTGTTTGCCATTAACCCATTTACAATACAATATTGTTTATTATTTCAAATTTGAATACATGTACATTACTATGTATTTAGAAGTACTGTGCTATACATTTATTATTGTCAACAAAAATGTCCTGTACATACTGTACCGTATTCTAACAAATTTCCCCCAAATAATTTAACTAAACGTTCACATCTTCCTTTGTTTTATAATACTGTATTTTGTACAGTTCATTAAACTTGTTGTGTACTGTCCACCCTTTACTAACAATCTAACACTGCAAAACAGGTTTGTACATTCATCATTAGCAGGAACAGTACAGTAGTTTACAGTAATGCACAACAGTACAGTGGTGTACACTGCAGTATAGTACAGCAGTGCAAAATACAATAGTATACAGTACTGTATAGTATAGTACAGTACAATGGTATAAAGTACAGTACAGTACAATAATATACTGTACAATATACAGCAGGATGGCACACTACTATTACAGTATTCTTCATCTCTGTTTTCCTCTGTACTAAACCATACCTTCTTAAGCTCTCCCCTAAAAATATATTTTCTACAATATACAGAACTGTCTTATCACATTAGATAACTCAATTACATTTTCAACCCAAGCTTCAGAATGTGCAATGGCAGGTTTTTTTTGTGAATTGAAAAATACACAAATACTGAACAGTACAATACTGTAACTTGAAGGCTCCGACAGGTAGTAATATCTGGCAGACCACAACAATCTAGCCGACTGTGTGAGTGGGCACAACCGTGACACATCTCATAACGTGTTTTTTCATGTTGCTGCGATCGTTAGATCGACGACCACACCGTGGACACCTATAGTTTTTGACACCCGTGTGGACAGTCACGTGCCGGCGGAAGTTGCTGCGGTCATTGGTTCCATAGTTACAGAAGGGACAGCGAAACCGTGCAATAGCTGAAGGCGAGTGTGTGGCACAGTGCATTAGCCACTGGGATTGACCTGTGCAAACTTGGCCACAAATGGAACAGGTGTATGGGCCACAATCGTCACCTGCCACTCCGCCACCTGCCACTCTGCCATCACCCACCTACGGAGAGGAGACACATTGTAGCAGCCGCTTGGACTATATAGCCATATGCACTCTCACCTTTCTAATGCCACCAGCCAACTAAACAATGTATTAACTTTACTTCATATGTTAAACTACTCATATGATCTATAAGGAGACCAGATGTTATCACCAACACCAATAAACTTAATATACTTCCCCACTGTTCTGAACATCGAGGCCTTCAACGACGATACAACCATACAGCTGACAGCTTCCCAAACAACATTACTCTTTGTGTGTGTGTGTGGGGGGGTCAACTGTTAGTAGTCACAATATAAAGATTTAAATTGTGACAATTTACATTATCCCTAATACTGTACATATTTCCTTCCAATTTTGTGATCAACCACAATACTTGTATCCACAGGTCTCCAGCACAAAGAGAAAAGGAACAGTTTGGTGCAAAGATGACTTAAGAAAACAGCTAAGAGTGGCAGAGATAAGCTGTGTGTGTGTGTGTTCAGGCATCTGTTGCTGGCGTTAGTTTCCACGCTGTCTGCATAGAGACCTGGTCAAGGCAACTCAATTGTCTTGCTTCTTAACAGTCACGTGTTCACTGTCACCGAGCCTGATGGCATACAGCAGGCCAAGTCTGGTGTCTCAGAGGCTGACAATCTATCATGAGTGATGTTGAAGAATATTGTATTGTAAAATCATAATCATAGTAAAACTGCAACTACCACTGGCTGCTCCACTGATACTTGACACATAAATTTCACACCCACAAATCATTTGATAAAATATATTTGACTTGGTGTAAAGTATGACTAATGTATATAAGTATACAAAGAGTACTAGACAGAAGCTGCTTTAGGTGTGGCTCAGGAGGCAACAAAAGCACACAGTACAGTATTCCCTTCTCAGAGCCAAGATTAAGTACAGTACAATACAGGCTCAGTATAGCTACAAGCACATAATAGAGGAGATGGAAGCACTATTGTTAATGAAGTTTTATGCAAGTTACAGTTGGCTGGAGCCAAAGAAGCACCACTTCCTCAAGAAAAGGGGGAGGTTACTCGTGCACACACACAAGTACAGTACAGTAGCAGAGTTTAAGCGACATGTTCTTAAGCGACATGTTCTTAAGCGACATGTACTTAAGCTCATCGATGAAGGACGAAGACAAGTAACGATTCCCTAGAAGAATTACTTCAAAAAGGAAGAGACTTGAGCCCTGAGGTTGAAACAGCAAATCACAGAATCTCTTTTTATTTATACAGTATTAAACTCATTCACAGTCTTCCCAAGTGTTCAATAACACATATATCTTGTCATGCAGCTCTTTGGCCAAACAATGTGAAAGTTTGGAAGAACTATGTTTTGTTATAAGAGTAGCAGTACCGTACTGCAAAAAGCATCAGCGTGTCGATGATCAGTTATCATTATTTCATCAAACACAATGTAAATAGAAGTTTGCAGATGATAAGTTACCATACTGTACTCAGAGTAACCTGAGCCTGGACTTAATTCATGATGGCATCCAAGTTGTTGTTCATCCACCCACTACAACATCTCTTACCCAACCTACAGATACTGTATAGGGATAATTTATTACTTAAACACTAACACCTCCAGCTATCACTCCATCACATGTTAACATCAATCACAGAGGAGAGATTCTACCTGCCACTGTTTTGAAAATGTTGCACCATTATAGACACGACCTTTGGAGTGACTACGTTAGAATAACTTCAATACCATCTCAAAAAATCCTTAAAACTATGTAACGTTATTTATAGACCAACTGAGAGAGATTTTGTGGAGTTCAATGTTGAAATTTTTTTTTTAACCTCTTCCCTATTAGAGGCCACTTTAAATATTTGGCTACCAACTTTATATATACAGTACATGTAGTATATACAGTACTGTATATTCACTGTGTACTGTACTATACCTTATCTAATAGTACATGTACACAGGAATAAAAGTATCTAAACAACCATGTATGGTGAACTTCAGAACGGGCATTATGGCTCTAATTGTATCAGGATTGGTATGCCTGAATGTGAAGTGCATTTCTTAGTAATGTCATCACATTTGTAGCTTCTCTTTATGTTACCTTTGGAATTAAATAAATAGTTGCAATATAAACTATTGAAACCAAGATGCCACTGTTTGCTTTGTTTTACTCAGGCTTAGCAGTACTCCAATCGAAAGATATGTTGCCATATAAGAATGCAGGTACAGTACTAATGAATGGAGGTGAGTTGCCACATAGGAGTACAGTATAGCACTGGGAAAGAAGAAAGGCTGCAACAAAATAGTTGACATGTTACAACTGTATACTTGTTTACCTATAATGTAGACTCACACTCTTGTTCTATTTATAAAAAGTAAACAAATGTAATGTTTAAGTTGCCAAGTATTAATGCTTATAATGTTGTCTACATGTGATCCTGTACTGTACTTGCTGGTTCAAAACATAAGATGAGCTCAGCTACACAAGTGCCAACTCCATTTTTAAGAATAGACAAACCTCAGCCGTGTTCCCCTGCTTGAATGATCGCCCTTTTCTGATTACGAGTGGTGTTTGTTTATGTTTCAAAATCATTGTCACACAAGGAACACCACACGAGTCGATACTGTAATTTCCTGTCGTGATATTGGTATTTACTATGGAGAGTTCTGAAGCATTGTGCACAAGCATTATTACTCTCGACAGTGAGAGCTTAAGCTCGTTTTAGTTATTATATTACAGTACAGTACATACATTCAGTGCATGGAATAGAAGTCTTAAAACACTGTCTGGCAACTTGAAATGCACAAGATTCTCAGCTCCTCCATGATATGTTCCATTCATTTACGTATCCTGTTACACCATTAACCATCACAAAACATCAACACTTGGTGGACCAGCTGGCATAATCATTCGTAGAGTGGGGGCTGGTCATGCTTTGTCATTGGTCGTGTGGCCAGCTGGGCTAGTGCATTCATAGAATTGTTTTCCATCCTCTGAATTGAAATCAGCAGCAGACTAACCCAGCTTGGCTAGCCAGTGAGCTTAAACATCTTGAAAACATTTATTTTCAGTGCACTGGTCTGTATCACTTTGTACTGCCCACATTAGTCTTTCCTCACTCGGAAAGAATTGTAGACTAACCAAGTGTACTGCCCCCTCGTTACACCCCCAGAGACACGTTAATTTTACCTAGTACCCGCTGCAAGAGTTACATTTTCTCTAATTGTAGTAGTAGCTCATCTTCATTTGTGATTTGTATGTTATTCAAATATAATTTATATTGTATATTATTAATCTGACAATATTTCCTGTCCTGGCTATAGTGGAGTGAATATGTAGGGTTGGCACATGGCATGACAAAGACATCTACCTTGTGGGAAGTATTAAGCAAGGTCACCCTCACTTGTTGCAGCAGTAGCCTGGTGTAGTCTACATATTCCTGTGTGCATTAACCTTAACTAATATTTCAGAGTGTGTCCTGATTAATGGGTTAAAGGCGTGAGGTACTGTGTATTAAACTGATTCCATTTGTTGTAATATTCTTAAGTGTATCGAAACAATCGTCCATAAATTATAATACGGAGTGTAGTAGCAGAAAGAAGGAGCAAATAGCTAAGTATCAAAGAAGCGGAAATTCTCAAAAAACTAGACAAGGCTCAGTAAATATACATGATCACTATGGTATAGACGTCTTAAACTAACACCTGTCATCAAAGACAAGAGTCAGCCAAGGTTGTAATCACAGTAAATTTGATGCGAAAAATCACGAAATCTCATAAGAGTAACATCGAGCTACAGAAACTTCCTCCAACTCGAGACCAATTTACATTTTCCAAGGAGAAACATTAAAGGCGCAGTAATACTTGTACTGTATATAGGTAGTTTCATCACCTTTTGGATCAAACTGATGTGCTTAAGAACTGTGGCCGACCAGAGCCCAGTAACACGAAACACAAATAACGCTACGTGATCTTCTGTTGTTACATGTCCCTACCCCATGACCCACCGTTGTGTTACATGTCCCTACCCCATGACCCACTGTTGTGTTACATGTCCCTACCCCATGACCCACTGTTGTGGTACCTGTCCCTACCCCATGACCCTCCGTTGTGTTACATGTCCCTACCCCATGACCCACTGTTGTGTTACATGTCCCTACCCATGACCCACTGTTGTGTTACATGTCCCTACCCCATGACCCACTGTTGTGGTACCTGTCCCTACCCCATGACCCACCGTTGTGTTACATGTCCCTACCCCATGACCCACTGTTGTGTTACATGTCCCTACCCATGACCCACCATTGTGTTACATGTCCCTACCCCATGACCCACTGTTGTGGTACCTGTCCCTACCCCATGACCCACCGTTGTGTTACATGTCCCTACCCCATGACCCACTGTTGTGTTAAATGTCCCTACCCCATGACCCACTGTTGTGTTAAATGTCCCTACCGCATGACCCACTGTTGTGTTACATGTCCCTACCCCACGACCCACCAGCAACACCACACATGACACAAATAAAGCCAAAGGTTTTCCCTCGGGACACAGAGCAACGTAACACCCACCCCAAACAAGGAACAGTACCCCCACGACAGCCAAGTACAATCCCCACAAGAAAAAACCCGCCAGAGTAGATAATAAATTATAGCACAAAACTTTCCCTTAAATCTTCATTTAATATTATGTATTGTGTCTTTGCATAGTCAAAAACGAAAAAAAATTAAATAATGCAAAACTGGTTCAATTTTAATCGCTTAACTTGATTCTGATTTTATTTGTAGTACTGTATATAACCGGTAGATAAAATACACCAAACTTTCACCATAATATTTGCTTTCTTTTTCTCTGTTAAATTTTATACAGAAGTTTCTCCTTACATGAAGAACTAGTACATAGTGTGCACAATGTCATGCCCCCATCATACACTGTTTGGGTTGTGTAAGCTAGTCATAATGCATATAAGTTATGTAACTCTACAGTATAGTACAACACTGCCCCCCCTCCACCTGGCAGACTGGTAACAACAATAAATGATTCACTTGTAACAATAATCTTCATAACATTAATAGTTACCACAACACTAGACTTGTTAATTTACAACTATTTTGGCCACAAGCATTAACGACACAACACTATGCCGTTAGAGCCAGGGACAGGTGGAAGAGGAACACGTTTAAATAAAAAAATAAATCTTGAAGTCAGTATAAAAAAAATGCCAACAAGCAAATTTTGATCATTATAAGTGACTTCAAGGTTAAGAGAACAACACAAAGTATGCTTGAAGGTGCCACAGGCCAGTGTTAAGAGATACATACTGTACTACTCATTATCAAATATTTACTGCAACAGTCATTCATGCCACTTGTGTAACCTGTATACTGTGTGAACCAGGAGACACACACACACTCCCCTACTCACCTTCTGTAGCACAACAGCCTTCTTATCAACTTCTGAAGTATTTCCTTTGTCAAAATTATTCTGACAGTCAACACCCAACTTCAGTAGTGTTTAAATATTATTAGCTCATTTATTAACATACAAGAACATGCAAATACTCATGTACTACAGGTGCACACAAACAGAGACAACACACAAAGACAAAATACACACAATCATAAAATGTGGGTTTCAACCATTGTGGTGATCACAAACAAAATCTATCATTTTAAAGACCCAAGCCAAAGCTTCATGCCACGTAGGCATTCCAAGATGAAGTACAGTACTATACTTGTACAGTAGGTTAAAAAACCAATATCTGTACAGTGTTACACACACCACTAGTGAGTGATGTAAGTGTGGAGTTATTTCCTCCAGTCACATTCAATGTTGAGGGAGAACTAATGCTTTAAAGGTACCAACCATATACAGTACAGTACTGTACAGTATTGTAGTAAAGTCTTAGGTAGAGTGAAACATGAACACTGTCAGCCTGACCTGAGCAACTGTTTGCTTCTGTACAAAACTGCCATTTCTGAGCACTCTTAACTTAAGTAAGTGAACCTTTCTCAGGTTTCTTGATCTATCTAACCACCCGACAGATGATCTCCCGACTGCAAAAATCGCTGTACAATTAGACAAGTTGAAGTAAATTACTATGACATCCACCCAAGATGTAACCCAATCTAACACCTGGTACAGTACAGCTACATAGAAACACAAACAACTGTTGGACACAAGAGAGAACCTTGCTGTGTGTGAAAAATGAACTTGGGCAATACGTATAGATAAAGTTCACCTTATACAGTATTTCATATTACTCTTTGTTGGGGTATTTAGTTCAGTGATGTTTGCAGTGAGACAAATGATTAACGCCCGGAGTTTTAAACACCCTCTTCCGTTGAAGAGGGTCGTCATGTTTCACCACCCCGTCAAGTACTGTAGTGGGATGTCCTTCAGGACTCATTTTTTTGAAACTCGGGTTGAAACACAACGACCCTCTTCAACGGAAGAGGGAGTTTAAAACTCCGGTTGTAAGACTAACATGCATCGCACTGCAGGAAAACTTTACGAACACTTTCAACATGGGCACCAAGTGCAAGAACCAGGTCATGAGTTAACTTCCTGGGTGTGTATCCAGAAGACTCACAATGACGCAGTCAAACAGTGATTCAAACCAATGAGACAAATACTTTGTAGTCCAATAAACAGTACATGTATTCAGCACAGTACTCCAGGGCAAGGCAAAGTTCTCTGTTAGTTGTTAAGACAGACCCTACCTATAAAGACAATGAATGCTTAATGCAGCCTAATGTTAACCAGTATGGTTCTTGACTGTTAAAAAACTCAGAACCACCAGTACAGTTTGCAAGACTTGACTACTGTGCAGTACTTGAGTGTATACTCATAATTATACCCAACATTACAGTGACTCAACATGTAATTTCTAAGAACATTACCCTGAAACTGTCTTCACACTGTTCTGGACCCCTAAACAATCTACACCAATTATCAATAAATGCAGGTTACATATCATGTAACAGTTCCAATGATAAGTACAGTATTACACCCAACTGTGTACTGTACATCAATCTACTGATACATTGTACTTTACCAGGTTCTCAATGTCACAGTTGTCACACTGCCAAATTAAAGAAAGAGAACACTGCTGTTAATGAAGGCAGCACAATTGTGGAAACCATGGCATATGTCCCATGAGAATGACAAGTTGTTACAGTAACAACTTTATCACAAAAACACCAATTCTCAAGTACAGTAGTGAGCCAAGTTCTCTACAAGGATTACCTTGTCCAGAACAAACACACAATATCAGTCAAATGATGAAGCCCCACAAGTAAGTGAATCAAACTAACCAATGTAAAACTGAGGGGATCAAACAACTGGGTATGATTATAAACAAAAAGGTAAAGTGTTCACCACCAACATTGTACAGGACAGTACTGGTGCACACTCTTTCTCCCACCAACATTCTTAACACACAAACAACATAAGTCATTTTCACTACAAAAATTCTTACATATACAGTAATCACATGAAGAAGATTCTACCTTCACACACCACAAGTAATAGATTGGTCTCTTTAAGTTGTATTTGAATACTATGTGTATTTATTACAGTACTGTAGTTAATTATCAACATTATGGTACAAATATTCAATATATCTTCATAGGCATATATTTTAAATAGCTACTGTAAGAACCATGTAGATTAAGTAATGTTCAAGTAGTATTTTCACAGTACTGTACTGTATACTGTACAGTAATATATAACACCATGCTTGTCAGGGATGATTGTAAAACACCTATAATTTCTATATAAAAAGAATCCAGCCTTATCAAACTGACCCAACCTAACCTCACCTAATATACTTCTAGTCTAGTTAGGATATTATACAACAAGACGAGATAGAGCAATGTTTACCACACACACCTCTCCTCTGACCTTGTCCCACCTCCCTCCACCACAATGAGCCCGAACACACTTCAGGTTGTGGACTCCACTAAGCTCCATGGCATCACTATAGATAACTAAACTGGAAACTCCACGTCAGTACAACCGTCAAATCTTTCTGCTGTTGTCTCTACATCCTTTATCGTCTCAAGTCCTTCAGAGCTCCCACGTCTGGGCTCTTACACAACATTCATACTTCCTACCCTCACCTATGCCTCCCCTGCCTGGTCTTCTTCTTTTACTAATTTACAACGAGGACCCCTTGAAGGAGTGCAGAAGAAGGCAAGACTATTCTCTCTCCCTCCTACACCACATATCAACTCTCTCTGATCATCACCACAACCTCAATTGTCAGTTAGGGAAGAAGCTAATACACCACCCTCGTCACCGTCCCCTGCTACAGCACCACCAGAGAGCCCACATCCCCGAATTGCTGTTTGACACAACTGCACCCAGCCCATACAGCCATGTACTGATTGCTATAAGAACAGCCCAATCCCAACCACTGTAAAAATTAATAATAAATTATAGATTGTGTGTTTACTCATTGCCGATCACCCACCCCCAAAACACAAAAGGTGCATTACCAAGACTGACACCTGGAGATATACTGTACAGTACATCTATATTAACCAAGACTGATACTAATTTTCATATAAGTTCATACTTGTCTTTCCTTAAATTGGAATTGACTATAAGAGGTAGTGTACAGTACTGCACTGGCCTTCACCACCACAGGTCCCTCTCCCTCCTTTTTTCCTCACACGATGAGTGAGTTTACTACAGCATCTCACTGTCATGTCCCCCCCAACTCCACATCCAGTACACAACTTCGCCACAATGCCTACAGCCCTTACATGCAGTACAGTATACGCACCAGTTCCTCATACTGTGTGTATAAATTTCACTTTCTATTTTTTATGTATACTGTATATTTTTTGCCATTTACTAACCTTGTACAAACAGTACCCAGATTTAATGTGGACTCTTAGGGTCAGTAATAATGTACCTTATTTGCATCAAAACAATGTTTTTTGAAACACGAAGATGTTGTGGGTCCCGAGGTACACTGAACCCAGGTCACAGGTCAGGTTTTTGCTTGGCTAATCAAACAGTCTATCACAAAGACATACAAACTTATGAAGTTCTGTTGCATAATATATGCAGGTGCACCTCACTTGATACATCTTTACTTAATACTGTACAACTTTACTATTATGTTAAGACCCATTTCTACCACCCCTCTGCTCTGTGTGAGAAAATTAGCAACTATGTGACAGCCAAGATTAATGTGTGAAGCTCATGTGACCAGTGACAGCAGGTGTGAATTGTTAGGCAGTTGGGACCTGTAAAGTCTTGTGGGAGGTGAAGTGGTGAGTGAGCAGCCATGTGAGGTACAATGCTCAATCCCTCACTTAGTGTTACACTGTCCATTGTTGTATGAAGAGTTATGCTTCTTTCATTTAATCTAGTGTGTGGATTTGCCATTTCTGTTGACTGGCACAATGTCATCTCAGTGACTATGGCATCACTAACCCTCTATATACTGACAACCAGACCTGAGCAAAAATAGCTGTGGTTACATCTTCCTCTTGATGGTGAGTATCTCAGTAAATATTTGTACCTGTGCCCAGCATGTGGGTGGGCTAGCTGGTTGGGTAACTAGTGTGCTAGTTCATATTCTGATGCCATTATACAAGGTTGTTCCTTCACTCACTGCTGTTTTTGTATACAATTTGTGTTGTGCAGTTCTGTACATTACTGTACCAGGACACAATCAGCCAAGTATACAGAGTTAAGACTTAAAAAGTGATTACAGTTACGTATACTGTACTGTACAGTCAACAGAGTGGACAGTATGCCTACTGTAAACTAGTGTGTATATGTACAGTATAAAGTGCTTGTATAAGCCCTCCTTCATGGAGGGAGAGTAGAGTAACAGTTAGCAACACCAGCTACAGGACAAAGGCAGGTTATCCTATATTATATCACCATTTGGGCTGCCGGGAACACAAGCTCAAGACAATAGCATCTGCTGGTGAGTACAATAGAGAGTACTGCATACAGTAGTGTATTTTGTTGATTTACAATATACTGTAGAGTAGTTTTTGCATAAAGAAATAAAGTTCTGAGCCTGCCCATACATGATGTGCAGTTTAGACTATCGGAAAACTTTCTCCAGTACCTACTCAGAAAAATTCCGGGGATGTGCGAATTTTTCCAGGGATGACAAATTCATGTCAATAGAAATCTCTCATTCCCGGAGGAGCACTGCACCAATCACTGTGTGTGTATAAATACTGTACAGTAAAGAATCTGTCAATCAGATAAAAAGTAATTTTCTTTTGTTTAATTTTTCACATATCAAAGGAGAAACTCAACACTGGGGACATATTCCTGGACTGTGTCGATGAGTTTGTTACCTGGGTGATATGATCAGTGCTGGTGGGGTATTGAAGCCTGCTCTGTTGCAGGTCACAAATAACTGGAGGAAGTTAAGGGAGCTCCTGCCTTTATTAACAGCAAGAGGACCTTCCCTCCGAGTGAAAGGAAGAACAAGTGGCTGGTGTGAAAAGTGTTATGTTGTATGGCAGTGAAACATGGGCAGGTAGAGGATGACTTAAATAGATTTGAGTGAGATGAAACGAGAATGGTGAGGTGGATGTGTAATGTGACACTGAAAGACTAGAGCTAAGAGAGCAGTTGGGTATTGAAAGTACGTACTGGTGAAGTTCTGTGTAGAGGCGGACCGAGATGGTTTGGTTATGAGGAGGGAATGGATGAGATTGGGTTACGAGGTGTATGAATCTAAATGTGGAAGGGAGGAGAGCCGGGGTAAGCCAAAATTGTCAAGAAGAGAGATTGCAAGAACCTGACAAGAGAATGCAAAAGGCTATGCAGTATGGAGAACTGGCATCAGGTAACAGCAACTAACCCACACAAGAGTGGAACATGGCCCTAAAACAATGATGATGATAATTATACAGTACTGTACCAGCATTTCAGAGAATGCATCACCTGGCTGAAACAAGGGGAGCCTTTACAATACAAGGTTCAGTTAAGGATATCTTTCAGGAAAGAAATTACTGTCTGTGTTACCTAAACTTTAGTGTAGATTCAATTAAATTTACTTAAACATCTCATCAGCTTCTTGCTAGAAAGTTAACAAGGTTATAATTACAGCCTTGAAAGGTCTCTCAAAATATTAATAAACAAGACATTAAAAGGCACAATAACCTCCACCTGAGAACCAGTGTGTGTGGTGACCGCAGGACACACCAACAGCCAGGAGGGATACACAGCATGAAGCAATTCCTCAGGTATCATAAAACAAGGATGAATAAATACTGTCAATCAAAACAACAATCCTGATTTAACACAGGACGGTGAGCCTGTGAACCAAACTCCCGAGGCCACAAAAATAATTTACTCTAGTCACCTCAACACTAACAAGGGCCACCTGGCAAGGAACACTAGACTAGTAAAATCTCAGACAGGACACACAATATGTCATTCCAAGTTTAAGGGTGTGCTCGTAATGAAGAAAACCTCCCCCAAACTCGTATATGCTGTATGATAAATTTTGTAGTTGGGTGAAGTAACATCCAGCCGTTATCTTAGTTCAAGAAGACATAAGTGTAATGCATATAGGTGCTATTTAACCCTGAAGATATCTGTTCTTACTTCTACAAGTTGAGACCAATCTTTTACCTCATCCTTAGTACATTCACATCAAAATGGGGAAACAAAAATTCTTCTTTTCAAAATATTGAGGGATATTCCTTTGACATAATGTACAAGTTAAATGGACTTCAGACTTACATTATACAGTACAGTATTTGGAAAACTGGAAATCAAAACTATGAACAAAGAATGAGCATGCATGGTTTAATAAGTGCCACTATGTGTTATAACATATTTTGAGGATTTGGTATATATTAACTACCCCCCCCACACACACACACAAACTACGTCAACAGTAGTCAATTATGAAGGTAGGTAAAGCACACCAACACACCACTAAAGATACACTGACTGCTTCTGAAAGTATTTGATCCCTCCGGTTGAACCATCACTACATGTGGGTCTTTACACTGTCACCAGACTGTAATCACTGTCCATCTAAGTATTCCTTCAATGGCTTAAAAAGAAGGAAAAACTAAGAGCCATGTTCAGGGAAGGTGAGGGAGACTCAGGCCAGATGCTGCACTGGTTGCAACCCACCATCTTCTCTATTATCTCATACACGGTCATTATTCAAAAACCCCAGATGATTACTATAAATTAGTATGTACAATAAACAGGAAGCTATAGATCAGATCATATCACTGGGAAGAATATTGATTAAACTTTATTCCTACTGACTTTTTGGTTTCTGTTTATGTCCTAAAATATAGTAATCATTTAAGATTCTTGAATAAAATAATGACCCGGTACATTCTTTAAACTGTCTTGAAAGAGGCAGTAGCTAACATACAAACAGAGCAAATCCATTTTGTGTGGTTTTCTTAGTGTCAACTGCAGCAAGTCTCACATCTTTGTTACTTCATGATCCTCTGCTCCACCCAAGCCTCAAGACAGTCCTATACACATAAATCACCGACTGGGTTGCAAGCTTCCTCTCGGGTCAGACAAATGAACCACACATCAAACACTAGGACTCTTCCACAAGGTGGTTCTCTCCAACCTGTTCCTCCAAGACATCCCTCCATCCCCACAGTCATTTTCTCATCACGCACAGACAACAACAGCCTTTCAACATACCAAACACCAACCATTACCAAATAAACTGTACTCCAGCCATAACTACAAGATGGTACATAAATCAATTACTCAACTATACCTGCCAGACAGCATTCCTTTTCTAACTCACCATGACAATTATACACCCAATTAACAAGAAAGCGCACACACAAGTGAGCATATATTCCACTAACCCTAAGCAGACACCCACAAATCCTGACTCAATGAACAGGTCCTGCATCTGAATTTCACCCATCTCACCACATAAGCATCAACATAAACACCACCCATGGACTTAACAAATACACAGCCCTCACAAACACCACAAAATATTATACCTCTATCAGCCCAGTTACTTCAGCGTCACACAAAAGAATGATCTGAATGCTGTAACAAACTCCAAAAACTTCAGTCAACGTCAAGGAGAAATAGACTACCAAGACACAAGAGGTATAAACTCGACTCCCGGCATCAGGCTAACACTAGAGCCATCCTTGTATCTACACGCCTGACCATCCTCCTCCACAGAAACAATAAAAGGAATTAACCATAAACAGTGTTCTAAATCAAGAGTTTTTAACCATTCTTAACACCAAGACCTAGTTACCCATCAAGAGCACTGAGGCTGCCCCTCCACCAACCTCTGTACACATCCATATCACTGATCAACAAACTTACACCTTATCTCTCTTGATCTCACAATACCATCCATGAAAACTCTCACCACCACCACATCCTGGAGGTAGTTTTTCTTTAACTGGGAAGGAATAAATGTACTTCTTCCAAACAGTTTAAAAATTACTGTAGCTAACTCATTCATCCCATAAGTATAAGGCAACACTCGGTGGTTAAGGCATCATATACTCTTCACTGTTTCATTGCACTCATTAACACACAAATAGTCTTCATCTTCTTCACAACCTTTTCATTCAGGTCTTCTGATGCACACATCTGATACACTTGTGTAATTATATATTTACACACGCACACAATTAATATATACCATTTCCTAGACACAAATCTTATCCAGTTTATGCAGTAAGATATCAATATCCTCAACAATACTTTGAAAATAAGTGTATGGCCACTAAAGGTGTTAAAAAGGGAACACTGTACAGAATACATTATCTCTTCTCTCAGGTAAATCAAGACAATACTTTACTTCACTAAAGCTCATATGACAATTTAACACCTTTAGTGATGGCACCTTCAAAACAAAGGCTTAGATGAACACTCACCAACTGTTGTTGTTGTCTTTGTTGCTGTGGTTGTGACGCAGCAGCTACAGCTGCCGCCACAGCCCCAGAAAGCCCTTCCGCAAAACTTGCGGAATTATTTTCACTTTCCCAAGGGGCCATTCCACTCTGAATTAAAAACAGAAAAAATATTCTTAGCCATTTCATTCAATAACTCAGGTAAATTTGTATTCCCATTATGACAATGAGGACAGGATGCTACAATGAAGGAAAAGTTAAACAGAGAAATCCAGCAGACCGTCCATTATGTGAGCTATAGGTGGGAAGGGATGTCTGCATGAACCAAGTGATCAGATTATCAGGGGGAAATAACCCGTACAGTAATGTGAATACTGGAGCCCAAATACTTCCTCAATACTGTAATAATATTCATGTACAGTAGTGTGGCAGCATATAGTAATACCTTCCACTATAATGGAGAATGTTCTTGAAAGGTTAGGTTTATCTCCCCATTAGCCAGAATAATTGGTACATAGCATTTCCAGGTAAAGAAGAAATTCGCTTATCCCCGGAAAAATCACACATCTACAGAATATTTCTGGACATACCAAAATCCTGTTGGTACAGTACGGGAAAAAGTTTGCATAAATGGGGGCTGCTAGTGTGGTGGAATATGAGGTTAACTCAACGGTTTCCTCTGAGGAGCCAGCCTGTCGCCCCCACCATCTCTTTCCCCCTCATTACACCAGGATTTATCAGCAAATAATTCAAGTGATCTGTGCAAAAATAGGTTATCAAACTGTGAACAAACAGTGTCGCCCAAAGAAACACAAGCATCATTCACAATAACAATCACCAGTGAGCAGTGTATAGTACTAACCCGTGGGAGCTTTGCTGGTGATCCCCAGAAATAAGGACTGTAGTGGAGTTTATGACTAGATAAATATTGACAGATGTCCACCAGTGTACTACACCATGGAAATTTTGTTAGTGGCCCTCAAAGTGCTATCGTGACAAAGGCTGCCACTGACAACAACTTGTGTATATCTAAAACAAACACTGGCAGTGAAATACTGGAGGTGTACCTTGTTCAGTTTAAAGCAAGGGACCGGATATCCTAACAACAGTGTTATCATGCAACTAAAATTAGTACAGTAAATATATTTCTTGCTCAATATCATAGACAAGGGCATCTTATACAGGAGTCCATCTGGATCCTCACCTGCAATAAAAGACCAAAGAAACCACCACCTGACAGACCGTACCAATACACTGAAGTTCCCCGAATATGGTCAAGTCTTCCCTCCCCATCACTCTGCAACTCACCTCCCACGCTAACAGATTTGACGAGCTCCGCACCACAGTCAGGTTACTTGCTGCCAACGTTGTTGCCATCAGTGAGGCATGGCAAATTGCTCCTGAGACTTGCCACATTGAGGGATACCAACTCTTTCAACACCTCCATACACACGGGCATGGTGGGGATGTGGCCCTCTTGTCAGGATGAACTACATCTATTACGTCCATTGCACCTGGATGTTTTAGTCCCAGCTGATGTGGAGGCATTAAGAGTACATGTTGTACCATGAGCTCACCCCCACCACACTGCCTCTTATCATATACTATGTGGTATACCACCTGCATCACTCACCCACCAGAGACACTCTTATCCATCACATTCATTACCACCTCAGAGTTAGGTACCCATGTGCCAAGCTGATACTATGCAGGGATTTTGGCAAAACTGGCATCACTGATATTGAGGAGCAGTTGCTACTATCACAAGCCATTACTTCTCTACGTACAGTCAAAATACCCTAGACCTTATCTTAAACGACTTAGCGGACCAGTACCAACCACCTCAACCAAAGCCTATCGGGTGTAGCGCACACACACACACACACACACCTCTCGGTGTTCAGGCTTCCAACTCCCACCACATACACAGACCCCACATCAAGACCTACAGACCAATTACTGACTCTGCATTGCATCTCTTCGGGGAGCGGATAGTTCAGTATCCCTCGACTGAAGTACTAAGTATGGATGACGGAGACACCAAATGAACAAATTACATCAACACCACCACTTCTTCCCTGAGAAGTCCGCCAGAATACACCCAACTGACCTGCACTGGACCACACCTCGGATCAAGACTTGTGCCAGAGCCTTTTATCTCAACGAAAACAACCGCTACAGTGCCCTTTGCAATAGTCATCCATGAAATATGCACTGCAAGGAAATCTTACTTCTCAACCAAGCTGCAACACCTGAAGCAGACCAACTTGTCTCCCTGCTTATATACCTGTCCCCTCACCCACTGACTTCATGGAAGAACCTGAAGTACTAAGACAGCTGGACAAACTCAGGATCAATCACTCCTTGACCTACCAATACAGCTCTACAAGGAGTTCTCCCAGAACTAGCTAAATCCTTTTTCTCCATAATCAACACTTCCCTCAGCCAAGCAAGATGCCCAGCTGACTGGAAGACATCATATGTGTCACCAGAGCTCAAGTTAATGAGCACACAATCCTTAAATGAGTTACAACCTATTACCATCACCCCAATACTGAGCCGAGTATGTGAAAGTTTCATTTTGACTTGGCTTGTGCTGATATTATAAGCGCCATAGATCCTCAGCAATTTGGCAACATTAAAACTTCCTCCACTACCCACTGTCTCATCAGCTTTCTCGACTACATATACAGTACCGCCATTTGGAAAAACCCAAGACGTCTGTGGCTGTCGTCTTCGTTCACTTCACCAAGGCATTCGATTTGAGCCAAACAATTTAATCATCAACAAAATCATCAACCTCAGATTCGGAGAAGTCTTTTTCCATGGATTACTGACATCCTTAGTGACAGACACCAAGCCGTACACTTCTGAGGGGCTGGTTCCACCTTTCAGTTACTCACCTGTGGCATCCCCCAAGGTACCAACAAGGGACTGCTCTGCTTCCTTATCCACATCAATTATACTCTGAGGGAAACTCCTGCTCGTTGGAAATATTATCAACACCCAGTTGCCTTCTTAGCTCTAAACAAGGCCTCCTGTCTTTCACTGTCACATTACACATCCATCTCACCATTTGCATTTCACCTTTACTCAAGTCTACTTATGTCACCATCTTTAACTGACCATGTTTTACTGCCATACAACATAACCAGTTCCATGTTGTACAGTACATTCTTCTTTGCTGTCAATAAAGGTCTTCCTAAACTTCCTGCAGCCACTTCTGACTAGCATCTGAGCACGCTTCAGTACCCCACCAGCACTGATCATATCACCCAATAAACAGAACTTATTGACACAACATTTAAAAGTCATCAATATCCCAGTCTGCCATCTACTCCACTACACCTCTTGTGTACCCACCTTCCTCACTCGCTGCATATTACTGCCAACACCTTTCCTACAGACAACACTTGACCACTTCCCACCACCGGTCCCTCACCCACACCACTAATCAACACTTTTGTTTTGATCACTTTCACTCTGAGGCCCTTTTACTCTATTCCATCCTCCCATTTCTCCATTGCCCCTTCAATACTATCTGCCAGCATACAACAACTATCAAGACAGACCTGTCCTAAAGTACCACGATATTGCCTCCAGCACCACGATTAACAGAATGAAACTGAAGACAGGTGCCTGATGGACTACTACTTTTCCCTCACTTCCCTCACCATTTACTCTCAGAGGTTTTAGAGCCCTCATATAATGCCATAGCCACACGAACAAGGTACTCCTCGACTCGGCTTTCTCATTGGCCACTTTACAAGTTCATGCGGCACTGTCAAATGCCTTCTGTATCTCTACAAATATGAAGTACAATTTTTTCTCTGTTCCTAGACATTTCTCTTGTAGCTGCCTGGTCAAAATATTGCCTCTAATCATGTAGGTAATCTCCCTACCTGCTTTTTCTTTATGTCAATTCCCTCACCAATTACATGATCCCTCTTTCTACAACTTTCATAAACTGATTGAACAGCTTCACACCCCTGTAATTCACAAACACAGAGCACCATAATACACTTCCAAGATACACACACCATGTAATACACCTACCAAAGAAAATATTTTTAAGGATGGGTCTTTATAGTAATTACATCTGATAAAAACAATAAACACAATTAGTTTTTGTTAATTATATGCCTTGAAATACTGTACAGCACTGTAGGATTTGAATATTTTGAAAAACAAGGATAAAGGAAATGACGTCGCAATTGTGCTTACCGACCCTATTGAAACGACAGAGAGGTAGTGTTCATTTTGAAATCAATTGCTCCCAGGGGTAAAAAAGGGTAGTGCACGAGAGACAGAGACTGACGGCAGTGTTCGCACCATATAACTCAACAGGGGTCAAGCGCTGGATTATAGAATATATTTTACCTATTAGTTATGTTCATTATTGTGTACTGTCATTTAAGACATTCTAATTTTATTTACATATATCATAAAAGGGCAAACATGAATTGGCAGAACACAGTAACTGGGGAACACTAAAAAAAACATGCTATACAACACCTCTCCCCTGTCATAATAATAGTCAGCACAAAATAAATAGCTGTAAATAAAGCAACTATACAGTAGTATCCGACTGTTTAGGTCCATTCAAAGCCGCAATGGATTCTGTCTAAAGGTATCGTAACATCTTAGTATTGTCATTAAACATACAGATTTAGCAAGGACTCTAAGGTAGCTACTGTAGATTTAGCAAGGATTTTAAGGTACGGAATATAACAATTTGCACAAACATATATATTAAACAGCTGTAAAACTGTACAGTAGCTACATGATACAATACAGTATATAAAATACATGAGTAATGTAGAGTACTGTCAAATTGATGTATTCAACCAGTGTCAATACAGGCACCTCCTCTCCTCCTTACTCAGCTTATGTACACTGCTGCCTCCTCCTCCTCCTCCTCCCCACACCCGGCCACGCAGTGTTGCCACTGTTATTTTCCTGCCAAACCTAACAGTGCTGCCACATAATTAACAAAATGTCCAACTACTATCTACAGTATCTTAATTTAATGTTAGTTACCTTTGAATGTTTCTCACGTCACCATTTTGACTTGTACAGTGTGTATAGTTCCTCTCATCACACGAACATCTCTCTGACGTCTCTCAACAAACTCATGGTATTTTTTTTTTTTACCCAGTGGTGCTACTCCAATGAGGGTGCAGAAAGTGATGTCACTAGAACAGAAGGTGGAATTGATCGACCAACTTGCAAGTGGTGAAAGAGTCACTTCCGTCTCCTGGCAATTTCGAGTTAATGACTCGAATGTTCCGCCTTTTAGCCTCCAAGAATTCTAAACGTTTCCCTCTTGTCTCTTAACACATGGTGAGTTATGGAGACATCAGGGAGGTACAGGACAGTGACATAGGGTAACACTACATTACCCTATTTTTAGTTGTTCTAATAACGGGTCTGTATGACACACACCGAGTGGCTCATAGGGGTTTCACTCAGAAAGATGCACCGATTGGTTGCTCTGGCAGGTATGTCCTATATGAACATGTGAGTTGAGAGACCAGATAGGGATGCTTAGGATCTTATTACAGTACTTGTATTTATGTTGTATATATTTTTTTGTGATATAGGGAACCTGCATAGTACAGTACATGACCAAGCTAAGGAAAGTCCCCTGTATAGGTCCTCTGTACTGTACAAGTTAAACCTGTAAATAATGTTTGTAAGTCAGGTCTGGGGAGTTCAACAAATAATTCCCAGCTCATCCCTCAACCCAGACCCTCTCTTGTAACATTGACTCCCACCATCAAGAAATGAACAGCAGGTAACTTGATCCCTTTTTACATGTAACATTGTTATTGTTCTAGTAACCTCTGTAATGGGTAAAGAAAACAAATTAATCCACTAATCCATCAATGTGTACGGTTATACTTGACCTTCACCTCTGAAAATTATAAATTATCCACCAATTTTAAGAGGGATTACTACTACAACTTACATGAATCACTGTATACTTGGAGAGAATTAATAAATGTCTAAATAAAACGTATCACCAGAGAACACAGGTGGTCAAACAACTAGTGGTACAGCACTACTTCATACTCACATTCTGTAGGCCGGACGGTCCAGGGAAATCACTTGGGTTAAAATCACTCATAGCCACAGGCTCTTCTTTTTCTATAGTTGACTGAAGAAACTCTGGGAAGTCATTAGTGTTGCCCTCTGAGCTGTGAGGACCGTCCCCCTCTTCTCCCCCTCCACCATCATAACTATTACTTTGTACTGATAAGAAATCATCATTGGCAGATTGTTCAAAATTTTCTTGGTGTTCCACTTTAATGTGCACTGGAGGTTGGTCTGCTGCACTTATATCAGTCTGTGCTTCCTCAGGTTGTTCTCTAGGGTTACTAGCTTCACTCACACCGGGCTGGCGCCCCACATTTAGTTCTCGGTGGTCCGGACTGCCTGGTCCATCCCCGGGGGGTCTCCCAGGGCTGTGTTCGGTCCCGGCCGGAGTGACGCGCCGTTCCTCCGCCCTGCGCCTCTTTGCCGGAGGGCTGGTCTGTTCGGGACGTTGTCTACTCTGAGACACGCCACTTGTATTTGCACTACTAGTTCCACTCTTTTTGGGTTCTTCATCTGGCACAGCTAAACCCTTAATTCTCAAACACTCAGCTGCCTTGATGAGAGAAGAAAGTTCATTTTGTCTAACATTAACTTCACCAATGTACATATAGTCCAACAAAAACTCAAGGTCTTGACACTGAATGTCTTTTAGAACAATTACTGGGTTCTTGCATGGTGTGCGGTCAAATATATCACTAAAATATTCACTACACGTGGACAGAACCAACTTGTGGACGGGGTAAAACTTGCCCTCACATGCTAGTGTTACATCAGTGTAGGTCTCCTGAAAAGCAGAATACATAGATGTTACTTTGGTGCATGTATAGTGGTGCCTTAACAAACTGCACAATAACCATGGTGCCTTAACATACAATAATCATATAACTATACAAATAACACTAACAGTATCAACAACCTAACACCATCTTAGAAATGCTTCCACACTAACTCATATTATGGTACTTGCTAGATGATTCCCCCAGACAGTCTACACAGAAACACACAATAATAACACCACATTTAAACCACCAATCTTACATATTTGTAGCTTTAAATTTTTCACAATAATATAGTACAAACAGAGGACAAACTGCTCACTTCACCTCTTCCAAACCAAAGCCACAAAATGTCATCCCATTATTATTTAAGATATTTGAGGAGGGGTTTGGTAGAGGGTACAGTATTATACAGTATAACTAATTCATTCAGTATAGAGGTAGTACTGGAATCTGAGAAGCGGTTCAGTATATAAAAGTTCTGTATAGCCAGATAATATTGTACAGTGCTGTACGTATATCAATTTATCTATGTATATCAGGCATGGAGCTGAAGCCAGCTGAAGCTTTTGGAAGCCATGCTTTTTGGACTTGGTTTTGGCTTCAAAACTTTCTAAAGCAGTTGGCTTCAAAGCCGAAGGCTTGGCTTCATCCACATTCCTGATATATACATCAATCTATCTATTTACTGTATATATCAATGTATCTATCTATCTATACAGCACACACAATATATCAATGCATCTAAGATTCTTTTAAATGGTTGCCTTATAAAACTTTGTCAAAGTTTGTCAATTATCTGGCAGTAAATAGAAATGACTTGGGTTAGTTGATATATAATCAGCCACTGCTCAGTCTGGTCTCTATACCCCAGCTTCCTTCACTGTCACCTGGCCAGCTTACTCGTAGCCCAAGTAGCTATACTATATAGTACTGTGTTGTACACTACAGAATACATCGCCACACACAATACAAAGAAAATTTCATATCAATTGTAAATATTATACAGTAATATCCCCAAAAGCTGGAAGCTTTGATCCCATAATTTTCCAATACCTACAAAATTAAACAAATTCCCAAACATCTCTCCGCTCCGGGCATATGAATGAATTTATGAGTAATTGCATCATGTGCCAAACATGTGGGTAGGCTGGCTGTGTGGAGAACTTAGGTCGTAGGCTAAGTGCTTGTGCACTCTGATAGGCTACCATTGTCATGTGACCACACTGGATGCACATGATTGGCTGATGTATCCTGCAGTCTATCTCAAACTCTACCGTCATGACACGCTATTATTCCATTGCCTGCTTCCATTGTACAAGCTCTTGCTGCTGTTTTCAAATATGATCTGTCTTGCAGAGTACAGTACTGTACCAGGATACAGCCAGCCAAAAATATCATGAAAGTAGTGGAAATATGAAAAGTGATTTCTGTACATTTATGTGTACAGTACTTTACTGTACATACAGTATCACAAGATTAAGACATCATCTGCTGGTAAGTGCAATACAGTACAGTTTATAGTAGTATACAATGTTTATTTACAATACAGTATACCTGTATTCCAGTCTGCATAAATGATTACAGCTCTGTGACTGTCCGACTGCAGCCGGCCCAGGAAATACAGTAATGTACAAAAATAACTTCATTATTTCAAACTAAATGGAGTTCAAAACAGAAGGGGATTCTATTACTATTGTACTGAATAAACAGCAATATCCAAAACATATACAGTACAGTACAGTCTCGGTTTACGCGGTCAATTAAACCCGTGGAGGTCCGCATAAAACGAGAAACGCATAAACGAAATAACAGAACATATGTGATTAATTGAAATAGAGACTGGGCCGACCCTCAGACTACCCTTTTTCCGACACAATACGTAGGTTGTAGTAAAAATAACATCTTAATTTTATGATGGTTCCGAGGCAGAGGGCAGATTATTGGCCCTCACCTGTACCACTTGTATCACCTGTATCACTATCCACCACAAAGGCTTGCAGGGCCTCTTTGTCAAACCCCTCAAAGTCCATATCCTCACTATCACTGACTTGGGCTGGCTGTGGTGGGTGGCGGTTGAAGAACTCGGTAATGTTTTGTTGACTGGGCGACCTAGCGCGCACCCTGCCCGCGCCGCTTCCCGCGTAAATGATGGAATGTACCGCATAACTAATAATTGCCGGTCTGGCTCGGTGCCGCATAAATGACCAAACGCGTAAAGGAAATCCATGTAAATCGAGACTATACTGTGCAGGAGTAATGAAAAGAAAATGAGCAAAATAATACAAATTAGCAACAGTGTTCCGCGCCGTGTACCCTCTGACCTCCCCGTGTGCTCACCACACTGTAAACACAACAGTTGCGTAGTTTAGACTCGGAAACATTCACCGACGCCCTGAAAAATTCCACAAATGTGAAATTATTTCTGGAGATTAAGATTCACCTGAATATCCAAAAATCTCTTTAAGAAGGAAATGTTTTGCACCAAATATTGATGCCTTCAGGGATATTACTGCATAGTCTTCCTTTAAAATGTGTTACCAGAGGGAACTGTTACTGAGCCATAATGTAGAGTGGAGTTACCTTATTACGGAGACCACTAATGACATGGTAGAAAGTTGTGCGGTGATTGTTCCACTTCAGAGATAAAAGTTCGCCATCCATTTTGCTGGAAATAAAAGAAAAGTGTTTTCAATATTTTTTGCCAAGATAAAAAAGGTTAAATATATTCCATAGATACCACAATGAGGTGTTTATAGAAAGATCAAACACAAAACACCAAAAAAGTAGTTTAAAATTATGCATTCCACAGTTTAAAACATAACTACCATATACACAAACACACACCCCTCCACCGTAAAGTAATAATAATAAATAAACAAAGAACACTAAACTCCCCCTAATCCAGCCTCCCTTAATCCACATCACCTTGCAACCGAACTGGAGTCCAGCACCGGACACATGTATCCCCAACCCGGAAAAACGCAACCAAAATCCAGTTAATTTGGGGGAAAGTAGAAGTGTCTTAAGAAATGTGAATAGTGTACAGTACATATAGACAATGAAATTACCAGTGATAACATAGGTAATTATTTGGCTCTCGACTGTTGCTAGTTTGGTGGACAATTTTGGTTTCATTTTGCTCAAACTGGGGGCCATGGCAGGCTAGTGTAAGTAGTATATGTTTCAAAGTGCTGGGGAACGATCCCATGAAGCTGAAGCATCATATGACGACAATCCACCCCCAGTACGCGGAGACAGACCCTGATTTATTAAAAGGGCCATGAACAAGTCTGGGAAAAATGAGAATGGATGAGAGCGTTGCCTTCCAACCGGTCCAACTAATTACCCAAATGTAGCCAAATATAGCCGGAATGAAGTCAAATAATGGTCCTAGATGAATAAATCGGACTGCTAATCACTTCTCGACAAGTATTTGGTGTCAGAAAGTCACAAAAAATTGGTAAACTTAATTTAATCTGAGTTAATAGATCGCGCGCATGTACCGACGGAGCGAGGAATTACCCAAATGTAGCCGCAATGAAGTCAAATGATGGTCGTACAAGCGTAATTCGGGCTGTGAATCACTTCTCGATTATTATTTGGTGTCATAAAGTCACAAAAAATTGGTAAACTTAATTTAATCTGAGTTGTGTTGTGTTAGGTTAGGTTAGATTAGGTTCGATTAGGTTAGATTAGATTAGGTTAGGTACATGCACTTGATCTATTAACTCAGATTAAAGTAAGTTTTCCAATTTTTTGTGACTTTCTGACACCAAATACTAGTCGAGAAGTGATTAGCAGTCCGATTTATTCATCTAGGACCATTATTTGACTTCATTCCGGCTATATTTGGCTACATTTGGGTAATTAGTTGGACCGATAATATTTCACTCGGGTGATTATTTTATGGTGAAATAAGATGGGGGTGTTAAACTTCAGGTGATCCCTTATATCTGCTACGTTATTGTAAAGTAACAAATGCTTGAGGAGTGACAAACACATACACACAAACTTGGCTGAACATACAGACATACACCTGGCCACATACACCCTTGGCCACATACACCTGGCCACAAACACACGTATCTGGTCAGTGAAATTCACAAACCAGGTCGCACACGTACACTTGGCCACACACACACTTGGCCACACACACACACTTGGGCAGACACACACACTTGGCCACACACGCACCTGGCCATTATAAACAAGGGTCCCGGTAGTGAGAGCGTCGTGAGCGAATAAAGTGCGAGTGTATAAGCTTATATTACCTCCCTCACATCACCTCCACCTCGCACTTACACTCACACTCATCACTAACAATCACACTAGCTCCCCTTCACCAAAACACTGTTAATACCACCCAGTAGAGGACACACACCGGTAGTATATAAGGTCAACACATCAAGCGATAATCCGCCATTTTCAACACCGCTGGAGAGTTGTGACGTCACTCGCGTCTGTAGAGAGCGCCGGGTTATTGCCAATATCTTAATGGACGTTTGGGTTAAAACTTTTTGTTATAAATACAGTATACTATACTTATATTAACATTGTGAAACCAGTAATTTCGTGAAATCCCTGGAAATTTCAGTCATTTCTGGTAATAGCTGGTTCATTTATGGATTTCAAGAAATTACTAAAATATGTAGGAATTTCACGAAATTACTTAAATTCTTCATTATGTTTACAAGATGTTACTTTATGGTTTTAAACAGTGTGTTGAGACAACCCACATCAGTTATGACAGTACTGCCAGATCTATAGATTAATCTGAATTCTACAGTTCTTTACCTCATTTCAGTTTTCCGATTTTTCCCCATAATCGGCCAAATCTACCGATTGTTACCCGCAGGACTTTCAATTTTCTAAACTATCCCCAATTTTATCATTTAGTTGTGTTCACGCTCATATATAAAGCACAAGTCATTTTTATGGTACATTTTATATTTGTTTGGCATATGGGACATAAGGATTAGTTTTATTCAAATCGAATAGAATGTTTTACCGAGACATCCATATACAAACCTAATTCATTTAAAATATAAATTTTTTTGCAGATACAAATAATATTGACATGTGAAGAAACTACTAGAGCTAAGAAGCGTATCTACAGTTTGTATGTCTAATTTCTTTTTTTTTTTTACCTTTAATAGTAGTTCATGAGCTAAGAGGTGAATATTACATAGAAATAGTTTTTGTTGCCTGAGTAGTGTCTGCAGTACAAAATTAATGAGTAAATATTAGCATTATTTAAATAAGAAAATACCTATTTCACAATTATTTGTTTTGTTTCTATGTGTAATTGCTTTTTTGTTATCCACTTCTCAAGCATAAAATAAAATGAAACATCCTTAATTTTCTTTAACTTGTGCTTAAATTACTTCATTTTCATTTAAATTTCTTTAAATTGATGAAAAAACAAACATCTTACATTTGAAATAACATCGAAATTAACAAATGTTTTCTACAGATATTTTGTGGTGACTACAGATTTCTACGTTTTTTTTGTTCATGGAGTTTTTTTTTCAGATTCCTAAACTATTGTCCGGCAACACTGATGTATGCCTCTCTTCCTAATACAGTACAATATACATGAAACATCCAATTGTTGAAATAAGTCTGATTTATCGTTTCCTCCTAGTGGGTTTACCTACAATTTGTATAACACTATTTAATACAATTGTTTTTATCTTGTGTTTTGTTTTTGTTTTATTCGGTTAATAAACTGAATTAAATAAAATAAGATTAAAATTATTATTTCTGTATACTTAATAAACAGTTTTTTCAGTTTACCACAGTGAAGTGTTAACAAGTGCCACAACAAGTGCCACAGTGAAGTGTTAACAAGTGCCACAGTGAAGTGTTAACAAGTGCCACCAAGTGTTTCACTAACAAGTTGAATAACAAGTTGAATTTGAATTTTCCTAACTTTCCTTTAACTGACCACAATTTACTTGCCACTACACTTTGTTAAACAGTGTTTGACAGTGAAGTGTTAACAAGTGTTGTTACCAACGTGACACAACACCACAACAAGTGCCACAGTGAAGTGTTAACAAGTGCCACAGTGAAGTGTTAACAAGTGCCACAGTGAAGTGTTAACAAGTGCCACAGTGAAGTGTTAACAAGTGCCACAGTGAAGTGTTAACAAGTGCCACAGTGAAGTGTTAACAAGTGCCACAGTGAAGTGTTAACAAGTGCCACAGTGAAGTGTTAACAAGTGCCACAGTGAAGTGTCAACAAGTGCCACAGTGAAGTGTTAACAATTACCACAGTGAAGTGTTAGTAAGTGTCACAGTGAAGTGTTAACAAGTGTCACAGTGAAGTGTTAACAAGTGCCACAGTGAAGCGTCAACAAGTGCCACAGTGAAGTGTTAACAAGTGTCACAGTGAAGTGTTAACAAGTGCCACAGTGAAGCGTCAACAAGTGCCACAGTGAAGCGTCAACAAGTGCCACAGTGAAGCGTCAACAAGTACCACAGTGAAGTGTTAACAAGTGCCACAGTGAAGTGTTAGTAAGTGTCACAGTGAAGTGTTATAGTTGGTGAGGAAATATTAAATCAAGAGGTAAGCAGTGGTCAACACGGGTTGTATTTGTTGAGGATCTTGTGTTAATTATGAGGATGTACAGTGAGGATGTAGTAGCAAGTTATCTTAGCGGCCGTATTATCAAAATGTAGGTGTGGGGTACACAATTATCTCCTCAGGGGAAGGTGTGGGGACCCCTGCATTCTTCGAACGTACAATCAAAATTTAAATGATTGCCCCCTCGTTGGTGGTGCCCGCAGGGAGCTGTTGGTAGGTACAGTACGTCTGAAAGAAGGAAAGGTTAATATCTCACGGTCTTGCAGTTGGTATACGTGATGCTGGTGTGTTGATGTTTGAAGGCACAAATTGACAGCGCTTTCCAACATGACAACTCTGCGCTGTGGTTCAGTGACTTGAAAGGGAACGCAATTTATTGCCGTCTCTTATCAGTGGTAAACAAGGGACCAGAAGAGCCACTATTTCCCTATGAATCAGAAGAAAACTGAAACCTGGCAATGCAGCCTGCATGGGTGTACAGAAAACGGAGTAGCAACCCAGGAATACAGTTGTACTGCATTTCAAATGCACGCTACAATATACAAATTATGATTACCTCTATTATCAAGAGTAACTGGCAATAAATGTAATATCTTCTGTTTTTTATTTTTTTATTTATTAATAAAGTAACGCCCCGATAGTTTCACTGACACATTCTCATTATTTTGTCTCAAATTTTACTACAGCTCCACCTGTTACTGAAAGAGTGTATTACTCAAAGAGAACGTATTGGGTAAACTAAAACAAATGTTTTGCTCATAGTAAACGGATCCAAAACCGTTATTGTTTAATGAGTAACTATTTTTGTCATAGCTGGAGCCAATGAATTTACTATATTCCGTAATTATTGGCTCTACTTAACAATTAATTTGCTTGAAAACCTCCATCAGCTTCTACATAAGGTTTAACTTTCCTGGTAATTATTCCCAAACTCCGACAAACGATCGAGGCATCTATTTTTTTATTATGTCAGTTACAAAATATACTGTTACCTGAAAGACATTAACATCGAGATATTAAAGAGAAAACTGTAAAGACTACTGACTGTAACTCCCGTTTAAGATTTTGACAAAACCTTTTCAAGAGTCTATTCATAACTAAGACTCGATATCACAAAATATTTTACAACAGAAGACGTCAAATGAGACGATACTACAACATAACAATTTAGGTAAAAGGTATTTGCACTTTAATATCCGGTACAAACCCGAACCTCACCTCACTGATTCCAGCATTTAAATTCCTAAGATTCCCCAGGATGACCGAAACTAATATAATACCATTAGTTTGATGAATGCATTATTATTAAGTTATGACCCTTCCTACCCTGTTATTGACCTTGGTGGGCAGGGCTTCTAAGCATTGGGAAAATGTGTAATAAAAAACGTAACAAAACCTCCTAACCAGCTACTATGGTCATTATACTCACCCAATACTGGCATGCGATTTAGGTTTGTAAGTTGATGCTTGTGGAATAATAGCCCAATATCGTTTAAATAGTGAAATACATTAACAATTCCCTAATAATGTGTAATAAAGGTGAATGGTCTGGTACTTACTGTAGTTTGGACCAGGCTACTGAGGTATGGCTGCCAACGAACGTTACTTTTTGGAGCTGCGGTGTCCTCCCCCACAACCACAACACGGGAGCAATCCTTTACATACAACACCTTCAGACACACACTAGTCGCTCAATCCTCGGCCATTACTCCTCAGCAGCTCACACAAGGCTCATGAGTTTGTGCTGAGCATGTGCACACAGCCATCACAAACACCGGAATGAATCCACTGTGTCCAATTAGTCTCCCGTGTTGTGATCAAGGAATATCCAATGAGGAAATATAACTCCCGAAGAATAGTGTGATTCCAATTAGCAGGCTTTAGTTACTCTTTTTACGTCTTTGTTATATACTCTTTGGGCATTTATACTGGCTCCAGAATGTATCTGTACCTGCACCAGCAAGGAATATCTAATAAGGAAGCTCAACTGACACACATTCTCATTATTTTCAGAAAGGTACCAAAGTTTTTCTACAGCGCCACTTGTTACTGAGTGACTGTATTACTCAGAGACAGCCGAGTATTTGGCGTCACTCGTTTTAGAGAAAATGTCTTAGAAAAATTTTGCTAAATCACCTAAAAGAATCACAGCATTGGAAAAACGTCAGTGTTGGTTTGTGAGTGAGTTACTCTTAGGGTTTAGGCCATTTTTTTTTGTATCTGGCTGTGTTAAGTTATATTGGGGAACTGTATTGATCTTTGTTGAGGGATGGAAGTACAGTTTCAACGTCTCTTGTGTTAATTGTTTATAGAACTTTAGTTTAAATATCAATAAAGTCGTTTATAATTATAGTAATGAAAGCAGAACTGTGGCCTCATTCATGAATGTTGTTTCAGGCAGGATGGTGTCCCTGGCACAGGACATGACGGGTGACGCCAAGGCTTCTACCAGCAGTATGAATGCGAAATATATGCAGTTTTCCTTCAAATTGTTATGATCTTGTCATCAAAACTCCCTCAAAAAGGCTGAAGGTCTAACAACACAAACTAAATAGCCCAGACTCAATGATCTTACATATCTAGTGATTTGGTTAGGTTTGGCTGGTTACTGTCGCCATCGTAGGCCCACAAACTGTTGCCATTTTGATAGAACACTTCTCAAGGTACTACTACAGTCATTATTTAATCCTTTCCCACCCACTAAACATTTCTACTTTAAAACAAACACATCCTTGAGATCCATACAATATATAAAGTGATATAAGTGGCGACTTTCTCCTAAACCTTTATGAAAATGATTATAAGAGTAAAGTGGGATGGAAGGCTAATCTGATTTTTTTTTCAGGTAGGTGAAAATTAACAGCTCATCGAGGGACCATGACACACCCTAACACATCAGGTATGTCTAAGTCAGTTTTTCATCACCAGTTATCATTACTTTTATACTTGCTCGTGAGTCTTGCGTCTCCGCTAAGTCGCCGTGGCGAGCTAGTGTACGATATTTCTCGACCGACTTACGTGTCTCCCTCCCACGTTCCTGCATCAGTCCCCCCCGTATAATTTTTAGGCAGAGCGAGAGCCGCGCTCCATAGAAAATGGCAGTGGTATTAGGGGTAACTGCTATAATAACTTCAAGGTTTGTAGAACATTTGCTGGACTAGCCTAAGTTTTCGTAACTTAGATGACTACATATCCTAATTACATAAAACTGAATGGTCATGCTAATTTTACCACCCAACAATTGCCTTTACTTGTTACATATTTTTCATCAATTGAGACAGCAAAATAATGTAGGAACCATTTACACAGAACATGAACATCACCAAATGTTAAAGACACGCATGCAATTGAAGCAGCAACAAATACCGCATAATGTGAACGTATGCACAACAAATACTACAATCTTCAAATAGCACCTCACTGATTTACTACCTGATATAACTGACGCTCTGGGTACTCCACTATTACTGTGTATAAGGGCGTGGTTAGTGTACAGCGGCTCAATATTCTTCCCTTCATGCTGGGGATCACACCTTGTAGTAGCTAGTGTATAACAGTCATGACGTCAGAGGAGTGTAGAAATGAGTCATGACGTCAGAGGAGTGTAAAACTGGGTCATGGCGTCAGAGGAGTGTAGAACTGAGTCATAACGTCAGAGGAGTGTAAAACTGGGTCATGACGTCAGAGGAGTGTAGAACTGGGTCATGGCGTCAGAGGAGTGTAGAACTGGGTCATGGCGTCAGAGGAGTGTAGAACTGGGTCATGGCGTCAGAGGAGTGTAGAACTGGGTCATGGCGTCAGAGGAGTGTAGAACTGGGTCATGACGTCAGAGGAGTGTAGAACTGGGTCATGGCGTCAGAGGAGTGTAGAACTGGGTCATGACGTCAGAGGAGTGTAGAACTGGGTCATGGCGTCAGAGGAGGTTGCTGGTGAAGTGAGATATGAGGAATAGGGGAGACGAGAGAGAGAGAGAGAGAGAGAGAGAGAGAGAGAAAGAGAGAGCACCTCCAGCCTTTCAGTAACCACATTCCTTAACTCAGGTCATAAACACAACCATTCACAAATCTTTAATATTATGTATTTGTGATATTTGACAAATAAATAACATTTATAAAATTCCACACTATTATTTTGGTGTACATCAATGTTGAAGAAAACACCTGATGAATCCTGTAACATTTAGATGATCAAATGTTTACTAATTATACAAAACAACCTGATCGAAGTTAATGATATGCATCGAAAATAATCTTAAGCGACCATAGGATAATTTTAAAGTCAGTTTATTATAGATTTCACACTGACTTTGGTACTATATAACCCACCCACACACACCCACCCACACACACCCACACGGATAGCCTAGTTCCTGTACTTATACTGTATGTGGGTGTAATTTCTCTTCCTCTACGTTAAGTTATATACAGTATGATATATAACTAATGAAGTAATGCCTAAAATAATATTGATGTTCTGAAACCATTTTAAAGGGATACAGACGCATTATATGTGTGTGGGTGTGGGTATAAAGATGTGGGTACAAGGATGTGGGTGTGACTAGATCTATTTACATATCTATTGTACTTGTGGTGTGAAACCTTTAAATAGCCAGGCTATTAATGCTAGCCAGCTATTGGGTAAGGTTGTTGGGGGTGTGGGAAAGGTTGTTGGGGGTGTGGGAAAGGTTGTTGAGGGTGTGGGAAAGGTTGTTGGGGGTGTGGGAAAGGTTGTTGGGGTGTGGGAAGGTTGTTGGGGGTGTGGGAAAGGTTGTTGGGGGTGTGGGAAAGGTTGTTGAGGGTGTGGGAAAGGTTGTTGAAGCACAGGTGGGAATAATCCAGGGAAGGTTTGGTCGGGTGTTTCCGTGCAGTCATATTTTCCCGTATAAGGATTCCTGTTGAAGAATCGACAACCTGGAAAAAAAATATAAATATCGTTAAAATAATCTATCTTCGTAAAGCTTTTAATAATACAGTAGAGTATCTTTTATTTATTTATTTATTTATTATTAATTGCATAACGTGTGGTGGTAATTTGCTCACCTGAACCTGGGAAATTTGGCAGACCAACAGCGAGCGACACCAGCGCCAACACCACCGTAGCGGCCAACACAGAACTACGACCCTGTGTGTAACGAGTGAAATATTAACTAAATATTCAATTTTTAACTCAGCACCTCTGTATAAACAATGATTCAAATGTTCTTAATAGTGATAGTAGCGGTGGTGATAGTGGTAGTGTTGGTGATAGTGATAGTAGCTGTGGTGATAGTAGTGGTGGTGATATCGGTGGTAACGGTGGTGATAGTGGTGTTAATAATCCCAGGAGAGAGAGTTCTTACCATGACTGTCTCTTAAACGTGTTGTGGAGAATAATACCAATATTTTTGCCTGTTCTCATACTTATACCCGGTACAAGATCTACCCTTGACACCACCTACCTTGAGTTGCCACATTGTCATATTTAAATCTATTAACATCATCCTATACTCTTATGGTAAAACTATGTGTGTGTTTGTATGTCTTTTTAGTCGTGTTTTGAGATGGTAGACAGGATGGGGAGAATGTGTAGTGGGGAGAATGTGGCGGGGTATGTGTAGTGGGGAGAATGTGACGTCACTTCCTCAAACTAAGGTTAGATGCAAGATCCTCTGTTTCTTAATGCGGAAGTAAGTATTTCTTTTCTTCCTCGTGGTTTATTTTTTTAATATTTATATCGATATAACTACATCCACACACTCATACGCACATACTCCCACACACACACACATCAAAACATAACGAGAAATTACGATCCGTCGCTACAAATCGATAAATCTTCCTAACATTAAAGTATGGCAGACATCTTCAACACCACACAAGGCTATCGATGTATGGAGACCCTGACTTTGTTAACGAGGGAAAAACAGAAACACGTGGGAGGCAAAAACCAAAAAAATCTTCCCCCGACTGATATATCCCGACAGTGATTACGGGAGGTGATCACCCGTGTCAGGTTATACATTATATCTGACCCAGCGAAGCCCTGCAATTTTATTAGTATGTAATATAGGAGTTGGTGATTGTTTGAGGTTTGGGAGTATGAGTCGTTTACCAATATAAATATCTAAAAGGAAGTTGGGAAAGGCATTTGACATTAAAATTCCGCCCAGATATTGTAGTTCTTTGTATAAGCTGAAATGACTGGATCATATACGAAAGACCCGGGTTACTAAAATGGTAATTAGTCTTATATTATTGTTGTTTTTATAAGAAAGTTAAACTAACCTGTATAAGAGAATAAAAAATGGAACCCAACACTGCCTTCGAACTCCTTCACTTCCTTAATATTAGGTAGAGGAGTAGTCAGGGATAGTAGAGTGGGAGTAGTCAGGGATAGTAGAGTTGGAGTGGTCAGGGATAGTAGAGTGGGAGTGGTCAGGGATAGTAGAGTGGGAGTAGTCAGGGATAGTAGAGTGGGAGTAGTCAGAGATACTAGAGTGGGAGTAGTCAGGGATACAACTAGTGACCCAGAGAACAGGAAGCGATAGTTGTATCCACTTCCCCAGCGCACTCCACCCCTCTACGTTGGGTCTCCGTAGATGGGAGTAATGAAGGTTTTGTTAGATCGTGGTGGAAGCTTACACACACTCTAACTGGGCACGCGAGCACACATAAAACACTCATCCCACATTGGAAACAAAAAAACACAGCCTCTTTACAGTGAATAGAGTAGATCCATTGTGCTGTAGCTTAAGTTATATGGATGAATTGGTGATTCTATCTCCGTATTGTAGCTTAATTCAGTCAGTTAGATACGTTCTCATCTGTAAAACTAACTTCAAATATAACGATAGTGCTTTTCGGAATCCATTCTTTGATACATTTTAGTGAGTGTTGGAAATATTTTATCTTTCGTTATAGTAAAGACGTTTCAGAATCTGTGTTTGTATGTTAGTTGAAGCGTGTTAGTTGATGGTGTTCCTATATTCCCAGTGAAAGAGCGTATCTATAATGTACTAACTTTTGAGAATTAGGACGTAGGATGATGAAAGATGACCTCACTGTAGTATACTGGCTGACCTTGCTGCTGGCGCCCTCTATGCTGAAGACAAGACCTCCAAGGTGTTCTGGCCCATTAAATCCCACCTACGTCTATTTTCCTTCTCCTTCTTCTTCTGAAAATTAGTGTTTACTTAAATGAGAGAGAAAAGGATGTCTTATTAGATTACCTTATGAAATTTACTCTCTCTCTCTCTTGCCTACCTCACCACCTTCATCCCTCACCTGCCTTCCTCACCTCTCCCTGTCTCCTCACCCCTCACCTGCCTCCCTCAACTCTCCTCACCACCCAACACACACACACACCCTACAGACTAATAACATCACATAGGCCATCTACACTGACGGCTCTCTTAACACTGTCTGTGGGAGGGCTGTCAGTCTAACGGTAAAGTAACAGAGAAATGAGCTAGAATTAGTAACAGGTCATCCACTCTATAAACTGAACTATTTGTCATACTCACAGCCCTGAAACTTGTTGAAGACTGCCACTGACAGTCTAATCATCACTGACTCCTTATCCTCACTACTTGCTCGTGATACCCTCAGATTGTCACCTGCTTGTACCTGAAGCCAGACACAAACATATGTGTCTTGTTGACGAGGTATCAGGATCAAGCTGCTGTGGATCCCATCTCACATTGGCATTAGTGAACATGATAGAGTTGATGCCTTAGCTAAACTCGCGTCCAACAATAACAATGTCGAATACAACCTGGGACTATCACACAACCTTAATAACTACAGTCAGGAAATAACTTGTTGATGAATTTGAAGCCAGTAGACAAATGTAAACAGGCACTATTCAATCAATTGTTTACCATGATGCGTAAAACATGTATAATGGATCAAGTAACAAGCTGTACCAACCGCTAGACTAAGGTTAGACTGTAGCTGAACATGTGTCAGTGGTGGTCAAGTGTGTACTAAAGGCTCTCTCTTGGTGATACCACAACACTTAGGTTATTCCGATAGCTAAACTCGCGTCCAACAATAACAATGTCGAATACAACCTGGGACTATCACACAACCTTAATAACTACAGTCAGGAAATAACTTGTTGATGAATTTGAAGCCAGTAGACAAATGTAAACAGGCACTATTCAATCAATTGTTTACCATGATGCGTAAAACATGTATAATGGATCAAGTAACAAGCTGTACCAACCGCTAGACTAAGGTTAGACTGTAGCTGAACATGTGTCAGTGGTGGTCAAGTGTGTACTAAAGGCTCTCTCTTGGTGATACCACAACACTTAGGTTATTCCGATAGTTCACAACTCTTACTCCATAGAAGTTATCTCTGATGAGTTCTTTGTATTGATCGTTTCTTTAACTTGAGGCTGTAACTTCTGGGGGCGGGGGGGGGGGAGCGTCTGTTACCTCCAGATATGTGCAGTTGACTGAGTAATTACCTTTTAGATACTCATGATCTTGTCTGGGGGTAAACAAAATAATGTAATGATTGTAATTTTCCTTCGTAAGTGAGGTGTGTGTCAGCACCAGTAGTGAGTGTCAGCTCCAGTAGTGAGTGTCAGTCAGCATCAGTGAGGTGTGTGTCAGCTCCAGTAGTGAGTGTCAGCACCAGTAGTGAGTGTCAGTCAGCATCAGTGAGGTGTGTGTCAGCTCCAGTAGTGAGTGTCAGCACCAGTAGTGAGTGTCAGCATCAGTGAGGTGTGTGTCAGCTCCAGTAGTGAGTGTCAGCACCAGTAGTGAGTGTCAGCATCAGTGAGGTGTGTGTCAGCTCCAGTAGTCAGTGTCAGCATCAGTGAGGTGTGTGTCAGCTCCAGTAGTGAGTGTCAGCACCAGTAGTGAGTGTCAGCATCAGTGAGGTGTGTGTCAGCTCCAGTAGTGAGTGTCAGCACCAGTAGTGAGTATCAGCATCAGTGAGGTGTGTGTCAGCTCCAGTAGTCAGTGTCAGCACTAGTTTTTCCATCACTTGTCAGTTAATAATATTTTACCTAATAATTAAATTACATCTTGTAGTTTCATATAATCAAGTTTTTCTTCAACTTTCCATCAAAAGAATGAATGAAAACCACTTATGATTTATTTAGTTTAATATCAAATCATCATCATCATCATAATAATAATAATAATAATAATCATATTCAATAATAATTTCACATTAATATTATGAAGCTCTGGCCAATCAACTCTCGTCTAATGACTTAATAAGGTAGTTTGTTTGCACGAGTTCTCAAACAAAGCAATCGGGTGAAAAAATCCTATTCCATTCACGAACCCAGAGACATACGAACCTGTGAACTCGAGACATCACGCGACCCCACTCCCCAATACACCATCTATAGACCCAACAATGGAAAATAAAAGCACTAATATTTTTACACCACTATAATAATATTTTCAATTTCACCACCATATATTTCACCAGACTTAATCAATACTGTATATATCATTATTAACGCTAATGTGAAATATCCCAGTCAAGATCAGAAAAACACACTATTATGATTTTTTTAATGATAATAATTAACTAAATGGTAATCATGGTTATTTATCAATTAATTACCTAATTATCCACACTTCCGAATCAACTATATAACCAAACGTAATTAAATGAAAAACTGCAAAAAGGTGAACGTATTTTTCTACCGTACAATTACAGGTAGATTTAACCCTTTGAGAATAAAGGTTTAACCCTTTCAGGACGATGGTTTAATCCTTATGAGTATGATGTTTTATTCCCTTTCGGACAATAGTTCAACCCTTTCAGGACGATGGTTTAATCCTCTGAGGATGGTGTTCAGCCCTTTGAGGTGGATGGTTTAACCCTTTGATGACTAACGTGTATACGAAGGCAGGAGAGTATGACAACAGCAAGGTGTTGGGTTAACAGTAGTAATGGGTTAACAGTAGTAATGGGTTAACAGCAGTAAGGTAATGGGTTAACAGCAGTAAGGTAATGGGTTAACAGTAGTAATGGGTTAACAGCAGTAAGGTAATGGGTTAACAGTAGTAATGGGTTAACAGTAGTAATGGGTTAACAGTAGTAATGGGTTAACAGCAGTAAGATAATGGGTTAACAGTAGTCATGGGTTAACAGCAGTAAGGTAATGGGCTAACAGTAGTCATGGGTTAACAGCAGTAAGGTAATGGGCTAACAGTAGTCATGGGTTAACAGCAGTAAGGTAATGGGCTAACAGTAGTCATGGGTTAACAGCAGTAAGGTAATGGGCTAACAGTAGTCATGGGTTAACAGCAGTAAGGTAATGGGTTAACAGCAGTAAGGTAATGGGTTAACAGTAGTCATGGGTTAACAGCAGTAAGGTAATGGGTTAACAGTAGTCATGGGTTAACAGCAGTAAGGTAATGGGTTAACAGTAGCAGGTTAACAGTAAATAGGTATAGTTCTGTGAGAGTAGTAAGGCCACGTCTGAATCTCTTCATACAACATCTGTCCTGGGCACTCAGTACACACTCCATCCCTGTGGCCAAACACCTCAAAGCCCTGGGTTATTTTCCCCTATAAGAAGGTAAAATAATTAGTATTACAAATTAATAATGGTTAGAAAAAAAGAAACTTAATTGACTATAGATGAATTATGTAAAGGGGAGATTTTATGTTGCATGTATTAGATAGGTGATATGTGAAATAATATGGGAGGTATAATATCATGTGAATAAATGATTTAGTTGGTATCCCCTAGTCTCCACATGACCACACACACTTCTTCAGTCTTTCAGTGTCACATTACACATTTATTTCATTATTTTCATTTCAGTTCAGCCTATGATTCACAGCCATACAACATCTCATTTATGAAACCAGTTGCATACACATTTCCTTTCGTGTGAATGGAAGGTTTTCTTTTGGTTAATAAGCATAGTAACTCCCTAAGCTTCCTCCAACACGTCTGACTAGTAGTTTAGTTAGCTTCAGCACCCCTCCAACACGTCTGACTAGTAGTTTAGTTAGCTTCAGCACCCCTCCAACCACGTCTGACTAGCAGTTGAGTTAGCTTCAGCACCCCTCCAACACGTCTGACTAGTAGTTTAGTTAGCTTCAGCACCCCTCCAACCACGTCTGACTAGTAGTTGAGTTAGCTTCAGCACCCCTCCAACCACGTCTGACTAGTAGTTTAGTTAGCTTCAGCACCCTCCAACCACGTCTGACTAGTAGTTGAGTTAGCTTCAGCACCCTCCAACCACGTCTGACTAGTAGTTTAGTTAGCTTCAGCACCTCCAACCACGTCTGACTAGTAGTTGAGTTAGCTTCAGCACCCTCCAACCACGTCTGACTAGTAGTTGAGTTAGCTTCAGCACCCTCCAACCACGTCTGACTAGTAGTTGAGTTAGCTTCAGCACCCTCCAACCACGTCTGACTAGTAGTTTAGTTAGCTTCAGCACCCCTCCAACACGTCTGACTAGCAGTTGAGTTCGCTTCAGCACCCCGCCAACCACGTCTGACTAGTAGTTGAGTTAGTTTCAGCACCCCTCCAACACCTCTGACTAGTAGTTAAGTTAGCTTCAGCACCCCTCCAACACCTCTGACTAGCAGTTGAGTTCGCTTCAGCACCCCTCCAACCACGTCTGACTAGTAGTTGAGTTAGCTTCAGCACCCCTCCAACACTGGTCATTTCACCCACTTAAACAGAACTCCTTGACACACTCCAAGTACATGTTTCCCAGTGCTAAGTTTCCCCACCGTTGCTTAGGTCACGTGGTTACCTGCACATATAGATCACTTAAAAGTCAACAACATCCCACAGTCTGCCATCTATTCTACTACACCTCACTCGCTGCATATTACTGCCAACACTTGACAACTTTCCACCACCGGTCCCTCACCCACACCACTCACCAACACTTTTGTTTTGTCACACTCTCAGGCCCTTTGACTCTATTCCATCCTTCCATTTCTCCATTGCCCCTCCAATACGATCTGCCAGCATACAACTCTCAAGACAGACCTGTCCTAAAACCCCACGATATTGCCTCCAGCACCACGATACCACGACAGTGAAGGAAAGTCATATGAGAGACACACAGACAGATTGACAGAACATTAGTATGACAGATGGAGAGAAAGTCAGTATGATAGAAGACAGAAGGTCAGTGTAGCAGACAGACAGAAGGTCGGTATAACAGACAGAGAAGAGCAATACGACAGACAGACAGAGAGAGAGAAGTACGGATGACCCAGCCTATAGTGGGACATAGAGAAAAATAAGACTAACCTGTTTTACCCCACAGTCCATTATATCCCTCAAGGCCGTCAGAGCTCGGTCATTGGGTAAAGCCATGACATAGTTGCCCATCACGCATATACCGTAGGTCCATGCGTTGTGCGCCCGTGCGTGTGCCCCGCGAGCGTTCCAGCCACGACCCTCATACACTCTACCATCTTCACCAACCAAAAAGTGGTAGCCAATATCATCCCATCCTAGAATAAAAAAAAAAAAAACTGTAATAATGCTGTAGTGATGATCTAAGGGAATAACTTAGTAATATCGTTTGACCTTGTATGACCTTATATGTTGTAACTTAGTGTTAAGAATCTTTAAGATACACGACTTGGCTGCATTATTCCGTTGGCTACATTACCTTTCTATCAAATGCCACAAGTATTTATTATTGGAAGCTTCTAGCTGTCAAAACACTTTAGTTTAATCATGTGGTAAAAATAGTGTTTAGACTCATCACAAAATGTGTCAATTAAGTAGTGACCACAAAACAGCTTTACTATAACAACTGAAACATGATGAGAGTACAGGGAAGTTACCGTTTTTATCCATATGGAGTTTCTGTATTTCTTGTACTTCGGCGACACACTCCTCACTTGTGTTACACCTGGCCATGGCGGAGTGGTGGACGAACACCCCGCTGAATGGGGGAATTATGGGTTCCCTAGACACTGGGTCACGAGCCCCCCACTCAGCACGGGTCACAAACTGTAGCCTTGAACAGTCGCCGCCTGTTAATAGAAACTCACTTTCAACATTAACAATATAATTCAATAGAACACAATATTTCCCTCTTAGACTTTATATGTAACACCTCCCGTCACCCTCACAAGTAACCTACCAGTGTTGGGGGGTCACAAGTCAGTGGATCAACACCGTTAAATACTTCACTACAAGAAAATACACTCCATTAATACCATAAATACATTATTCCCCAGTACATTAATAACAACATGTTCATCTATTGACTCACAAAACACAATGTACAGTCACCCAAAAAAGTCCTGTCACATCTCATCCTAAACCACGAACCCCGAGATTCAGACTCGTGAACCCGAAGCAGTACACACTGATACATTAGTCTATCCATAAATGCTTCGGATTCAAGAGTCTGAATCTCGGGGTTCATGGTTCAGGATGAGAGGCGACACGACTTTTTTGGGTGACTGTACAAATAGTTTAAATTGCTTAAAGTTTGTAAAGGGAAGAGAATATCTCACCCATCCCAGCACACTTGGATGACGCACTCGCCTGTAGGTGCTCTGACGTGATCCAGGCCTGTGTGAGATAAAAGTTCTTATTTGTGAAAGTTTGATCCTAGGTGACACATCTTTACTATCTGGCTCAGAGTACAGTACCTGGTGAGCCAAACCAACTTTAGTTTTCATAGTATTCTCCTACACCACCGTATTGAAGGGGTTAATCATCAAATATCAATCTCAAAATCTTCGTTATAAACATATTACTTACCATCATATACTCACTAATACGCCTTTTGCAAAATTAAACTATTTCTTAGACACTGATCGGCATTACGAGAATTCCTCACCGTTCGGGGTCCATAGGTGACTTCATAGGTGACTCGTTTAGGTGAGCAAGATTCCTTATAACCTGTTGCCTCAAAGCAAGCGCCAACTGTATGGTCCTTGTGTTCCTCTGTACAAGCTGGAAGTTTATACAACATAGGTGACAATTGCCTTCTGTGTGTGGGGTCACTTTATACTAAAATGGGGTCAGCATCATGGGTTCAGACGACCCTGAGAATAACTATGTATCTGTATGTCCCTGTTAGTCGTTCATCCATGGTACCATCCTTAAGTGTGAGATGTATCATGGTACCATCCTTAAGTGTGAGATGTATCATGGTACCATCCTTAAGTGTGAGATGTATCATGGTACCATCCTTAAGTGTGAGATGTATCATGGTGCCATCCTTAAGTGTGAGATGTATCATGGTGCCATCCTTAAGTGTGAGATGTATCATGGTACCATCCTTAAGTGTGAGATGTATCATGGTGCCATCCTTAAGTGTGAGATGTATCATGGTACCATCCTTAAGTGCGAGATGTATCATGGTGCCATCCTTCATGTGTACCATCCTTAAGTGTGAGATCTAATTTCGTGCAGTAACATTACAAGGAACATTTCGTGCACTAACATTACAAGGAACATTTCGTGCAGTAACATTACAAGGACCATTATTTCGTGCAGTAACATTACAAGGAACATTATTTCATGCAGCAACATCACAAGGAACATTATTTCGTGGATAACAAAGACACACTAACTAGACCAATGTGTTATTTCCTGTTGGTGTCCCTCATAAATTGTGTTCGATAAGTCGCAATACAGTTTTGAACCATTAGTGAGGCAGCTTGTCGGTATTACAGAGATGTTTGGCTTCTTAAACATTCCCTTTATATTAAATAGGTGTAATGTGTTAACCTATTTGGATATAATTACCCTATTCCACCCCTAATGTCCCCCAAATTGGTAGATCAGGTGTACAGGTGGAAAGTCTACAGTTGTGTCTCCCCAAGTCTTCAGTTCACCATCTTTGACTCAAATACAATACCAACTAAGCTAACCACCCAAGGAAGGATGCCCGAGCTCCTTAGGAATGAGTTCTGCCATAAATGTAGGAATCATCTTGATATCCTATTTTATAACCAATCCTAGGCTGAAACTCTTGGATATGTCTGTTGAAAGCTTGTGGTATGGCTGATGAGGCTAATCTCAAGCTCAGCCATTTCTCCTACGACCACCACCGTCCTCAAGTAGAAGTTAACAAGCCAAGGGCAACATCCAGTACACTAGTTCAGTCTTTTACCAAGTACAACACAAAACCAAGTACTCAGGATTCAGATTTCTTTCCAGGACTTCCTATAATATCATACAGTATCTCAGGGTGATTTATGCCTATCTAGAACAAATCACTAATGTAAAAAACCAACTAATCAACCAGGAGGTGGAAATAGCTAGAGGTGGCATATGATGAAACACTTCCTGACACAGAACACCTTCGTCTCTAACACCCCACAATTTACCCTATGCTGTAAGTGATCATCAAACTCCATTATTCTAGGTTGTACCCGGGTGTTGTCTTGGTCAGAGAGAGAGAGGGATACCTTGATGACCCAGAGATTCCGTGGAAGGGTACAAAGACACCCAACAAGAAATCTTCCCTAGGCTCAAAAGATAGTCTAACAATAGTCTAATAATAGTCTAACAATAGTCGACTGGTTTAAACATTACTAATCTTGATAACTGAGACACTACACAGCCACAGTAAGGGAGCCGGAAATACCATGAAGACCCACACTTGAGGCCTCTTTGCTTATCCTCTACTTCACAGGATCACGTAACTGCCTTGGTAGCCATCAACTGAAGGGATCCTAACTAGTGAAAGAATATATAAATCTGATCTCACTTGTTCCAATCCAGAGATGAGGGATCCAACCCCACCTATTATCCCAGTAGACTCGTTGCCACCAAAGGGAAACACGATCTGAAATCAAAAATAAATTTACCTTAGGACAGATTCTCACCACGAGGCCAGAGTGTCATGAGCCAACATGTCTCAGACAGCATTACCTCATTCCTTGGCAGAGTCTCGGTCCTCACTGAGTGTTTATATGGCCGTAGCGGAACACGACAGCTTCAACGATAGAAAATATCCCATAGAGGAAAGACGTGAAGGGAATCTTGCTTCTTGATACAGGCTATTACTCTCCTGTTATAAAGACAACAGGATACTCCACACTGGTGACTGAGGAAGATGAGAGGATTCAAGAACTCCTTTACAGTACACGGAGATAAGTCCAAACCCGATAAGTCACAAGGTGGAGAGTCCAAAGACAGCCAGTTGCTCATGATCCACACATCAACTAAACCACTCAAGGTAAAGGAATCATAATGCCCCTGAAACAAGCGGTGATGCAGTCTACCAACCATCCACAACTAAAGAATACCCGGCGTGGAAGTGAACCAACACTGGAGAATTAAACATAACGAGTCAGTCCATCTGGGGCATTTAACGTGTGGGGGTAATTTTGTATTTGTATATGGAAGTGTAGGGGTAGCGAGGCTGGTGTGGTCAGGGGCTGGGTGGGGAGGAGGTAGGGTAAGGTGAAGTGTGTGTGTAATTAAGAGGCAAGGAAGACGGCGCATGAGAGTCTTACAGGTGTTAAAGAGTGTGATGTCACTGTAGAATTATGATAAGATAAGCGAGAGAGAGAGTGACAACGTGGGAGAGACAGACCAAGAGTAACAGCTGAGGGGGTGTGAGGTAACGAGACTCTCACCAATAAACACTACTTACTTTAATTAAGTTCTGTGTGACTAAACAATCTTCTAAGTTATGACTCAGGCGGTGGGGGCGTCCTGTGGTCCTCCTTGGCTGGGCTTTGTATTGAAATTTAAATCTCATAATTCCTTCACTGCCATAACACTTTTTTTCTTACTGATAACATTCTTATCGGTAATAAAATAATATAACCTTATCAATAATACGGAAATACGTGCGTTAGGACATACTGCATGATGAAATGTATATATATTTATGGTCTATTGAAAAGCGTAGTGTTTTGTGATTATTACTGAATATATATTGATAATGTTCACTACTGTACAGCCAACATGAGAGATCATCGGGGGCATAAAAAGGTGACCAGTGTAAATGAAGGAAGTTTTAAAGAAGAGAACTTAGGAATCATCTCTTGCTGCTGTTTATATATCACTGCTGGCGGTCACACCCTGAGTAAACACAAACAAAACTACAAAGGAGAATAGAAAGAATTGTTCAGTGTGAGTGTTACATTATTTACGTACCTGACCAGAAAGCGGTGACGTTGTTTCCACTGTCATCAACGCAGTAACAACACCCGGGTACTGGCTGACACTGTCCCTGATGAAGGACTACCAGCCCCACCGCTATCACCGCGTACATTTTCAACATCGTAACTGCAATAGTGAACATCATTATTTTGTTATTAACTTGCTATTATCAGATCAATCAGTGTACAAGGTAAATATTAATATAATATCACAACGAGAGGATTGATATTGAAGACCCATGTTATGACTGAGAGACTCACGTATTATGGCGACTAAATCTGTGTTGAAAAACCCAAAAATTCTCAAAATTCACAGAAAATTTATCCTTACAAACTGAAGTTATCACTCAAATCATGACGTCACAACCTGTGGCATTAGCCCACCAGAGCACAGGTCAATGACCCACATCAGGGCCTGGGGGCAAACATATAATAATAAGAATAATAATTAATAAAAAGAATAAAAATTTATAACTTAGTTCTTACAAACTTCACTGCTACTCATTGAATGAAGGAGACCATAATATATGAAAAAAGACCTGGGTGGGTATGTTGACAATGAACTGTAGTTCTCAGACCATTGTTGAAATATGGTGAATCAAGCAACTAAGCTAGTAAGTCTTATAGAAGGTCGTTCACATACCTCGTAACGATCTTCAGGAATGAGGTGCTTCCCCGTCTGGAGTACTGTCACCCCGCCTGGTCCCCGAGATATGCTAGAGACTACTGCCCTACGGCACCTCAATTACCCAGAGATTAGAACACCTGCAGCTGCCTAGCTTATACTACAGGCGGCCAAGGGGTGACTGGGTGACTTAATAAAAGTCTATAAGCACCTCTCACTCAGTCGAGTGTTCATACCTGGAGCTGGCGGACACCCGCCCCACTTAAGGTTGAAGAAGTCACAAGTTCAGAAAATTGTCAAGGCAACTTTTTTAAACAGAATTGTGAACTCTTGAAACAATCTGCCAGAGTGTGTTGTGATGGCACTGAGTGTGAGCTCTTTCAGGGCCAGACTTGACCAACACGAGCAGGTTCAAATACATTCAGGAGCCAGTACATGCCCAGTACTTCATGTGGATAATAAGTTGATAACCGGCTTTCTGGTTGGAAAAGCCAGAACCCAGTTACCGGAAATGTGGTACAATACACCCAGCCTTGTTTTGTATTATAAGAACAGAAGAATGTTCTTCTCCAGACGTGCCAGGACAGCGGCGGTACACAAGAGCTCTCACTGCCTTATCTAATCTGTAGCTGCCACGCGCTAAGTCACGCACACTCAACATTTCCTTCTTCCTAGACTGTATCTTAAACATGAAATACTCAAAGGTGGATTAAACGAACCGTAAAACTTCCATAAATCAAGTGAAAATTGTAAATCCAACCAGAGTGAAACCGTCGGGGGCCTGTAGCAGCAACCATGGCGGGGGGTGGGGAACTATTCTAGACAACAAATATGAAGTGTAAAAAGGGTATATTTTATTAAAAGACATTTGTTAGCCGGTATTTTGATTATATTAACCATAAATTGATAGAGTATTTTTAATTATTACGCAAAAATCACCCCTGAGCCCTTACCTCTACCATAAACAAACTAGACTCATATGGGGATCCCTTATGTAAGTTGCTGTTGTATCCCGCACTACAAAATAACAACGGTATAAGATGAGTCGGTGCAGCGAAGAATGACGAAAATGATTCCGGGACTTAGAAACCTTCCATATCAGGATAGGTTAAAGAAACTAAACTTGCATTCCCTAGAAAGACGAAGAGTGCGGGGAGATATGATTGAAGTATTCAAGTGTGTGAAAGGAATCAATAAAGGGGATATAGATAAAGTTCTTATAATATTCGAGCAGGATAGGACTCGGAACAACGGATTCAAGTTGGATAAGTTTAGGTTTAGGAGGGAGATAGGAAGGAACTGGTTTACAAATAGGGTGGTGGACGAGTGGAACAAGCTTAGCAACCTTGTAGTAAGTGCTGGAACGCTGGAAAGTTTCAAAGGGAGGCTGGATAGATTCATGGATGATAGAGAGTGGTAGTAACTCTCGACAAGAGCTGCCATACACAGGCCAACCGGCCTATTGCAGACTCCTTATTTTCTTATGTTCTTATATCACGGAAACGATAACATGTTTACTTCAACTGTGCCCGATCATAAAACACAAATAATTCTTTAATAACACTAAGATACAACAGGAGTGTGGCCCTGCCGTGCACCACCTACAACACTCACCGTAACACTAAGATACAACAGGAGTGTGGCCCTGTCGTGCACCACCTACAACACTCACCGTAACACTAAGATACAACAGGAGTGTGGCCCTGCCGTGCACCACCTACAACACTCACCGTAACACTAAGATACAACAGGAGTGTGGCCCTGCCGTGCACCACCTACAACACTCACCGTAACACTAAGATACAACAGGAGTGTGGCCCTGTCGTGCACCACCTACAACACTCACCGTAACACTAAGATACAACAGGAGTGTGGCCCTGTCGTGCACCACCTACAACACTCACCGTAACACTAAGATACAACAGGAGTGTGGCCCTGCCGTGCACCACCTACAACACTCACCGTAACACTAAGATACAACAGGAGTGTGGCCCTGCCGTGCACCACCTACAACACTCACCGTAACACTAAGATACAACAGGAGTGTGGCCCTGCCGTGCACCACCTACAACACTCACCGTAACACTAAGATAGGGTGCAACAGGACAGCACAGTACAGTCTTATGGATCCCACGGGTGCTGGTTCTCTAGCTCAGCCACTCAGAATCAACGACACGTGTTGTCACGCCATTAAGGTGCACTTGACGGAGTATATTTGTATTTAATGCTCGTAACTATTGATTATATTACTATTATTTTTGTAATTAAATCATAGATTATTTAAGTGATTATCCAATTCACGTGTTGTATGAACATCAACTCAGAAAATAGCGTAAAAAAAAAAATATATATATTAATTAATAGAACTAGGTGTTTATACTCAAGTATATGTTGCCTCACTACCCTGCGTCCGAATCTTCACAAGGATAATGATAAACTTATGTCCATACTGTTAAGATGAAAACATAGTGGATGATGGCAATGGTCCCTTGTTTACTGCCAGCCCGTAAACCACGCGACTCCTTAAGGCAACAAGTGTAATAAGTCAACAAACAAGACACAGACGAACACCTATTGGGACCACCCACCTGGAGTAGTTGGCCTCACGCACCGTGTCCTAATAACATATTAACACATACCAGAGGTAATCTACCGCCTTACTGCACGTCCACATAAAATAAACTAACTTTTCTGTAAGAGTCCGACAGACATCTTTAGTGTTTTAACGAGACTTCAGGAATCATATCTTAACTAGTTGATTTTAGCAGGAATTGGTATTAAAAGTACAGTATATTACACAATGGCTCCTCTATTAACATTACAGTACATTCTTCAGTTTAATGTGTACTCAATGTAGTCACAGAGTCACCACCCACCTCTTAATATAAAGCGAGTTGAACCATTTTTTGTTCCTACTTCCTCAGAACAGTTGGATGAAACGTTTTAGTTACAACATTAAAGAAATCAATGTGTCACTATGTTCGTCTCATTATTTACCAACACGTCGATCTGTAGTGCTCAGGGCGTCGTATAGTAGAGGCAATGTAGGGCTTACCACAAAAATGAAATAAATGTTTAATCTATCATAGTTAATAATTGTTAATGTAACGGTATAATCACTAACCTTGATACACTCTTCAAGATCTTAGTTATTGACACACAGTAATAACATTATAACGACAACAAAGCGACACTACCGAACATAACACTAATAATTTATTTTATTACTTTACTCGTAATCAGACTGCATTCATCCCCGCTTCCTACGTGTGTTTAAACAGTCCCCGTGTACCGTATTATTGCCCGCATCCGAATACATGTACAGTTGTCAGTTTAGGCAAAAATTCGCCAAATAAAAAGAATCAAGGATGTTTCTAATTATAATACTGATTGGAATAATATATTCATTTAATTCGAATTAGTTTGTGTGAATTATCGGTACGTGGTAGATATCTAATGGTGATACACGAATAGTGGAATCTGGTAACTGTGAGCCAAGGCCATATGTTGAAGTTTACACTGAATATAATTAGGGGCTGCAGGTGTGACGAGGCCCAGCTGTTGATGTGACTACGTAAATACTTTCCTCTTCTTGCAGGAGTGTAAATTGGCGTCAACAAAACAGCCTGTGTTTACATATTGAGTTTGAAATTTATGATAATTTAGATAAAGTTCTCAATAAATCACGTACTGTATGTATAAAATCACAGCACCAAATATATGGTATCATGAGGACTTTTTTTCCATCGAGCGTCAGATCATTATTGTGAAGCGTGTTTGTTTCATCAGCAATAAAAAATATGAGATTAATTAAAAATAAAACCAAACAGTAGGAAGATGCAGCTACCAAACAGGGAGGTACTACCGCCTGGGAAGATACTGGAAGTATAATGTGTTGTCTAATGGTAGACCCTGCTGCCGTATGACACCACAAAATTGTGACCAAGTCCCAGGTTGATGAGCTGACTTCCTGCATCATTTACACACAATTGCAGGGTTTCAATTGTATCTCTTACTTTGACAACACAACATACATAATGTATGTCGTTTCTCACTCTTGAATTTTTTTATTATTATTTATGGTTACTATTATTATTATTATTATTATTATTATTATTTTATTCATTATAATTTTAATTAGTTATTATTATTATTATTTATGGTTACTATTATTATTATTATTATTATTATTATATTTTCGTCCCCCAGGCCCTGATGTGGGTCAGTGACCTGTACCCGGGTGGGCTAATCCCTGTAAAAAAACATAAAATTAAATTAAATTCTTATTGTTATGTAGTGGTAGTGTTGTGTTGTGTTGTGTTGTAATGGTAGTGTTGTGTTGTAGTGATAGTGTTGTGTTGTAGTGGTTAGGCAGTGTCAGTATATCAACACCAGATAGTGTTATCATCAAGATTGAAAGATATCTCATTTTTTTTTACTGAGATAAAGAGTTGAGAGGTGGGTGAGTGGGTGTTTTGGGCGAGTGGGTGTTTTGGGCGAGTGGGTGTTTTGGGTGAGTGGGTGTTTTGGGCGAGTGGGTGTTTTGGGCGAGTGGGTGTTTTGGGTGAGTGGGTGTTTTGGGCGAGTGGGTGTTTTGGGCGAGTTTTGGGCGAGTGGGTGTTTTGGGCGAGTGGTGTTTTGGGCGAGTGGGTGTTTTGGGCGAGTGGGTGTTTTGGGTGTTTTGGCGAGTGGATGTTTTGGGTGAGTGGATGTTTTGGGTGAGTGGATGTTTTGGGTGAGTGGATGTTTTGGGTGAGTGGATGTTTTGGGTGAGTGGATGTTTTGGGCGAGTGGATGTTTTGGGTGAGTGGATGTTTTGGGTGAGTGGATGTTTTGGGTGAGTGGATGTTTTGGGTGAGTGGATGTTAGGGTGAGTGGATGTTAGGGTGAGTGGATGTTAGGGTGAGTGGGTGAGGGATTGTCATTGAAGGGACTAGATAAGATAACATATCGGCAACTGCACCATGAAACCTGTGGCGACCCACAGCATATCGACCCCTGAGAGAAAAGCTAACGGTTGTGGGTTTAAGAGAAGCTAACGGTTGTGGGTTTAATGGACACTAAGAGGAACACATCAGCCCACTGACAGTACTCGTGTATTTGCTAAGTATTCCCTTCAACACTACCCCATGTTTTGCTGCAAGAGTCAATATTAGTTTACTGACAGCAGACGTAAGGGAAATCCGTGTATGAAAATGGCGGGAATGACAAGCACGAGTGTACTGTGGGCTGTTGTGTACCTCTTACTGAACTATCAGAGTTGTGAGGCTGTTACTGGTGTAGCTTCCCCTCTCACTGCACCGTCACCTGGTGTAGTTTCCCCTCTCACTACACCGTCACCGTCACCTGGCGTAGCTTCCCCTCTCACTGCACCGTCACCTGGTGTAGCTTCCCCTCTCACTGCACCGTCACCTGGTGTAGCTTCCCCTCTCACTGCACCGTCACCTGGTGTAGCTTCCCCTCTCACTGCACCGTCACCGTACCATAAACGACCAACCTCACGACCCCATGGAGCACGAATGACTTCTGTCTTCAAATGTATACAAGGCTCCAGTTTGAAGGGTGAGGTCTTGGAAACACCCCACGAACACAACCAGTACTTGGTAAACGTGAGTATTAACTTCAAGTACGTACAAGTATCGATGAAGATTGGTTCGTGTTCTGACGACTATGTGTTATACAGAGGCAACCATTACCTCACCAGCGACCTCCTCCACCTCGACACCTCCAACACACAGGTGGTGATGAAGGTAACCTACACCAAACTAACAGAAGGCGTCCATGCATATCGCCTCTCCTTAGAAGGTATAAATTATTACAACCTCATCAACACCTCAGTCAATTGTGGACAGTTTCTTGGATTTCGCTTGAGGGCTAAAGGCGCCTCTGTCTGTGACTTGCGATGGGAGTCAAACAACCTGGGTGTGCGGGTGAGCCAATTCAGACCCGCAGCCCCAGCCGAAGACCCCTTCAAGATGCTCCATGACCTACGCCGCTGGGCAAGAGGGGCCTATATCCTGGCCATCTGCTTCACCATCATCATATACGTAGTGTTCCTGGTAGCCGAGAAACTCTTACACATACAAGCACGTTACCAGGACATCATCAGTGAGAGGCAAGTGAACTTCCATCATGGGTACACTGTTATCTGTTTATTTCACCTCCTACTGTCTATCATGGCCCTCCTACTGTCTATCACGGCCCTCACACTGTCTACCACGGCCCTCACACTGTCTATCACGGCCCTCACACTGTCTATCACGGCCCTCACACTGTCTATCACGGCCCTCACACTGCTCATCACGGCCTCACACTGTCTATCACGGCCCCCACACTGTCTATCACGGCCCCACACTGTCTATCACGGCCCCCACACTGTCACGGCCCCCACACTGTTATCACGGCCCCCACACTGTCCATCACGGCCTCCACATCACTGGCCCCACACTGTCTATCACGGCCCCCACACTGTCTATCACGGCCCCCACACTGTCTATCACGGCCCTCACACTGTCTATCACGGCCCTCATACTCTCCATCACGGCCCTCATACTCTCCATCACGGCCCTCATACTGTCTATCACGGCCCTCATACTGTCTATCTCCTAACCTGTAATTTAACCTAATTTAACCCTCATGCACCCCAGCGGTTCCTAAATACGGGGTCGCTGCTGCACCATAAGGGGGTCACATACAGGTCATGGGGTCGCTGGAGTCACCTGGGTTGTACAGGTATTTTATTATTTGTTATTTTTAGTCCAGGTGTCAAGGACTAATTAACGTGGTCGACAGGTGTAGTCTCGTTAAGTCGGGACCACATAGTTACTCTCCTTGTGTCAGGTCATGTCAGTCCAGGTCAGGTCAGATCAGGTCAGTCTACCTTTGAACTGTTCTCATCTCAGTTCACCCTCTACTTCTCACAGATGCGGACAGAAAATGGCAGCAAATTTCAATGATAAATTCCCCGAGTTGCTTACGGAGTCTTTTCATTTCGTTCAGATTCCGTCCAAGAGAGTGTGGCTCTTTTGGTCCAAGAGTGTGACTCTTTTTTGCTCTAATTATCAGAATTACGGGTTGACAACGACGCAAGGGTGAACTGACGTTATCAGACTATAGCAACTGATTGGCGGACTTTTATCATTGAGGGATAAACGTTTAAAAATAGAGTTATCTAGGTTCAAGTGAAACGCCTACTACGACTGAAACAACTAACGGTAATGGTGCTTATAAATATCTAATTCCTTAACCGTATGTCAAACTTCAACTTAAAGAATTTATATACTATGAGAAATTAGTTAAATGATGACGGACACATAGATATGAGATATGACACCCTTGTAAATAAGAAAATTATGTTACTTAACCACGCAATAATAACCCCTGTTATAGAACATTTAATGGTGATATAAACATCGATTTGTAACCTGTTTCAGCATGTGTTTATTTTTACACAATTATGTAATAAGTTTTCCTAATTTGTCACAGATAAAAACATTAGGTGATTCAATGTTTACATCACACACACAGAGCTTATATTTATCAGTGTGGTTTTGTGTCATGGTGATGAAATATCCGTGTGTGTGTGTGTGTGTGTGTGTGTGTGTGTTACTTGGAGTCGCATTAAACAGACGATAACATTAGATTAGGGTCGGGCTGGGAAATGCTTGGGAACCACCTCACCTCACTTAATCATCATCTAACCAAACTTAACCAGCCTGGTCCTGACAACAGTTCAACAGTTTATCCCGTAAAGAGGTGATTAGTAAGATGTTATTGGGTCTGTGTTGGTCATTGGGTGATTTGGGGGAAGTGAAAATTGGGGATGGTTCTCTTAACGTAAACACACTTCACTTAACCTAACTGTAACAAACTGATTTAGGTAACCTATAGTTTGGTTATATTGTAATAGTAAACGCCTTAAATGAAACAAGACATAATTGACCATATATGAACTAACTGTCATGATAAAACAATAATAAATGATTATTCTCATTTGACCAAAACAAGTTCCATTTTAAGGTTCAATTGAATATAATGTGTGCAGGTATGAGTGCTGGGGCCTTCCTACTGGCCGCTGCAAACCTCCCCTCCTAAGACACACACCCAAGTCCCCGGGCCCTCTGTGATGGAGAAGCCTTTGTGGTGTGTATCCGATTTATTACAAGAGTAACTGCGGCAAAACTTATAGCAGATCAACACGGCCGTCACCTCCTACATCCCTGAGAACAAGCTACCAGACTGAACAACACTATACCCAGAGAAGGATGGTAAACAGCTTCTACTTGGCTCCTCCCAGAATGCACCTGAGGTAGAGAAATAAGGATAACAGTAAGTGTGGAAACTAACCTGTGGTACTGATGTCGAATTTGCTGTATGGGGTACATGGATGCTATTGATCACAACATAATTTGAGACGAATTTGTAAAAAAAAATAAAAAAAATGAATTCATATAGACACCACAGAAACTGAAAACAAAATCCACATAAAGACCACATTCGGATGCCACCAGTCGGTCTGTGGTTATAAAAAAGCAACGTTGATTTGGTTTTGCCACATAAGAACATAAGGAGTCTGCACTAGGCCGGTTGGCCTGTGCATGGCAGCTCCTGTCGAGTTACTACCACTCTATCATCCATGAATCTATCCAGCCTCCTTTTGAAACTTTCCAGCATTTACTACAAAGTTGCTAAGCTTGTTCCACATGATGAGGATGGGAGACAGGAGAGTACCCAGGAGGACGCTCAGGCGGAGATAGCATGCGAGGAGACCCAGAAGACCAGAGGAAGACCAAGTTAAAGATGGGAAGAGCCTTAAGATGACCTCGACGAGAAAGAAACGACAGAGCTGGTCACAGTGAGTTGAAGACTGTTGACCTGACGTGTTGACCTTCAATTACTGTGGAGTACTGAGGTGTTAAGTAAGTCATGTCTATACAATACCACGAGACAACGCGTCCTTATACAGGTAGAAACAATAGACAGGATGAATTATAAGTGAAGGTTGAATAATGCGAAATTGTCTGAAGTTCACCAGGCGTCTCGTAACATAAGTGGGAGGTGATACGGGTGTCTTATATTAAATCCGAGAAGAATATTATCACTTTTTAAAGGTTTTTATTCTCTTCAAGTTAATAAGGACTTTCTTAGATTGATGTTCCAAAATGTTTAAGCAGTATTTATTTTATTACAGGAAACATCAGGTTATTGAGGAGCCTTAGTCTGCGTAGCTCCTTCTGCGAGTCTCACCCGTGTACCGGACTCCTGTGTCTGATACCCAAGGAGAAGTCTAGTCTGACCACACTAACAACACTAGCAGCTGAAGGTCCGTGTGGCACCCAGTCTAGTCTGACCACACTGACAACACCAGCAGCTGAAGGTCCGTGTGGCACCCAGTCTAGTCTGACCACACTGACAACACCAGCAGCTGAAGGTCCGTGTGGCACCCAGTCTAGTCTGACCACACTGACACCAGCAGCTGAAGGTCCGTGTGGCACCCAGTCTAGTCTGACCACACTGACAACACCAGCAGCTGAAGGTCCGTGTGGCACCCAGTCTAGTCTGACCACACTGACAACACCAGCAGCTGAAGGTCCGTGTGGCACCCAGTCTAGTCTGACCACACTGACAACACCAGCAGCTGAAGGACCGTGTGGCACCCCAGGAGGAGTCTAGTCTGACCACACTGACAACACCAGCAAGAGTCTTGGGTTAAAGGGGCATTGATTCAACGTAGCTTTGGCCCAAAATAATCTTGTTCTAACAGTCATAGATCAATGCAGCCTTGATCTAACGGATAAAGCTGCCTGGAATCAACTCTCCTTAACCCAGCTGTTGTCTCGAGATATACAGGGAGGCTTGACAAGTGACTACGATCGATATCCTTAATCAGTCTGATGGGGACGATCCTTATTCACAAAGGTTCCGAACAATGGATATCCTTCGTAAGGATAGCTTCAAATATAGGTTGGATGTTTATATGAGCAATAGGGGTTGGGTGTAAATAGGACTGCCCAGTATGGACCAATAGGCCCGCTGCGGTTTCCTCCATTCTTATATGATAGTGTCCAGTGTAAACCCCAGGATCCTTAAAAATAGACACTCTTAATCCCCATATTAGATTAGTGCTCTAGGTTAATTAATTATATAAGGCGAGGTGTATAACAGTGTCAGTTTCAGCTGATTTTGGTCATAAGGTAAATTAATCACATATTTGTCTCTAGTGCTTATTTAATAGCAATAGATATCAAAGTGCTGTGTTCACATGCTGTACTGAACGGTTATCACTCCACGACAACAGGGATGATAAACCACTGCGTAAAAACGTCTCTAGGAATGGTGATATTAATGCATTTTTTATTGTTAGTGTTGACTCTAGCTAGTCCACCTGAGGATAACCTAATCACGTTCTGTTTACATGTCACCAGCCAGAAGTGTAGTTTATCGTTGGGTGTGTGTGACTGAGCATAACACTCGCATGGGTGTACAGTATAAGGGGTGTATGTAAGGGATCACGCAGTTCAGTTCTGGTCACCGTATTACAGAATGGATATAGAATCCTTGGAAAGAATTCAGAGGAGAATGGCAAGACTAATCCCGGGCATCTGGAACCTTGAGTACAGAGACAGGTTAAAGCATCTTATTTTGCACTCCCTCGAGAGACGTAGAGTGAGGGGTGATATGATAGGTGTATAAATGGAAGTCAGGGCTAAACAAAGGGGACATTACCAAGGTACTCAAACTATCCAACCAGAAGCGAACTCGTAACAATGGTTTTAAATTAGACAAATTTAGATTAAAGCGCGAAATAGGTAAACATTGGTTTGGCAATAGAGTAGTGGATGAGTGGAACAAGTTACCAAATATCATCACTAACACTAACACGCTGGGTAGCTTCAAACATAGGTTGGATGGATATACGAGCGATAGGGGTTGGGTGTAAATAGGACTGCCCAGTATAGGCCAATAGGCCCGCTGCAGTTTCCCCCATTCTTAGGTTCTTATGTACACCCCTTATATACTCCCCTTATAAGAACCTGAGAATGGGGGAAACTGCAGCGGGCCTATTGGCCTATACTGGGCACTGAAGCCACTGAATGCCAGCTTGTGTATTATAAGGGTATCTGTGTCGTAAGTGTTGTGGGAGGAGCTTAGCCTCTTGAGTACAAATTTAATCAATATTACTGTTTATTGCCAAGTGTGGTGGAGGTAATATTTTTGTAAGACATCTCTAACAAATAATAAATATAATTGATGATAAAGTTTTTGTGTACGCTCTCCTTGTTATAGTACACACACTCTTACGCCGTCTCTTAATTTACTTAAATATCCAGGATCTAGGCGTAACCAAACAAAAAAAGTGAAGTAAATTAAAAGGGAATAAAATAAACCTTAAAGAAAATAATTACTTAAATATTAACACAATAAAGAGCCTCGTAGGCTGTCACAACAAATTGATTCACCATCGAAACTTAAGACAAGTGATACTAAACATCGAAACACCAAAAGAATGAAAATAAAGCATTGGATTACGTCAACACTGCATAAACATAAAAACTAACACTGAAATTGACTAACGTGAAACATTAAATTACTTAAATGTAACTAAACAAATACTGATGGACATAAATAGAGACATAAATAGGTACTCACATAGATATACCACATTGGTGGCGACAGGAACAACAAATAAATTAAGTACAAGTAGCAAGTGACGAATGTCACTCAAAGGATGTGAACTGTATGACAAGAGGACTAAACTAAACACTGGGTTGGTTGGTTGGTTGGTTATACGGAGAAAAGAGCACTAGCTCTGAGGGTGCAAGAAGGGTACAGTACAAGGTAAAGTTAAGAAGTAGGAAATATAGGAGGAGGTTAACAGCAGGTGGGTTATCCACCTTGCGGAGACGGATCTAAACACAGTCAGTTGGTGGACCACTATATATAGGGCCAAATTCCCGCCCAAAACCCGCCGGTGGGTCGTTTAACGATGCAGATGGTCGTTATAGGAAAAGAATGCTTGTTACAATACTAAATGAAGAAATAAGATGGGCTTGAACAAATAATAACAGTTAAAACCTTAACAGCACAGGGTAAGGTGACTAGATTATATAATAGTAAATATAACACATCATTACAGGAATAATATGGAACAACATGGAAGCATGTTATAAAAAAAAATAGAAAAATTCGACACGGTCGTAACAACACACACACAAGAGGGCAGTATTGATAAGGTGTAACTAGGGTGACCTGATGTAACCTGCCTTACTGCGCTATATATCAACACGTTAAAAGATAACACATTTGATCACTGACTACGATAGATAACACAGTCACCAGGTGGGGTATAACACAGTCACCAGGTGGGGTATAACACAGTCACCAGGTGGGGTATAACACAGTCACCAGGTGGGGGTATAACACAGTCACCAGGTGGGGTATAACACAGTCACCAGGTGGGGGTATAACACAGTCACCAGGTGGGGGTATAACACAGTCACCAGGTGGGGTATAACACAGTCACCAGGTGGGGGTATAACACAGTCACCAGGTGGGGTATAACACAGTCACCAGGTGGGGTATAACACAGTCACCAGGTGGGGTATAACACAGTCACCAGGTGGGGGTATGTGTGGTTGTGGTGTGGTCTCTCTCTCTCTCTCTCTCTCCAAATTTATTTGTTTCCAACTACACGAATATTACAAGGACAACATGCTAAAAAAAAAGCAATGAAATATGTTGCATGTGACGTCAGCAGTGTGTTTTGCATCCTGCCTGATCCTGCGTACCTCAACCTCCTCAGGGCCTCAGTCTTTCCCTGGCCTTCTGCAAGAGTGGACACACACCTCTCCATTGCTGAGGTGAGCAAGTACAGAGTGCGGAGGTTACAATATGTGGCTCTAAACACTATAATATGTGCAGCTTATGTTCATCTCACTAAGTACAGTGTGTGAGTGTGTCGTTAAATTCTATACTATGTGGAGTTTGTGTCACCCTTAGATAAATAGATAGATATTTAATGAAAGCGTCACGTAGATTGACATAAATATACTATGTATATTAACAAAGCAAGTATACAGTTTGGCATGTATTTAGACAGTGCAGGTATACACTGTACCTAGACAATTCAGGTATACAATGTACCCAGACAGTGCATGTAAACAAACAGTGTACCTAGACAGTGCAGGTATACACTGTACCTAGACAATTCAAGTATACAATGTACCCAGACAGTGCATGTAAACAGTGTACCTAGACAGTGCGGGTATACAATGTACCTAGACAATTCAGGTATACATTGTACTTAGACAGTGCATGTAAACAAACAGTGTACCTTGATCGTGTGCTTATAAGTGTGTGTGTGTGTGTGTGTGTGTGTAAAGCAAGGTCAGGTTTTGTGTGATACAGCATAGGGATACTGTGTAGCATACTAATGCCCCCTGTACTACCTTCCTTCCTATCCCTTACCTTCACTCTCTCACGTTCACTAACCTACCTGTACCTAACCTAACCTAACCTATATACATATATATGGTAAATACAACACCTCCTACAGCGCCACCATGAAGGTAGGAGTGTATCTGCTGGCGTTCGTGGTGGCGACGATGGTGTGTTCAGGAGCGGCACAACGTCATACGGGGCGGACAAATTGTAGACCTGGATGGCGTCTACGTGGAGGTGTATGTCGGCAGTCTGGTGCGTTCCCTACCTATTGTACCTCCTTACCTATCTTTCTACCAATTGTGTACCTCTCTACCTATCTACCTTATTATGTATCTACCTTACTGCCTACCTCCGTATGTCCAGGTACTTACAATCTGGTAGGAATGCTCTAAAAAAACATGACATTGTTACAACCACACACACACATATACACAGTCTCTCTCTCTCCCTCTCTCTCTCCTTTCTAGTTTATGTATACTTTGTAATATTGGCGCTGTTTATATCTATATACAGTACTCTCATTTCACTTACACTTTTATTTATGAGTTCCAATAATCACTCTCTAGGCGACGCAACACGTGGGGGAGACATCATAAGTAACAGTAACCCGACAGATAATTCAGGGAGAGGACAGAGGAGACCCAAAATCACTGGTCCAAGGCTTCAAAACATGAGACCTGATCCCTGTCCCCGCGTGTGTCCCCTTCTGCTGGGTCCTGTCTGTGGTAGTGACGGCAGGACTTACAATAATGAGTGCCTGCTGAGGATGGCCAAATGTCGTAATCCTACCTTAAACCAGAAGAGTCGGGGAAGGTGTGGTGAGTAACCTAACCTAACTTAGGTAACTTAAAATTTAACTTGACCTAACTTAACGTATCATGACCTTCTCTGACCATTCATGACCTCCCCTGGCCACTCATGATTTCTCCTGGCCATTGATGACCTCCCCTGGCCACTCATGACCTTCCCTAGTCACTCATGACCTTCCCTAGCCACTCATGACCTTCCCTAGCCACTCATGACCTTCCCTAGCCACTCATGACCTTCCCTAGCCACTCATGATTTCTACTGGCCACTTATGACCTTCCCTAGCCACTCATGACCTCCCTTGGCCACTCATGAAATAGAGAAGAAGCTCAGAATATTTTGTGAAAAGTTGATTAATATTTAAGACTCTTTTAGGTTAGGTTAGAGTGTTGGCGAAGGTAAACTCACTACCTGGTTTCTCATATTGCAGGCTAAGATGTGACCTTAAGCGGTGGGTGTATCAGAGAGCCACCACTTGAGTACAGTACTAGTGTGATGTCAAGGACGGGACCATTCAGTGTGGCGGGGACGTGTGTGTGTGTGTGTTGGACTATACCTATTCATCATGATAATCTGCCAAGCTGCACAATGTTCAAAACAAGATTGCCAACACTGAACATGGTACGTGTGGCTGGCAGGCAGAGACTAAATCATTATCTAAAGGTTTTCAGTGACGTGTTCTTATTATTCTTATCAAAACACTACCTTCTTTCAGATATACTTATACCACAATGTATTATGTATGTACACTTACACTGTCTATGTTTATTGTTAGTATACCTGCATTGTTTGTGTACCTACAATGTCTATATACACAGGGCCAAAAATTACCTTTCCACATTTTACGTGAAATAATATAACATCCAGATGATACTAAATATTATATAATAATTCCTTAAGATAAATGTACAGTATATATCAGGTGCCTACAAGAATGCTCACTTGATTCTGCCACCTCAATGTTGTTCGTATTGTCCACTCTTGTTTGTATTTTTCTGGCCCAATAAACTGTTTCAATATCAATCCCACGAACGAATGATTTTGACAACTCTCCTGAGACACCACGAGTCGTATTGATCATTGTGAAAATCATCGGACCCAAGGAAGACACTTTTTGGTCGTGTGTGTGTGTGTGTACAGTGAGGCATTATTCTGATAACAGTTCCCTTGTTGTTTATGGCTAGATCCTGGCTGTTGCTTAGGCCACGGCTCTCGCTATCTTATCTTTAAACGTTAGTACAGGAGAGACTTGGGTTCTTGGAGCCACCTGCCACGTTACATTACATCAGACCCAAGTGGGAATCAAATCCTGAGAGCAGTAGTGAGAGGCAAGACCTTAACAATCATATTGACGATTCGGTAATTACCATCCACCTTGGAGTAGTTCAGGTAGACCAAGAAATGTTGTAGTTTTTAGTTTAATAAGTAACCTTTTTGTAACAACTTGGCTTGCTCAGCCTTAATTAATTCAAGTTAAAGCACCAGGGTTAATGATAATGATAATAACTGGAAGGATCACCGTAGTTAAATCTCATTAGTAACTTTTTCTTCCGGAAGATGTCGCCACCAGCGTCGTGCAGTGTTGACAGCTGAGTTCGGAAGCGTCAATATGGCTTCGTGACGCTGTATTCGTCTCTTAATGTATCATAAGACAATGTAATATTATATTTTCCTGAGTCTTATGCATTATAGGTTGATACTCCACATTAAACATCATACCAATGCTAATTTCACAACAAAATGTGTGTATGTTTCAAGGGTTTTGCCTCCATTATCAACATTTCGGAGACGTCCAAAACTCGTGATCATTTTGTTTGAAAACTTATTCATAACTTTGCCTTGTTGTTGTTGTTATTGGGCGGCATAACAAGTATACCCACTGTCTTTCACGTAAATATTAACACAGAAGGCCTATGAAAAAGAGCCTGGCGCCTCCTAACACACTCCTTTGGGTTCGTTGGTTCAAACATTGTGGTTCGGTTGGTTAGAGGCTGTTTCACTCTGGATCGAATTGAGTGTAATTAGAAGCAGAGAATACGGTAAGGGTATATGGCGGGCAGTTTACGGGTTTTGTTAGCGAGAAATACGGACTACGGATAAAATTATAGGTAAAAGGGAACAGAGAGAAGGAGAAAGAGATTATTAGCGCACAAAACACACTGAGAAGGATATTATCAAGATAAATAGGTGTATAGGTGGAGGTAGTGGCGTCTGGCCTCTTACAAGTAGAGCGAGGAATTAAAAAAGAAAGAAAAATGTTAGGTTAAGTTACGCAAAAAAAGGGTGAAAATGATGGTTTTAGTGTGTGTGTGTGTGTGTGTGTGAAAATTTAGAGTCGTAAACAATGGGAAATTTCAATTAAGGGAGGGTATTGTTGGTGTTGGAAGGGAGGGTATTGTTGGTGTTGGAAGGGAGGGTATTGTTGGTGTAGGAAGGGAGGGTATTGTTGGTGTAGGAAGGGAGGGTATTGTTGGTGTTGGAAGGGAGGGTATTGTTGGTGTAGGAAGGGAGGGTATTGTTGGTGTAGGAAGGGAGGGTATTGTTGGTCTAGGAAGAGTGGGTTTTGTCGGTGTTGGAAGGGAGGGTATTGTTGACCGAGGAAGGGAGGCTGGGAGAGAGTGAGGGTGTATGGTGTGGAGCTAGGGAGGGAGGGAGGGAGATGTTGAGCGGTAGTGTGTGTGAGAGAGATAAATAGTAAAAACAATCAAGGGATGAAATCACTCTATACAACAGGAAGAAACACGTGGTGACCAACTGGTTAACTTGTGTCCTGATGCAGCTGCGGTGTTGTACAGCTGGACGATCACAGTGTGTTGTGGGCCTCCCTGATGCAGCTGTGGTGTTGTACATCTGGACGATCACAGGGTGTTGTGGGTGTGTGTGTGTGTGTTTGGTGTCAGTATTTTTTGCATGTATATTATGTATATATATTCATCGTCGGCTCATCGTTAGACACACCACCTCCACCACCAAGGTAACTAAGGTACTGGTGCCCTTAACGTTTAGTTCGTGGGTGGGCATCACACCGGGACTCTACGGAGATGCTCTAGCCCTGGTTGCTAGGAGGTCCTTGGCCAGGGACCTCAAGAAATGGCATCTCGGTGTGCTCTGCCGCCCTTCGTGGTTCCCCGTCAGTGTTAGGACGCTGATGGCCAGTGAGGAATGGAACCACGTCGAGGTCGCCCCCTCCCTGATCAAAACCTGACGAGCTGTCATCCCTATACGCTTTGGCAACGTGGGGACCTCAGTCAAGGGTATTAGCTGATGTGCTAGCGATCAGGGGGAGACTCTACTAGGACAACTTTATTTTTCCAACCCCTTATTTCAATATCCTTATTTTTTTAAAGATTTTCCCACAATCCTTTTTAAATACTAGACTTTTCTACGTTCTTTCCAACTCCTGAATCAATATTCTCGATTTTCCTATTCTACCCTTTTTATCAAACTTTGTTTCCTTAAGATTCCTTCCAACCACTGCTTCATTATCTATTTTTCATTTACTTTATCAATATTCCGATTCTTTTTTTAAATTTCATTCGAACCATGACGGCTTTACGTCCAAACTCTAAGCTTTTCTTATTTTTTCTGAGCTTAAACATGAGCTTTAAGCTTAACTAAATTAAGCTTTAATATTTAAGCTTGTTTTTAAACTAAAATTTTTAAGATTTAAGCTTAAAATTTAAACTAGGCTTATTTTTACTTTAAGCTTAGTTTTAAGCTATTTTTTAAGCTTAAACGTAATTTTTAAACTTAATTAGGTTTAATGTATTAAGCTTAATGCATTAAGCTTAATTTATCAAGCTTTAAGCTTTTTATTACTAAAAGCTTGATGTATTAAACTTAATTTATTAAGCTTAATATATTAAGCTTAAAGTTTTAAGGCTTTTCCTTTCAAGCTTTAAAATATTTTTTCCTTTCAAGCTTTTTTTCAATCATCATAGAGAAACTCTGATTCAAGAGGTTAATAAAATTTACATACCTGGGCTCTGTATTTTATTTATTAGCACTGATGTTAATATAAGTATTTAATTATAAGAGTACGTGCTCAGTTGTTGTGTCCCGAGTCCGGGCCAAGACAGTTATAAGAGGCAAGAGCCGTTACTGATACTGCTGGATGTCTGACATATGTAGCTTCTGTCCTCCTACAGGTCACAGGCTTTGCCCCAAATCTTGACTACAGCAGGATTTTCTCCAGACTCCTTGGTCTAAGGTGAGGTAAAACAAATTTATCCCAAACCTGTGACTCTAAAACAAGGCACAGAACTGCATAGCCTATTATGGCAGACTGTAAACCACACAATCTCATGTGTCCCCTCAAAGTGAGTTTATCCTACTAAGGTTCTCCAACAGTCATTTTATCTCTCACAGAGAAACTTGACTGCAAGTGCTTCAATGGATGGTAGATGTTAGAATTTTAAAATATCTAATTACTCTGCAAATTTACTGTCGCTGAGAATGAGACTAAGAGCCATACAGCATGGCATCATTCATTAGTAAAACTTCCTTACAAAATTATCCAGCTAAGGCACAAGCCCTGTATTCAATAAAAGGCACCTTATTTTGAGTCACAAAACTTTCATAATTGGAACATTCATGACAGGAAGAACTTATTCAAGTAACCTAAAGCTCATTTAAAACATAGGAAGGGCATGAAGGGTGAGCAATATTGTGTCATATGGGTAACACCTGTTGAAGTGAGCAGGCCAACACATACTACATACACTTACAACATTATTACTAACTAATTAAGTACCTCTGTGGGTTCATGGCACATTGTCTGTCCTATTCTGGAAATTCTTTTCATACAAAAGTTTATCTGGATAGTGTATAATACATCTACTGATTTAGAGCATGATCTACTTCCTAAGCAGCCTGGGAGCATTCTGCCTTCAGAGTCAATATTTGAGAGTAAACAAGAGTAATCAGATCTTCCAATACATATTATATACATACTTAAGAGACCTTCATCTTTACATATGATATACTCCATCTCATGTTTTTTATTTACAACTGGAAACTATTTACAGAGGTCTCTTCATAGCCACAAGTATTTACACATACTGTACTAATCCAATGTTACAATCCAGCAAAACTGTGGTGTGAGAGATGAAGTGATCAATAAACTATGAATCTCAGTTGAATATAAAGAAATATTGCAGCAACTAGATAGCATGTTTGGTAATTTGGGGACATCTTATAATACTGTACAGTCAAATGAAAGTTAAATAACTTATCATTATCCATTAAACAGTACCATATTACATAAACTGAGAGCATTTTTGAGTGTTTGCTAACTCTGGGCACAATCTGACTATGTGACTTCAGACTGGTGAAAATTGTTGACACAAAGTTGTGTTCGAATTGCATAGGTCTGCCTACACACACTAGCTCAATGATTACACGGTTATATTGCTAAATAATCTTTTTCTCAACTCTTGCAAGCCTTTTCCTATTCTGGTACAAGGTGGCCAGAAGCCAGGGGAACACACACACTCCCCCATTTTCTGTTAATCACAAAATTGTACCAACGTGGTAAACTATCACGTGGCAATTAAAAAACAAATCTTTATACCAATATACTTTCCAGTTGCCAACAATACTACATAGGCTAATTAAAAGAGTATTTATATATCAGATCAAATGATAAACATTCACAAACACAACAAATACCTTAATAACTAATCAAATCAATAAATAAAAGAAGCAATGGTCGTTAATGGAAGTTCATGCACACTTTCGTGATGGAAACTCTCTGTTCATCACAGTCAACCCAAGCTACCTGTTGGATCTTTGTGTTATAATAAACAAAATTAGCTGCTTATTTTGGGTTCATCATTAATCAGTTAACCTGCCTTAATAATCAAAATATGAAAAAAAAATCTAAACACAAGTACAGAGAGATGTTGGAAGGTTATAACTTTCTAACAGCACAATATGGTCACACAGCCTCCACTGCACCTTAGTACAATGAACAGGGTTTCTTCTCTTAATCAGATGAGTCTATTTCATTTATAACATTCACATGAGCAATTACTATTGTAGTAGAATACTTGAATAGCATTAATATCTACAAAACTTACGACGATAATTTACACTACACTGTCGAATAAATGACTTGGATATAAAGGGTAAAAATCTCACAACACAATAAAACGTTAAGGTCACTGAACGGCATACAGATTCATGGTAGGGTTATCTGACAATCATGTGGAGATATACGTTGTTGTTACTATCAAAGATGACTTGTATTTGAGTTCGTGTTATCCTTACAGCTATGATACATCAGCTTCCTTGATCCTACAACACTTGCAGATGAATCAGCCTTTAGCTGCTAACCAAAGCCAACTTCAAACTTTGCTGTCCTTTGTCGTCGGTAAATCTCGAGACAAGTTGACCTCAAGTGGGATTCTCGACGAAGATATTTTGTTTTGTTTTTTTATCTCATAAGTACTTCAAGGAGAACAAGGGAAGCTTAGATGGGACGGGTGAAGTTGGCGGGGAAGAGTCCCCTCTCCGTGGTCCCCTCCTTGACCCCGGTAAGCCACCCCTCCTCCTGTGAATATAAAATAATTCTTTAACTCTTTTCACCTGAGGATTTTATCTATTTCATAACCTCTACAACAGACCTCAAGTGTAGTCAATTAAAACAATCTAGTTGTTTCTATATTTCAGGGAATTTGAATCAAGATGTTAAAATCAAATTGCCTTTCCTTAAGTACATTCAAGGTAATTACTATTACCTTGTAGCTATCAAGTAATAATGGTAAGAAGTTCAGCTGGTAAACCATCTAACAGTAACCTCACATTCTCCTAATATAACATACTGCACCTGCTTAGGTCTGGACTTTAGATTAAAAAGGTTACTGTAAATCCAATCCCAAACCCTGTTTTAAAACCTGTTGTCTCTGACCTGTTCCTCAGGATCGTCGTACTCCACCACCTGGATGGTGTCACCGACTTCGAAGCTGATTTCATCAACGTCCTCACGCGTGTACTTGTAGGTTGCGCGCACACGGTATAGCACACCTTGCGGTAGCCCTTCCGTGGTCGCACCTGTCAATGCAGATGGCTGTAGTCCTCCATCTTAAACAAAATATTAGTCAATAAAGCAGGTGAAATATTAGAATGCATTAACAGACAAACAAGAACGATAAAAGTTACTGAACGGTGGAATATGTTCACAAGAACGACTGGGTTTATTTAGAGAGAAACTTGAAAGGAATTATTCATAAAGCTAGTGATGGATTATGATGTACATGATCTGCTGGCCACAACATTTCATGGATAATACAAACATGTGACTGGTGCAGCCAAACACATGAATGGTGCAGCCAAACACATGAATGGTGCAGCCAAACATGTACATCATATGGTATTAGAGGTCTTCCAAATGCCCTGCAGTAAATATCCTGGAAACAACCGGATGCATTATAGATTTTCTGTGAGGGGGAAGAGAGAGAAGATGAAGGGATCACTGCACACACCTCACATGGAAGCTGGAAGGAACAGTCACATGATAATAACACAGTAAAGCCATCAACAAAAACTATTTATATAAAAAAGGGATCATTATGGGTCACTTGTCCATTAGTAGGTCATAATTAACACACAAATTTACCTCATTATTCAGTTGAGTCTGGTTAGTAACACACACACACAAGTTTTAGGAAGTGTCTAATGGAGAAGTTAATACTGTACAATAATTACCATAAGTTTGGTATAGTACAAAAACCCTCAACTGAACAACTGGTCATATTATCTTTTAACTTCCGCAGACAATTTCACCATTACCCTATACCACTGCCTACATGATACCACTGTATTTTATTTTAAACAAAGAATAAAATGAATGACAACTTGTAGAATATTGTCCTTGTTATGACATCTAAATTTCGCCAAGAAAACACAATACCAAAGTTTAAAAAAAAAAATTCTTCACCTTTATAACCAATTTTCTGCTTAAGTGCACAATGACCACAATCAAGTGCAATACAATCTCTCTCCCCATGTGTCATCTCTCACTGCCTTACCAGAGGTGTTGTTCTGTGGTGTTTCCCTCCCATAATATAACCCTAAGACACCCATCTAGTTTATCCATGTTGTTTCCAATGTCACCCCATCATCAACATCATATCCATCTTGCCCAAAAATATAATTAGCAAACAACAACTACTACTTGGAACAACTGTAATTAATTTTTCTCTTGGGATATCTCTGGCACTTTTTGTGATTTGTTTCCATTAACAGAAACATGTACAGTAGTTTGATATACACAACAGTATAATCATTTTATCATTAATACTCTGTATGCTTGAGGTCTTGACTTTCTATCAGTGAATATTTCTTGATACAATACAATATAGGTACTATCTTTTATAGAGGTAACTTATTGTGATCCAGCAATGGCACCTGTACAGTATTAGGTAACTGATTGTCTCCTAGCCAAGACGTCTCGCACGTGTTCATGACTCAGTTCTCAACATGAATATTAAAATAAGTCGCATCCTTCCACAGTGAAACTAACAACAACTTAAAACAAAAGTGGAAGGAAATAACAATAGAATGTTTTATCAAAACATTTTTAACACACAAATAAACATTAACAATATACTGTAATACATAAACTAGAAAATCTCTACAGAAAGAACAGTTCTTTCAATAACTTGCATATATCACACTTAGCTAAACTATACCAAAGATAAGTGCTGTACAGTACTGTATATACACAAACAGTGCCATGGGAAACTGGTGACATTAAATGACATGTCCAGCATTGTCCATCTATAAAATGACAAGGCAAGTCTACAAATCAAGCACAAAGAAGTTTCTCACTAAAACATCAATAATATTAAAAGACAAACATTCTCAACAAAAGCCATGCACAATGCACTACCAAAAATTTTTAAGGTAACATGTTAACACCAGATGTGCATGACAACCGCACAAGATCCTTGAGCTACGGACTACAAAAGAACCAACCTTACCGCAGACTACCAGTTTCTACAACAAGCAAGCAAAATACCACCATGGTCTGGCACCTACTGCATGACACCACCACCAATTGTGAGCCGCTAAACAGTGAAGTCTGACTAGAGTCGAGAGCCCAAAATTGGTGATTTCATTGCAAATACGGAGTGATGTTTGGCCCGTGACCTGATTTGATCTTGTCGTCACTTACCCACAGGGATGTCATAGATCTCCTCCACCTTATTGTCCAGGTCAGCCAAGGGGGACGTGAAGGAAGGGCCATTACTGAGCGCCGACCCAGTGGCTGGGGAGACAGAGGGAGCCATATTGCTAGGGTCCCGATTGCCAGGGGACGAATTGAAGAGGCCAAGATTGCCAATGGCTGCATTACCATTTGCACTCCCAGCCTCAACAGGCTCAAAGCTGTCCTCCCCCCTTTCTGCCAGCCTGCTATGCCCCAAGCCTGACACCCATCACACATTAGTATGTTATGTTGGTTTGGGATAGACAAGCTCATGATGCACCAGAAGTCAGTCACGTGGCATAGGTAGAGGAATATTTTGTTAGTTATAGAAGTAAACCATACTAAGCCACTACACCTCTTACAAATATATATACTGAACATTTATATACACAAAAAAATTATTGAATCAAATGGGTTTTCATAACAAACAGCTGCCAATTAAACTTTCCAAATCAATTACAGAGCATAAAAATATATATACAAAGACCCTCAATTTACATAAGTTAGCCATAACACACCAAATACATTAAGACCTTTTTTATTTTTATGTTTGAATTTTGTTGTAAAATAATTTACAATAATTCCTGCCAAGTGTTCTTAGAATAATAAATTAATATCTTCCCACACTCAATATCTGCCACAGAGTTGTGATGGTTACTATCACCATTTTCCCACCAACCTGAGTGAGTACCCCAGAAAAAAGTGTTAATCTAACTTGTAAAAAGTATGATGAACAGCCTAGGAAAGCAAAACTTGTTAACTTCCAATTACACAAACTCAAACTACACAAAGTTTTCTAGGTGTGAACCACAGTGTAAATCTCGGGTCTAATGTAGGAATTTTCTTTAAGTTTTAAAGTGAGAGCGATGTAAGTGTCTATAAACGAAATTAATGAAAAATAAAGTTTACTCATTCTTTCAGCAACAACTTTTCTAGAGTGAACAAGCTGGACAAGGGATGACATATTGCATTAAAACATCCATACCAGCCAACTCTGAACAAGAGGTTAGGAAGGACTTTAAAAGCAGCAGAAACAAATGCATTTCACCACGACAGACGCCATCTAATCTTAGCGTACAGTACTCTGATCGATAACTAATTCTGCAAACTAAACCTTAACTTGAAAATGTGATAATTAGTATAAAAAAAATATGATTTGCTGGGATAATTTAAGGGCCCTGTGGCATTCTGGTGTACAAATATGTTTACTTTAATGATTGATAGAAATTTATTCATTAGTATGATAAACAAGCATCATTAGTATATTGGCCAGGTGCAATATTAATTTAGTATACAAACTAAAAAAAGCAAAAAAGAGAGAGAGAGAGGCATACATATACAAATTATAGGTTAAAAGTATCATAGCTAATGGCAAGAATAGTTTAGGTTATAGTAATCCTGTTGCAAGATGTGTGCACTGAAACTTTTTAATAAGACCTTGAAAACATGCTGAACAATCCATGATATTTACACAGTGCATGATGAAATGTGTCCCTAGTTCATCTGTAATGTTGTTATATAGTCATACGGATTTTTATATTTTAATTTACGGTAAAAGTAATGAAGACAAATTAATGAGTAACCACCTGCTGAATTTTTATGAAGTAAATTGTTCAAGTGTAGTAAACTTTTTCACAACCTCTTCCTTACTACAGTATAAACTAAAACACTGGTACTGAAGTGTTTTTTGTTTTTGGGTGAGTGTTGGGTGTTAGGTGTTGGGTGTTAGGTGTTGTGTGTTAAGTGTTGGGTGTTAGGTGTTGTGTGTTAGGTGTTGTGTGTTGAGTGTTGGGTGTCAGGTGTTGTGTGTTAAGTGTTGGGTGTTATGTGTTGGTTATTGGGTGTTGAGTGTTGGTTTGTCATAAAACTGAGGCTAAAAGTTCAGGAGCAAACATGCATTTATGATAAAGATTGAAACATTATATTCATTGTTTCTTATTTTTTAGATGGAACTATACTGAATGACCGAGTTATTTTACACTGACTGTTATTCTATATACAGTATAATATAACATGATGCAGTAACTTGTATCAATACCTGTACTTTATCAACAACTTATAGATCTTTACACTGGACAATGTATCTGAAAACTAAGCACAACTGATGTAAAATATTAGGAGGTGGATTATAAACAAATATTATTAAAGAAAATATTTCCAGGTAGAGTCTATATTTTCAAACTACCATCTTTCTATTATGGTAATTCTATCTTTCTAATTTCCATGACATAAATGTGAGTCAGGCTATACAATCTCAATAAAAAACCCTCAAGTTATTTAATTAATGATGGAGTCCCAAGTCACACTATTATAATATATCTTATTCACACACACATACTAGTACACCTTTAACTTCCTACCAAACTAACACATCCTTTTTCCATCTACCAGAAACTACCACTTACGTCACTGATGAATCCTTTTATATCAGGGTTATGCCTTCCTGTGCCGCCGGAGCTTACATGACTAAAACCATATTAGAAATGCTCACAGTAGCTTTGGCCATTGTCAACCTCTGATCTGATCTGGCGTCCTTATGAAACACACACCCTCCTCGAGTCTAATGTGTTGACGTGTTGTGTGCTTTCCTGTTCGCCGTCTTAATGTTATCGTGAATTTCTAGATCTGCTGCACCATTGACATTTTAGAACACCATATAATAATTCACTAGCAAAGTTACAAAAAATAAATATTAGAATGAATTGCTATATATCAGAACCTCAGTAATGTACACAGATAAATCAATGAATTGCCCATAAAAGACTGTGTTGGTAATCACAGCTGTAAGTATTCCACAATCTTTTTTTTTTTTTTAAAGATTTGTAGGAACGTTACCTATGCAGACCTTAAGCTAAAATGCTGGTCTGCCCTTCCATGAGCTGAACTGGTTATCATCCCATATGGAGGTAACTTGGGCATATGGCACATTTTTAATACTGAGCTGTTCTTAGATATTCTTGTTTGGTCCCTCATAATCTTCGTAAGTGGTAGTAAACTATTGCACTGATCAATTTAATTTGGTTCCTATCATCATTGTCTATCATCTGACAGTGTAAGCCCAGCATAAATGTAGTAAGCCTAGTTAATTTTATTATCCTATCATCACAATAATAAAAAAAAATACACCATTTGACCAAAGAATAATCTCCTGTACTTTGCATTACCTTAAGAAAATTCATTCATCAATTTCAAGGTCATAATTTACGTAATAAAAAACTGTCGGGAGCAGAACTTCCATTCAAACACCAAGTCATTTTCATACAATAGATGCAATTGTTCTGACTACACTATCCACTGATGTACAAAACATACTGTCCAAACAACTGTGTTAGCCTTTACATAAGCAGGAAGCAATAAGCACATGTACACATATAAATTACATATACTGTACTGTACTACACTATACTCACAACATACTACTACACTATTTCAAACTATACTACTGCACTATACTCACAACATACTATACTACACTATACTCACAACATACTATACTACACTATACTCACAATGTACTGTATTACACTATACTCACAACATACTGTACTACACTATTCTCACAACATACTGTACTGCACTATACTCACAACATACTGTACTGCACTATACTCACAACATACTGTACTACACTATACTCACAACATACTGTACTGCACTATACTCACAACATACTGTACTACACTATACTCACAACATACTGTACTACACTATACTCACAACATACTGTACTACACTATACTCACAACATACTGTACTACACTACTATACTCACAACATACCGACCAACGTTCAAATTGCATTTAAGTCATTTGTCAAGAAATTAAATGCCAAAGAATTTTAATACAAAGCCATATATATTATTTAAAAAGCTGCCATTTGTTGTGTGTGTGTTAATGTATGTTGTAACACTTTTGTGAGCATTTATTAATATCAATGGTTTAATTCTAGACTCACAGCTAGTACAGTATAGTAGCAGGGGACACGATTGTGACATCACCAGTATTTATCTTAATTTATTTGTGCTGAACCTTCCTCACTAATACCTCTATCCTCTTTGTCATTTATAAACCTTCTATTGTACTTATCTATCAATTAGTTATCAATCCATCAAAAGAAATAATGTCAACAATATTTCAAGATAGAGAACTTTCTTCCCACTTTTGTAACACACTACACCACCAAGGATGTATTGTACAGTACCAGTAACAATGTAGCTATCAAAATTCAACTTGTCCAGGGCAGCCAAATAACTGTTCAACTTCTTCCCTGCTCACTTACTTGTAAACAAATCACATTCCTTGTCTTTTGATATATTATTGATATAAAACAGGTTTTTTTCACTTCAGCATCATTTAATCAATTACTGGAACTGAGAGTGAATCAAACTAAAGCCATAGTTAAATTTTTTTAAGCCGTTTCCCACAATTATTGGTTTGACAATCCCCAAACAAGAAGGGTTACTATTACTGCCATGCCTAGTGGCCAACCCAGCACCAAACATAGATGAACAACACCCCATCAACCTGCCTTGTCATAGGATTGAACCTGTAGGTCAGGGTCAGGAGGCTAAAGCACTATCAACTGAACTATAGATCTTACTTCATATAAGTCTATATTACTTAACTGTTGTACTACTGTATTGATAAAAGTTCTTAGAAAATATTCACGTCACAAAATTAGGAGGTACAGGCTTAAGCACATTTCAAAATTTTTGAAATATTGAATGTAGAATTTACATTAACAAGTCATTTGACTGTCAGATCAATACTTGATCATGCAATTTTGAATCATAATGAACACAATACAGACACAACAATGATCTATCATGAACTAATAAACAAACTGGTGTAATACAAGCTTATGATTCACAGCAACTAAGTGGTTATCATCACAAGCTTAAAGGACCTACATTATTAGTAAAAGGTTAATGATTGGGTGATGGGATATGCACAGCTGATATCAGGAAGGATGGGTACACTACACTGCGCACACGAGTCATTTATCAGAAAAACAAAAGCAATTTAACCATCCACTTATGAATTAAGCTCTTAGTATAAACACACGAGCCGTCTACTAGAAAGACAAGAGCAAAATTTACAAACTCAGCTCCCAATATGGACACTTAGCACAGCTCGTGTTGGACAGGAGGCACACACAGCACATATGAACAGCCTACAGGATAGATTAAACCACAGATTACACTGAGAGAGAAGAATGAAAGAAAGGTCTATGTTCTGTGCACATGAGCTTCTCCAAACCCAATAATTAATACAAGGTTAGACAATCCTTACAAGTTAATCTTTCAGTGTCTCATCACCAGTAATGGCTAAGCAACAACTTTCTAGGAAAATCAGTTATAAAGCATATTAAACTGTAGGCAGTATGCAAAACACAATGAACATAAATTGGCTACTGCAAACCCAGAAATGCCATCATAAAGCAATTAATTTTTAAAGCAACGTAATTTTGTAATTCAAATAAATCTTTAAAATATACACTGGTAATTAGTCAGCACACTATAAAGTATTTTGAAGCCTAAACAGAAGATATTAGTATCTTGGCAACCAATACACAACAAGGCCATAATGCATTTATATCACATTCATTCATTCATCTGTCAACAATAAACTGAGAATATTCATCAAAAACCTTATCTCTTTTTTAATGACATAACTTCAAGTAAAAACTCATGTATGCCACAAAAGGACAAAAATCAGACAAAACAAATTATTAATGGTTTACTTTTGATTAGAATATAGTCAGTTTAAGTGTTTAGTTAATAACTTTGGGAGCTGCATTCACACATAACTCAAATATTAAAAATTACACGGACAATGGACCTCCTTATGAAGCTACCTTACCTGCTCACCAATACAGACAGGTATTTTACTCTTCTCCAAAATAGGTACTGTATAAACTTCTTTAGACTGAGCCTTATGTCAACTAATACTTTACCATTTATAAGGGGAAACACTCTTGTTGATAGAGAGATCTACTACAGTATATGGGGTAGTCCTATTTTCTGTTAACTGATCAAATGAAGTGTAGATGTACAGTATTAACTTTTTAAAGATAACCAATGATGGATTTCTTTTTACTTAATAAATTACAATATTATCAAGTGATACTAAACTGATTTAAGGAACCAGAAATAAATAAAGCTTTGAAGGTCTTTTTTCTAGTTCATGATCAGAGATGTTTGTTCTGAGTCAGTCATGAAAGCACTGCTGTGGGAAAAACTGAAATGGTTTCATTTTCCACTTATGTCCTTCAACCATTCATACACACTACCACTAACTGTTATTCTGCTATTTTGTTTCACTCCACACAAAGCTATTTCATCTCTGCCATCCTAGCTGTGAGCATTATGAAACACAACACACATTATAGCCAATGACGACAACATCGGCAGTGGTAATAACAGCGTCAAGTGTTTGTAATTTGATCGCAACTCAACACCATAAAGGTGAGTAATATATATGGCCACACTTATTTCTGTTATATTCTGTTCTGCTGATGCTTTTGTGATGGCATTGTGTAACCATCTGCCACACTACCTCAAGTTTCCTCCTATTCTTCATAAATTTCCATTTTATCACAATGAATAAATCAGTGCTGATAAAAAGAAAAAATCTACATGATAATGAACAAATGTTATTTCACACTTGCATCCATGTTTGTTTTAAAATATGTGATTTTATGTCCCCTCTATGATCTCCATTCTTACTATATTTTACTATTTACCTTTACTCTTTATCATTTAATGCTTCCTCACTTTTTTCCCCAAGTTGATATTTCTTATCACAAGGAAAAGTCTTGCCTTATGTAAGTCAGCCAAATCAATATGTAAAAGATATTCAGCAAACATTTTCCTAAACTGTAAGCAAAGTCTAGTCCACTAAATCTAACAAGACAGTCTACCTAGTAAAGTGCTTCAGTAAACACAACAATACTAAGTCCATTGACATACAAATTAAGCAAATAAATAAACTACATCTTTCTTATTTTTCTGTACAATTCATTTCCTGTAAATTGATGTTTTCCAAAAATTGAGTGTAATATTTTCGTGAAGTATAAAAACCAACAATACAAATATGTCAAGGTAATTAATTCTCCCCCTTTTTCTTGTAAGGCCTTTCCTGTTATGGATTGTGATGGCCAGAATGAAGAGCAACACAGACAAACTCTCATCCAGTGAATTACTCTTTCTTAACTGTCCTACCAAGTGCAGTGATGGTGTCCCCCTCCTATAACCAGACCCATAACCCAGTTGTTTGCCCCTGTGGCTTCATTCGTCACCCCAGCAACGACATGGAACCATCACTATTGTTTTACGGCCATTTTCCACAATGCAGGGATACAGGAGGATCATCCGTGGTTGGTTCTATTAATAAGTAAGTATGAACTCTATGATAATATCTCCCATCACCTGAACAAATATTCCACCTTTTTATTACAGCTTTCTGCATATACACAGAGGATATTTTGTTTAATTAGTCAAGTTAATCTCAGGTTAATCCATTTTATCAGTTTCATCAAGAACTTCAGAGCCAATGTCATCCTGCCTCCTGAACACACTATATGGTACACAAAATAACAAAACAAACCTATTCCAGAAATAATACTAAATGTCCGACACAAGAAAACTGATTAAATACATAATATGAAACTGTGAATTGATTATATAGTTTAAATCCAATAAAAATACTAAACAATTAATATTTTTACAATCAAGTACAGTAAAACCTCTATGCAATGGACTACATAGGAAAGTCCACTATATCGAGGGTTCTATATAGAGATGAAAGTCCATTATATTAAGGGCCCATTAAATGTATAGAAAAGCAGCTACTGGATTATAAGAGAGAAGTCCATTATATGAAGGTTTCGCTGTATGCAAATAAATTTCAGCTTAATCCCTTCACTGAATTACTGTATAATTACTTTAAAATATTTCTGGAATACAGGCAACTGAACCAGAAATAAGAGCAGAAGGGTCACTCCACCGTCATGTCCCGCATGATCTCTGACCATGGTAAACGAACAAGGATGTAAGTCATTCACAACTGTTATGAGTATAGTAGTTAAAACAACCAACTGGTGTTTCTAATTAATGCACACTCATCACACAGCAACATTTTTTTTAACAGTATCACCTCACACTATACTTTAAAGTACCATGTAGAGAAGCAGGGGAGTGACCCTTACCAAGCTCCCTGGAAATGACAGATACGAGGACAACTTGAACACGCTGTAACATTTATCCTGTATGGTGTCAGAACCAACTCCAGTACCGTACTCTATACTGTACTATGCAAAAAGTCTGAATTTTAAATACTGTAGCACATAAATGTTAGTAATTTCCTCAACTGACTTAGCTTCAAAAGTTGTAGTGGATGCTTTCAGAATGAATTTTTGTTACCTAATACGAACAAATTATTTTACTGATCCTGATTAAAGAGATCCATGGTTCTTGTATGGTCTTCAAAATATATTAGAATGCCTCATTTCTATATTAAATTTTGCTAAGTTACCTATTTTTACATAAAACTATTCTAAGACATTTTCAAATACATGCTGACTATTTCTAGGTCTACCTTTGAGCTTTAAGATATAATATTTCTCATGACTTCCTTTATCTTACTAACATATTTCTCAGCTTCTCCTAACACCCTAGTGCAAGTACCTTCATATATATAGTACCTGGGTATGGCTCTAACTCCATAAACAAGGAGGAAAATACTGATAATCAAATTTATCCAAGATATTGTTGGATTATGCACACATCCCAAATTTCATCACAATCCATTTCTATTTGTTGTAGTTACCTTATTCATGGCTGCAGAGACTGAGCCATGGGTGGACATATCTCTAAGATTTCTCTCCTACCTGACAAGTGGCAAAGGGCCAAAATAACTGACACACTTAACCCATCAGAGAGACTTTCATTTGATAATTCTGGACATAAATCACAGCAGTACTTCCAAGACTTAACTGGATCCAACCATCTACTTCATTAAGAATAAAAATATTAATGGAAATTAAATGGTATGTTTTCATTACCCTGGAAGAGAAAAGAATATATTTGATGGCTACTTTAGATCTTCACTGTACACAAACACAACTGGTAGTCCAATGGGTAGAAGACAAAAGTACCGTCAATGAAACTCAACATCCACATTTACTCTCATCACAATTACAAATTCATTCACTAAACAATCGGTGCTTGGGCCTCACCTGGGGGGATCTTAGTGCCGATAACTTCACCGTTGGTCCGGGCGGGGGAAGACACGGTGCCGTTTACTTTCTTGTCTTCAAACTCGATCTCTTCATACGGACGGCCAGTTTCCTCCTTATTGGTGGTGACTGGGCCAGAGATGGTGGGGCGGCTGTACAAGAGAAGGCATCATGTACGTTATTTTTTTTTTTAATTTTCTCTGCCAAAGATAACTTCAAAGTTATGAAATACTGTACTTTTATTAGAATTAAAAAAGATCATTATTACTGCTTTACTGTATTACCAGAAAAGTTAAAGTTTATCAAATTTAAATTGTAAAGAGGAGAAAAGACATCAAGTGCTGGTGATACAAATGTAAGGTTATCTATGTTATCATACTTCACATGATATAAAAACTATTTCTTCTATCTAATATCTCACAATGATAAGCCAAATAAAGCTCAAGTAGTCTTCTGAATGGAGTCAAATTAATGAAGTGGACATGAAGAGCATGTCAGAAAAAGTTAATATCTTAATAATAACTTCAGTAACTGTGTATGCTGGTGATCTAGAGGGAGGGCAAGCAATCATAAATGTTTTAAACCACAAGATAAAACCAACCAACACCAAGGAAAGTGGTCCAGAGACAGATCCCAGGTACCAGCATAGGAGTGCAAAGTCCAGATCCTCCATGAGTTCTAAGTATGTAAGATTTACCCCCCAACATATGAGGAAATGCATCTAGTGAAGGTTGAGGCTGTGTGGAAGTTTGATGCCATATGGGCTACATTTTTGTGTCTCGGTTAAAATGACCCTTTCAACCTTGTTCTCTTGCCTCACCAGTTAGGGGGAAAACTTCACCAAAGAAACTTTTGAGAATCTGGCACTGGGATTTCCAAGCAAAGTGGGGTAAAGGGTGTTTCATTATCAAGGTTCAAGTCAAACTTAGATACTTAAGGAAAAAAGCACGTCTTCACATTTGTTCCCGAGTACAGAACCACTTAAATATGTCTATATTCAAAGGGGACATAACAAAGGTACTCAAACTATCCAACCAGGAGCAAACTTGTAACAATGGTTTTAAAATAGACAAATTTAGATTTAGGCACAAAATAGGTAAACATTGGTTTGGAAACAGTAGTGGATGAGTGGAACAAGTTACCAAACATCATTATTGACTCGAATATGATATGATGGATAGCTTCAAACATAGGTTGGATGGATATATAAGCAATAGGGGTTGGGTGTAAATGGGACTACCCAGTATGGGTCAATAGGCCCGCTGCAGTTTCCTCCATTCTTATGTTGTACTGGTACCCTCCTATAAGTACTTAAAGATAATCTTATCTGAGATGCTTCATTACCCTGAGAGGCTGGTCATGAGAGAGAGGAGCCTCCATCATTACATACATCTTTGCCCTCCCTATTTCACTTACCCAAATTGAAGACAAACTCACTGCCCTGTCTTCAACAGAACCAACACCATTTTGAAACAAATGAAAGGATTACCCCTTGTTTCAGTATTTTTTTTCTACAGTATACTGTACTAATACTATGGTAACACTTAGTGGTTTTTAAAATACTGTACTGTATCAAACTCCACACTGCCTTATAAGGTCAATTTTTTTCATTGTTTCCTTCCTTCCTAAACCTACTTCCCTTTGTTGTTATTTAGTATACCAATCCTTGCTCTTTTCTAAAGTCTATTTTCTTCTTGGTGAAGCAAGATAAATGACCAAGTATAGTCTTGAGTACAATGGTGTGAGCCACACAGCCTTGTACTCCTGGCAGTGTGGAGAGACTCAGCTGGCAGGTACAACTCTTGGTAAGAGCTAAGCAGCAGGAAAAGTCATTTAAGGTAATATTATAAATAAAATGACTAGCAAGAAAATAAACAATAAAGCAGCTGCTATATACCCTGTCATGGGAGCAGAAACTATCATTATTGTAGGCACACGAGTACTGTACAAGTAAGTGCAATGCTTCTCAATTTTGATATCAGTATGCTAAGCCCCAATAGCTATTAAAAAGTATTGCTACAATAGAATTTTTTTTATTAACAGTGTAAGAATGGTGAATTTATAATAGCCATAACTGCACACTGCATTTTCTCTAGTTTTAATTTCAATTTTACATTTTATTTTACAACTTTCTGCATTAGAATCCATGACAGAGCTTTTATCCATATTAATAATTAATATTTACAACACATCAAACAAAATATATATACATAATGTATTTCTCTTATTACTATATTACAGCTGGTCAGGTTTAGACAAAAGATGTGATACTACCAACTGCAGCCCCTGGTCTACTTGTCTGTTCCCCGTACCCGAGCCAAAGCACCCTAAAAATGCCACCCAATGAAATCTAGCGGAAAATTACTTGTTGGTATCGTGCTCGGAGTCAATGGGAGCACTCAGGGCAGAGTCAGCATCGTTGGCTGGGGTTTCAAGAGGGAGTGGACTTGCAGGAGGGAGTGGACTTGCAGGAGGGGTTGGAGTGCGCTGGTCAGAATCCGGGATGGATTTATAAGATTCCTTGTATTCCAATGTGGCTGAGGAATCTTGGTTTTCCTCTGTAGTGGTTATTTCCAGGGTCCCCTCATTCCCCTCCAAAGCCTGGAGAGAGTTGTCTCCCTCCTCTCCGGCCCCACCATCGTACCACCTGCGAACCATCGCCAACAACATGCACGCTACTTCAAGTGTTCCATGGGAAAAAGACCATCGTTTTGGAAATAGGGCAAAGGAACATAAAAGGAGAGGAAACACTTAGATACACGACAGGACAAGAATACTGTGCAAGATATACACCAGGACAGGAAATGTAAGAGGAGTATTTCATAATAGAAGTAGACCAGGATCAAGTCAACCTCTGCTGCCATGCCGAGGAACCAGAGAACACAAAGTGGGATGTAACTCCACAAACTAGGGAGGGGAAACAGAGATTGTCAAACTCATCTGAGCGACACACATTAGGCAGCACAGTGCCATAGATAGACCTCTTAGCTTCATATATTTTTGAAATAATAAGTTGACAACAACATTTCCAGGCTCCCTCTTGCTTAGCAGTTGGATAAAAATATGAATGTATGGGAAACTATACTCACTGTATGCCATAATTCAGTCATCCCATTATCTTGTCATGGGTTAAAATTGATACTGTTTTACCCTGACCATACATGAAAGGCAGATGGTCTTAGTATCATATTGGCTACATATTTCTGATGACAATAATATGACGAATAATCACAAAACGAAATACTGTATTAGGAAAGGACAAGTATGTAAGAATGCCTCCAATATGAAAATAAGTAAAGACGAAAGGGAAGGAAAACATTTTAACGGATAAAAACAAAACATGAAGAAGGAAGGAACATATAAGAGGTGTATAATTTCCCATGGAACACTCAATGCACTCACAGCCAGGGCCATAACTGTCAAAATTGGAATTTTACTTCCCAGCCTTCAAGATTTACCATGACTTATGAAGATGTAAAACAGTTAAACAATAAAAGATGCAAAATAAATATACCTATGTACTTTACATACACCAGCTGCAACATATCAACAGTAACAATATCAACATCTACCAAACTTTTCACCAACATCACAACAGTAATATACTACTGTATCTCCCATAACAAAGTACTTCAAGCCACATCATGTTCTTTATCCATAACTAAAAAAGTTAACTTTTTGCAATTTGAGGTGGCTACTCCCAGCTAAGAAGAGTTAGCTTAGCCCTGGGACTTGACATAACTGATGACCAACTCAGCTCAGCAACACAACCCTCCATCAATGCTGCCTGGCTGGGATTTAACCCACATCTCAAGAGCTGACAGTTCAGGATGCTCCCCACTGGACTATGAAGCCAGTTTCCTGATAATAATCTTAAATTTTATATACAGTGTTTTAGCTGCAACGACAATATACTAATCCACTTTGTACGCTAGAGAACATAACAAGACACTACTGTACAACAGTCCTTAACATGCACAGAGTGGTGTTCATCACATACAATACTGTACAGTACACTAACTTCTGTGAAATAATATCTAATACATATTACAATGATTTCCAGTTTCAGTTATATCTTTTCTTAAGATACAACAACAACTACATACAGGAAATAAACTGTGCAGCAGCTAACAAAAATATCCCTGACACTTTTGGCAATATCTGGCTTCTACTGTACCTTTGGGTTATGTAGGTAAGAGGGATTGGGATTTTAAAATCTATTTCCTAAAGTCATTTTATCCACAACTGTACACATAAAGCAGCTAAAAAGTAAAATATTAGTCTCAACTGAGAGCCAAAAGCACAAAATAAAAATTATAGGCACAGTTTGAAGGGCCAACCTATCTAAGAATACTGTACTGCATAACAATGAAGCAACACTCACAAGCACCACACTCAACAAATGGCTGCAAGAAGCTCTCCACATCACTTATACAACTAAATAAATACAAGACAAGCTATTCATCGATATATTTAGTGTTCACAATAAGATACTGGTACTTCAAATTCCAACTAAGACTGGCCCTGGCAAGTTTAGCTTTTGCTAATAAGCTTCACACAACTTTTCTGCATTTTACAGGAGGCTGTAAATTTTGTATAATGATGTAAAAAAACAAAAATACTTAACAATCATTGATGAAATACTTTAACTAATTTTGAACAGTTCCAAATGTGGGGCATTTGTCTCTACAGTATTTTATGAAGGAGACTGCAAAGGAAAGATCTCTCAATTCAGTTATATAGTTATGCCATATTGAGTTGTGCAGAAAAGTGATACCCTGGAAATTGGGGAAAACATGCGATTTAGTCAAAAGAAACACAATGTGACAGTCAACACCAAGAATTAACTCGAGGGAATGCAGACATGCTAAGAATATGCAGATATCATTCCACCAAGAACTAGTTGCACTCTTTTTTGGCCCATATTTCAGATTTAAGAATAAAACAATGATCATTAATGTTATATTTAGTTCAAAGGTGTTCCATTAATGTTATAATGTATTCAGTTCAAAGGTGTTCCATTAATGTTATAATGCATTTAGTTCAAAGGTGTTCCATTAATGTTATAATGTATTTAGTTCAAAGGTGTTCCATTAATGTTATGATGTATCGAGTTCAGAGGTTTATTAGCCAAATGTGGTTGCATGAATGGTGAGTGGTAAAATGGTCCCCCAGTCATAATAGGCTTCAACCTAACCTAACTGCTCATTACTCATTTACATTAGGTTTGTCACTATTAAGACTGCTGCCCATTTCACTTGCAACTGTGGGATTGACCTCAATGGAAGTAATGTACTGTAAATGCAAAGGTACCGGCCAGTAGTGATACATTGCAAATCTCGCTTGAAGTTCTCGCATGACATTTGCTTATATTTTAATCTGATCTGAAGGAGCATTAATACTAGACAGTCTATTGTGTTTTCTTGTTATAAATCCTTCACAGATCATATAACTTGAGTGATATTAAAAATCATCTGCATTTATGTTAATTCTTAAAACACAATGAACAAAAACAAATTTCTGCATCAAAGTTAACTCTTAAAATTTGGCTGATACTAAAACTCGTCTATTTATGCTCAGTACTAAAATATGGGTGACTATAATAATCTAAAGTACATTTATTTTTAACATAATTGAAAGAAAAAATAAAACACTGCACTATCAAAAAGCAGTTGTATGCTAAGAAACATGTCATAACTGGATATTGTGTAAGTATCTGGAGAATATTGATCAGCCATGAGTTAAAGACTTTATCTAGCATGGCTGAGAACTCAACTTGAAGGGCCATGACAACTAGTTCCAATATTACGTACTGTACTATTCAACACTCAGAGCAAAAAATAGCTAGTCTATCCATGAAGTACTGTATCTATGGTAATGAAAAAGATATCAGATAACTCACACACACAGCTGATAGTATCTTACTTCTGTTGGTAATTTCTAAACGAATTATTATGAAATCTGGTGAAACTATTAGCACTTTTAGATAAGCACACATGTGAATTAATTATTACTGCACGTAAGGCAAGTATAGGTATTGGCTATATGCAGATAGGTTAAGTTACCTAAATCTAAGTTCAAAAGTCTTCACAAACATTTAGTATTAAAACTCGCAAAAATAAACACCTTTCCTGGCCAGCAGTCATACCACTACTCACATGGATGGAGAATTGGCGTTCTTGGGAGAGGCGGGTTCTACGACTGAGAGGGGACGGGGAGCAACTCCGCGCTGCACCTTGTATGTTCCTTTGGCACACTCCTTAGTTAACTTATCTGCAATGGCCTCTAATTCCTTGGCAACCTGAAATGTATACAGGTGATAATCTCTATTTCTCCATCTCCTATCAACACTAAGGACACAGTTACATATGTTACTTTTGTCCATATCAGAGTTTATCCATCTATCAACAATGATGTTAAACATACAAAGTTACCTTATATAGTACTGTACTGTATCTTACTTCAGTCCATTTCAGAGTTTTATTAAGTCCTGTAAATCTATACATTACCATTATGTCTAATCTTTCTACCAAATATTTATTCATTATCTCTAATGTAAAACATGTAGCAAATGATTGTTTCAACAATGTATTCATCATGTAAGCAAATTTAACCTCCAACACCTGGTGTCATACCTAAAGAAACAACAACACAATTCTAGAACACAGTATAATGGTGTAATTAGCAAATGTATTAGTCATACATCAAACACTTCCAGATGATAACTACACTGTACAGTATATAGCACCAACCACTCGTACTTGATACAGTATTTATAATTCATCAATACTGTATACTGAAAGGAAATATTAAAGAGTTTGAATAAGTGTTACTGTACCTTGCTAGATTCAGCCAGGACTGTGGTTTCTGCAGCAAAGAGAGACTGTAGGCTGGCAGACACATTGGGGATCCTCTGGTCGTACAGTGTTGGCAGTTCGTCATACAGTTCCTGGGGAATGATCATTAATGGTTAAGACTTAATAGAGAAAACAACATACACTAATAAATGTGTTCATGAAGCTCATATGCCTCCACTAGTGAGAAAACAATAATATTCTGTAAAACACTATCTAATAACCTGAAAATTTAAATCAAGTACCGTACAGTACTGGGACCCATTGATGCATCCAAAGCCTGTGATATTTCACTGATCTTTGCTTCATCCATCTTGCTCAATCATGCTAATAAACTTGGGTATACTATACAATGAATGAACACAGACAGACCTCATACTGTACTCCACCAGGAAGAGCTATATAATCTGTACAAACGAATTATTTCCCTCCAGAAAAAAGCAAGAGCTATGAATACAACATCTGACCAAGTAATATAAGTTCTTCTATGTATACTGTAGAAGTACCACATTTACTCCTTCATGAATTCAATATCATAAAACAGAGGGCATTTCAATTTAAATTTTCTTATTTCTTCAACCACAAATATTTCTCCTATAACAAAGAGTAAAGATAAACTTCCTCCTCAATCCCTCAACTTAGAAAGAACTGTCAATAACGTTACTCAAATAAATCATTGGACATAGAAGAACAAAGTAAATATTTTGTTCAAGATTTATGTACAGTATTGTCATGTACTTTACAAATTATTAAAAAAGACAATAATAATAAAATCCAAACCCTTTTTCTGATCTTGTATAGCACTTGCCAAGATGATGTCATAATGTACTGTATTACTGTACTCTACTGTGCCCTGACAACTAATGTACTCAAGTTGAATCATATTACAGACACCAAATACAGAGAAAGAGTCAGTCTTCCTGTTGAAACAAGAATCTGATTTGGGTACCATTGTTCGATTCCTCACTATCAATGGGAGCGCCTCATATCAAGTGAACTAGTACATCTCCCCTGTTTTGCTAGCCATACAACATAGTGCAGCACCTTGTTAAGAGCCTCGTATGTGACTCGGGCAGTTTCCAGAGCATCTCGTGCACGTGCGATCTTGTATTCATCTCGGCGTCCAGCCCTCTGCAGATTCTCCAACTGGTGTCGCTGACTATCATAATCCACAAGTTTGCGCCCTCGCTTATCAATCTTTTTCTGTAAATCAAAGGGAAATCAATATTAGCAAGATTTGTAAGTCAAAGTATCTATGTAATTACTAATAAATACAGAATTTGTAGAGTACTGTACCCATATGCACACCTATACTATGGGGGTATACAGTACAGTACATACTACAATGGGTACAACTCGATAACAGCACAGAGGCAAAGAAGATAAAAGTAAAAAGTAAAATTAAGGAGTATTGATGGAAAAAATGAGAGAGAGAGAGAGAGAGAGAGAGAATGTTAAACTCTTATGAACATACTGTATACCTTAAGGAAAACATAACAACAGGTTTTCTAAACAAAGGGATCAATAATAAAACTGTAGTCACATACTGTAAAGAGGAAATATTGATAAGCAGTTTCAAAATGAGTGGATGAAGAGATGAAGGTAAAGCCACAATAAAAAATAACAATAAAAAAGTCTCAAAGGTTTCAAGGCGTCAACGTGGATGTAAAAATAAATAGATGTGAGCTACTGAGTAAAAAACAAACATTAATGTAACAGCAAATATTTCAGCGTCATGTTAACCCACTACATTAGCCCTTGAGATTTATACTATGGTTAGGTTGGTGGAATGTCTTACATAATGCATGAGTATTAAATATGTTAAGTAGTCTTCTGGCCGCTGCTGGGTGTTGAGCTTGTCGACAGTGGCTTCTTTAATGTGATTGAGGAGTGTCCATTATATCCAAGTCTTGTTTCTCAATATTTGTTTTCTAAATATACAAAATCAGTTATGTTTTGTTTTCTAAGAATTCATGGTGAGATATAATAAAAAATTTCAAATCCATCTTCTTTATAGTTCAAAATAACATTAGTATTTATCAATTCCATATAATTTTAATTTACAACACTTCATTAAGCAACATCAACTAGTAAAAACAAACACACAAACACAAAGAATTTGACTGCAACACACACAGCAGGTAGAACACTATCTCAAGTGGCAGGGGTGACTGGTTATTGCCGTTTCTGGTGTCTCGTTGACCACTAGGCTCGTATTTCTCCTCAAGTCGCCTGCCTCAACCTGGCGGCCTAAGTTGCACTACCGTCCCCTTCTACGTTACACTGTTCTACCCAGCAGCCACAATTTTACCCGAACGTTCGATAACAGAAGCACGAAACGCATTAGTACTGTAATATTGACCCACCAACCTCTCTACTACTGTACTGCCACACGTTATTGAATGGTTGCATTACACGTCATACCAAGTTGGGGATATTGCAGGCTACATGATACAATGCCGGTAACCGAGTACAGTATCACGACACTTGAGAAATCTGGTGAACTTGGTGGAACCGACATGACGGAAATGATTAAAGTGATGCTTTTGGAGATATTTTCTTGATTTTTACTGCAGGAATGTTTATATTTCTGAAGTAATTACAGTGAAGTGAAAGGCTACAGGCATATACTGTAGCAATGACTCAAAAGAGAGATGCCGGTACTGTTTACACTTACAAAACAATAATAATGAAGTTAAAATATTAAATACTGTACTGAAAAATGGAGGATGAAATAATCAACAAGAAAAAAGACAAAAAGGTAAACCAGAAAAACCAAGACAAAAATCTAAGAAACTATGAGATGGAATGTCATTGATCGCTTTGCTGTGGTTCTCAAAGGTGCCTACGATTTGTAATACTGAATTTACTCATTATGGGAGAGAATTTTTGGGTAAACATTCCTAAACAAATTTATCCCCCAAGAGTAGTTTTTACATTGGTTTCTGTTTATTATTTTTGTGTTTAAGTCTACCAGTTACTAGGGACATTCTTCTCCCTTCAGTTACGAGGAAAACTGATTGTGCGATACTTGGAGCCTGAACATGACTTCACAGTAAGGAATCTTGATAGTGTGACTCACTCAAGATTGCTGTTTTCTAATCACTTTTGTAAATACTACGAGTGCTGAACATTTGAATTTACATTATCCAAGGTTAAACATTGACAAAGATGAGGAATACATCAATTCTTGCTATTTTCACAGTTCCAACAGTCGAGCGAGCAGAGTAAATCATCATGTCGACAGAAATTGAACTATTATTATTATCATTACTCTTTGTATTATATTCTCCTTCCATAACTTGAACATGTTAATAAAAACATGAGATAATAACGACTTTCCTTTTACACAAATGACCAACATAACTTGCTGGTCGCCAGACCAAATCAACCTTGGATCTGACAAGTCATCCATCCGTACAAGTCGGTTGTACAAATTTTAAAGAAATGTATTAAAACATTGTTAGACAAACTGTATTTATGATCTTTGATTACAGACAGGCTACAGCTGATTACGGACAGATTACTGTTGATTACGGACAGATTACTGCTGATTACAGACAGACTACTACTGTACTGAGTACATTACAGTAACACGATTACAGACCAACTACTTTTGATTATGCACGCATGCACGCACATACGCACGCATGAACACACAAACACACACACCATCGGGTCTGAGGAATAAAAAGTCAGCATTGTTTACAGACATCTTGAAGTGGTTTAAAATTGGTGCAGTTTTTCAGCAGCGAACAATGCGGAAGGGAATTAGGGTAGTGAGCTGAGCTGGGCTGAGCTGAGCTGGGCTGAGCTGAGCAAGCAATGTTGAGCTAATTCACAGATGTATATTACACTTGCCTTGTTGCTATTGTTTTAGCTGCTACGACTACCAAGGTTAATAAAGGTTGTAATCGTGTAATAAATCAACCTTGAGTTAAGAGTTTGTATTAAGGCCTGACGATATAACCTTTTTAATCTTTTTAAATGGATTATCATTTTTCTCATAATTAAAATGGCTGACACTTTCCTTTCTTCCTCCCTAATATTCCTAACTCATAATCTCTAAACATTTATCATAAACATGAGTAAAATATAAACATTTTTGATTAATCTCACACCCCTAAACAGATTCTCAACCAACAGTTATATCCACCACAGGTTAACGTCGTCTGGATGGTGAAAATAACATTGAGGATTTGTGACTAGGGAAACCTCTGTGACAGCACGCAGGTGAGGGCGGTGGTAATGAATGGTGCTCACCTGGCCTGGTACATAACTATTCATACCAAGCATCATTTACATACACACCAGTTTCATACATACATAATTTTATACCTACACATGTATTCATAATTTTATACCTACACATGTATACATAATTTTATACCTACACATGTATACCCCCTCCCCTCCCTCCCCCTCCTCTCACTTCACCTACTTTCTGTAACCCCATCCCCCCCTCTCTCTCCTCAACCCCACCTCCTCTTCCCCTCCCCTTCCTTTCTCTCCTCAACCCCCTCCTTCCCCCAATGTGACCGTGAGAAGAATGCGGTAGTACTTTAGTTTAAAATACATATATATTTAAAAAAAAATAGGAAATCCATACCACGAACTCGGTACTCAGAGCCAAGATGCCATAAGGGTCACAGATCCGCATCAGAGTACTGGGATTTCCGCCCTTAGTAAGTGGTGTGGCGTTGTACTGTCTTGACGCAAAGGAACCGAAGCATTCTTAAAATCCAAGGAGCTTTGCCAACGGCGGTGCTACTCAGGTTCTGTCTGGCACGGGATGGTTCTGATTGGTTCTGTCTGGCAGGGGTTGTCCTGATTGGTTATGTCTGGCAGGGGTTGTCCTGATTAGTTCTGTTTGGCACTTGGCGATTCTGATCGGTTCTGTTTTGTTTTTCACCACCAAAATATTAATAAAAAACTATTGTCCTCACGAAAATAATTAAAAATAACTCCCATCGCTTAATAGGAGGGAGTGTTGACCCCTCTCTCTCTCTCTCTCTCTCTCTCTCTCTCTCTCTCTCTCTCTCTCTCTCTCTCTCTCTCTCTCTCTCTCTCTCTCTCTCTCTCTCTCTCTCTCTCTCTCTCTCTCTCTCTCTCTCTCTCTCTCTCTCTCTCTCTCTCTCTCTCTCTCTCTCTCTCTCTCTCTCTCTCACACACACACACACACACACACACACACACACACACAGATGTCAATGCCTTCGTCAGGTGTTATGTACACATGCTGTTACTACCCCTGCTCCCTCAACCACACCCTACACACACACTCACCTCCTATCTGATACGCCACTACAGCGCAACAGGTCAAATGAGCCATAGTTCTAACATGCCCCAAACTAACCTAACCTAACCCAGAGAGAGAGAGAGAGAGAGAGAGAGAGAGAAGGTGTGTGTGGTGTAAAGGCTCAAACACCTCCCCACTCTCCCCCACCAGGATCAGTCAGCTTGGGTTAGCACTACGAGACAAGGTTCCAGACATCACCACAGAGACTTGGAGTGGTCAAGGATGTGGGACTACCTGTGTCGGCCCCCATCAGGTAGACGAGTATTGCAGGAGTGGGGTTTTTTTTTATGCTTTTGGAATTTCCTTTTTCGTGGATGAGGAGGAGGAGGAGGAAGAGTTGTAAGAAGAGGAAAATGAAGTAAGAGGAGGAGGAGGAGCCACAAAGAGAAAAAAGAAGAATGAAGAAGAAGGAACCACAACAAGAAAAAATACTAAAAATACAATGAAATAACACATCAACACCATCAACACCACAAGAGGCACCAACACAAGAGGCAGCAACACAAGAGACACCAATACTAACCCTGATCTCTGGGAACTGTTGCTGGTAGGCGGTGAGTGGTGTCAGGGTTTGGTCTTGCATCTTATGACAGAAATCCGTCCACAGCATGTCAGAGTTTTGAGACTGGGCGTACAGGAGTTCATGCCCCACCCATTCCGGCTCGTACACCTCAGCTAGGGTCTCGAACAGGCTTTTGCTGGCCCCGTGAAGCGCTGAAAACACAACAACAAGTCAATAACACGTATTATTCATAGTTAGGAGGTTATAGGGTTGTAATAGTGGTTGTTGAGAGGTATTTAGGAGGTTGTTATTGAAGTGGTTGTTGTTGTTTTTATGGGGTCGTAATAGTGGTTGTTGAGAGGTATTAGATGTAACAAGGGCCGGAAGATGGTGCAGGTGGCGATGTGACAGATGAGGAAGGAGTGTATTTACGTCACCGCCCACGACTACCTCCCACTCACCTTGTTAGTGTGTATCAAGCATCCTCCCACTCCCTTCCTCCCACACCCACTCAGTCAGTCATTCAACCAGTCACCTCAAGAATCTGCCAGTCATTCACTCACTCGGTCAATACATGGCTGAACGCCTTCCATGTTACCTGTGTAAATCCCTCCACCCCTTTCTAGTCTCATCCACCCCCATATCAACCCCCACCAACCTCCCCACCTTTCCTCCACCCCTCCACCAACCTCCCCACCCTTCATCCACCCCTCCACCCCAACCTCTTGCACTGTCACCCCTCCATCAACCTCCCCACCCTTCATCCATCAACCTCCCCACCCTTCATCCACCAACCTCCCCACCCTTCATCCACCCCTCACAACCTCCCCTACCCCCGCCTTATCACCCAACAGGCGACCCTCACCACCCATTCCTCTTATCAATGCACCACATGTCTGGTTGGAGTGGGCGACAACAACCATCCCTACACCTGCTGGCTATCACCTGTTTTCGTCAACATCAAATGGAACGGCAAGGTTAACAGGGACCAATGTTAACAGGGACCAATGTTAACAGGGACCAATGTTAACAGGGACCAATGTTAACAGGGACCAATGTTAACAGGGACCCCCCCCCTCCACATACACCCCCACACAGGACAAGTATGCCCGGTTCACTCGAGCGACCGGACATACCCACACGGGCACAGGTCACCCCACAAGATACGAGGTAGAACCAATACATTCTCTCTCTCTCTCTCTCTCTCTTCTCTTCTCTCTCTCTCTCTCTCTCTCTCTCTTTTTTTTTTTTTTTTTTTTTTTTTTTTTTTTTTTTTTTTTTTTTTTTTTTTTTTTTTTTTTTTTTTTTTTTTTTTTTTTTTTTTTTTTTTTTTTTTTTTTTTTTTTTTTTTTTTTTTTTTTTTTTTTTTTTTTTTTTTTTCATTTGTCTCCAAGGTACAGCTGTTATTGAAAAAGCATCACCCCCTCCCACTGAGCCTCCTCCTCCCTTCTCTCTCCGTCCCTTCTCTCTCATTGCCTCCTTCTCTCTCCTTGACCTCCCTTCTCTCTCCTTAACCTCCCTTCTCTCTCACTTAACCTCCCTTCTCTCCACTTAACCTCCCTTCTCTCTCCTTAACCTCCCTTCTCTCTCACTTAACCTCCTTCTCCCCTCTGTCAGTCCCTTCTCAAAACTATGGGGAGTGATGATGATGACACTGTTGGAAAGTGACACGGACGGAAGTGACGCACGAGGGGAGGAGGAAGGAAGAGGAAGAGGGTAACGGTGATGAACGAGGAGGGATGACAAATGAGGTGGGAAATATATGAGAGAGAGAAATGCGTGTTTATGTGTGTGTGTGTGCGCGCGCGTGTAAACATGTAAGCGTGTAGACATATGAAGAAAACTTGCAGTGTACGGTATAGTCACGGAGGCGGGCAGTCGATCAGGCAGGCAGGCGAGAGTGACTTCCGCCATACCGTTCACCACCACCACTGTTTTTCCCCACCCAGATGATGATAATAATAACCCACCTGGGACTCAGCCAGCGGAAAATAACCCCTAAACCCCCTCATTCCTAACGTCGAATCTTGCCTGACATAACGGCACGCATCCTTCACTAGCGACGCGTGTGCTTGTGGGTTCCTAGGAAGTGATCTTATACACTGGGATAAAACTGTTTAGTGGATGGCGACGAGAGAGAGAGAGAGAGAGTCAGACGGACCCTCACGCGAGAGTTGTTGGACCGGCGACCACTACAACGGACGAATATTTAGGTGTTACGGTAAATTCTAATCTGAGTGTTAATTTCTTTTCATCTGACAAAAAAAAAATGTATTCAATCCACAATCAATTCCTAAATGGTAAATTAACATTACGAGTCAATAATATTCTGTAATTTTTAACATTTCGTGAGTCTCGTATATTAACATTGGCTCCTGATCTCCCAGCCTCTTCAGCCACCCGTGTCAACACTTCATGAATACCTGGAGGGTGTCAAGGAAGGGGGGAAGGGGGAAGGAGGGAAGGAGAGGGAGGGGTTAAGGGAGGGAAGGAGGGGGGAGGATGGGGAAAGGGAAGATGGAGAAAATGAAGGGGGGAGGAGATGGATGGGAAGGGAAGGGGCAGGCATGCTTATCCTCTTCGTTAAATCTGTCACTGTAACTTTGGTGTGATGGCTGGGGTGGTATGTGACGGACTTGTGACGCCATAGTTCCTTCCTAACATCCTTTTGACGTCTAATATATGTGACGCACTCCTAACCCCTTATGACGCCAATTATGTGACGCACTCCTAACCCCTTATGACGCCTAATATGTGACGCACTCCTTCCCCCCTGTGACGCCAATTATGTGACGCACTCCTAACCCCTTATGACGCCTAATATGTGACGCACTCCTTCCCCCCTGTGACGCCTATTATGTGACGCACTCCTAACCCCTTGTGACGCCTCTTATGTGACGCACTCCTTCCCCCCTGTGACGCCTATTATGTGACGCACTCCTAACTCCTTGTGACGCCTAATATGTGACGCACTCCTGACCTACTTCTGACGAATAAGGAGTAAAATAAATAACAAAAACACAACAAAAATACGATAGCAAATTAACAACAACATGACAGGTGAACATTTAAATCAATACTGTATTATTAATCCGGGTATTTTAATTACGTTGAGGTGACCAAGACTCATTAACGGTGCTTAATGACCCTACCAGCTGGCACTAACAACAACAGCATAAACAAACACTCATGGACGGTGCTTAATGACCCTATCAGCTGGTACTAACAACAACAACAACACTCATTAACGGTGTGGTAGTGGCGTGTGGGTGTGGTAGTGGCGTGTGGTAGTGGCGTGTGGGTGTGGCGTGTGGATCTGGTAGTGGCGACAATGGTAGTGGCGTGTGGGTGTGGTCGTGGCGTGTGGGTGTGGTCGTGGCGTGTGGGTGTGGTCGTGGCGTGTGGGTGTAAAGAAGACGTAGAAGGAGGAGGCATGCAGTAGGTTCTTGCTAACACAGACTTAATGACACCTTGCAATCTCAGTTCTCCCTCCTCCCTCACCTCCCCCTCCCTCACCCCCACCTCCTCCCTGACGTAAAATATGATTATTGGCGTAATATTCTCAGCCAAGACATGGTTAACCCTCCCTCATCTTCCTCCCTCACCCCTCTCCCTCCCTCTTGTGGTGTGTACATGATATAATCCACTACGTGTTATCATGCGAAGTAATCAAGGCCTTAATACACACACACACACAACCCCCCCCCACACACACTCACCCCTTCCCCCACACTCACCTTCCCCACCCTCCACCTGTCCCACTCCACCCCCCCTCTCCCCCTCACCTCTGCAACATCTGAGGTAGTTGGCGACTTCCTTGTGGAGGCGGTTGGCGTTGGTCTGCTGTCTGCTGAAGTTCAACTCGTACTCGTCAAACACGTCATCCACTGTCCTGTCTGCTTTACCCAGGTTCTGTAGGATCTGAAACAAGAGAAAATACCTTTGTAACTTAATGGGGTCCACCTGTACGTGATTATAGAGGCACACCTTTGTAACTTTATGGGGTCCACCTGTATGTGATTATAGACGCACATGTTTGTAGTTTAATGATGTCAAGCTGTACGTGATTATAGAAACGCTTGTAGTTTTAATGGGGTCAAGTTGTACGTGATTATAGAAACGCTTGTAGTTTTAATGGGGTCAAGTTGTACGTGATTATAGAAACTCTTGTAGTTTTAATGGGGTCAAGTTGTACGTGATTATAGAAACGCTTGTAGTTTTAATGAGGTCAAGTTGTACGTGATTATAGAAACGTTTGTAGTTTTAATGGGGTCAAGTTGTACGTGATTATAGAAACGTTTGTAGTTTTAATGGGGTCAAGCTGTACGTGATTATAGAAACGTTTGTAGTTTTAATGAGGTTAAGTTGTACGTGATTATAGAGGCACATGTTTGTAGTTATAGGTATAATCTCGTACGTGTGTGGATAATGATAATCTAAAAACACCTGTTGGTCTAAAAGGTTAAATACTGGAGGGAGGAGAGAGGAAGAGGAGGAGAGAGGAAGAGGCGGAGGGAGGAAGAAGAGGAGGGAGGAAGAAGAGGAGGGAGGAGGAGGAGGAGAGTTGACAGAATGAGCTAGGTAGTGGACACCTGCCAACAATGTAATGCCACACACACACACTCACTATGGGCAATTTTGTGTGAGAAAGCATCAGGTCAGACAACCTAACCTAGCCATCACTTAAATGAATAGTAACTGGGTGAAAGTATCACAGATGGCAGACCATACCTCAACATGGCCCAGTCTGCCCCCTGTTCTACATGTCCTTGTATGGCAGACTACACACCCCCCACCTACATCCCTAACTCTCCAACGTAACCCTCCAACACAACTACAACCCTCCAACACACCTACAACCCTCAACCATCCATCCAAAACCATACCAGTCAATCCTACAACAATCCCTCCCTCCCTCCCTTCCTTCCTCACCTCAACACCCAACAGGACACAACAGTACCGTTTGCAACAGATGGCAACAGAAGACGAAGAAAATATGGTTCACTATTTGGTCAGGTCAAAGGTCACAAAACAGAAGAGAATAATGGCTTACCCTACATAGTCAGGTCGAAGGTCACACAGTTCTTGGGCCTGACCTCAATACACACACACCGACCTGTCTTGGTCACACCCAAATGCATATCAAACCATCATAGGTTAGGTTAGGTCACGTTGTTCTCTCTCTCTCTATCTCTCCCCTTCTCTTACCCCCCTCACACCTGTCTCTCTTCTCTCTCTCTCTATCTCTCCCCTTCTCTTACCCCCCTCACACCTGTCTCTCTTCCTTCTCTCTCTATCTCTCCCCTTCTCTTACCTCCCTCACACCTGTCTCTCATCCCTCTCTCTCCCTTCCGCCCACTCTTTCTATATTCTTCTATCCCCTCCTCCCTCTCTCTTCACTTTCATTATATCTCCTTATACATCATACACTCATTATACTTTCACCACATTCCAACACTGGGTTCAAATATAATGCATGGTGTTGCCTCCTGTCAAATAGCGTTTATCTTACCCAAATACAATACTGAATTCCAAGCATATAGTCAGATGCCTTTCCCCACAATTCTCTAACCTAACCCTCAAAATTATCTCACAACCTAATCTAAGCTAATCTGACTTAACTTAACCCACAAAATTATCTTATAACCTAATCTAAGCTAATCTAACTGAACTTAACCCACAAAATACTTGCGTAACCTAACTTAACCCACTACTTTCTTTACTATTTCATCTCTACTTGTAATAAATAAACAACTTCAATCAACATAAACAACGTAAATAAAAAACAACAACATCTATTGAGTTGGTCGACGATGACGTAAGCGGGGAGGGTTTGTTTACACCGCCATGTTGAACGGGTAAAAAAATAACATGGGTAATGCTCTGATAAACATGTAATCAGCGACTCTATTGTTTGGTGGGTGTTCTACAGGTAACATGGTCACAGGTACGATGCGTGGGGGGGGGGGGGGGGCTTTAAGACTCACAAACCCTTAAGACAACCCCCCCCCACCACCCCCACCACCAAAGACTTGCACAGTGAGCCTCAACCTACAGCTGGAGGGAGAAGAGAACGAATATGGTAGAGTCTCAGAGATATTTTGACACCATCTCTAGGCGGCCATATTTGTGTAGGTGTGAGTCAGGCCGATGCGTTTTTGTTTAGTCAGTGTTAAGGGAATATACTGTGTGTGTGTGTGTGTGTGTGTGTGTGTGTGTACTTTTTATTGGTTTTCTTTTAAGTAAAACCACCCACCCACTTTCACCACCCACCCACCCACCACCTTCACCACACTCGTCATTTAAAGGTATTTAGAGTAAGGGCGTCTCAGATATAACTAATGATGTCCCATTAAGTCTTCATTTATGGTGCAGCTGTCACTCTCACCGCCCACCACCACCATCATCCCAGGGACCTTGACTCATTCATACCAAGTCCAGTTGCACCATTATAACACCATCACAACGCCACTATCATATATATCATCGTGGATATTATGGAAACTTTACCATAACATCAACATCATTACCTGCGCCATTGATAGAAGAATGATGGTGTCGTATAGTGGTGCTGTGATGGCGTAATCTTTACACCATCATTACCTCCATTACCCTGCATCAACACTATTACCATTACTCCCTAAAACCCAACAAAACACTACCACACCACTACCACACCACCACCACTACACCAGGGTACCACAAGGTTATCATCCCCTCCAGTTTGGCCCCAACACCACCCTGCCCTAACGCCTTACCTAATTTAGTCTCCAAGGCGGTGATTGGGGCAGCTACCTCCTCACCCACAACAACAGAGAAAAGTAACCAAATTGGGTAATAGGTGGTGGTGGTCAGGCCCGGTTCATGACGCTTAGTACACAACACCTGGAGTGTGTGTGTGTGTGTGTGTCCTAATCGGTAATGCCATGGGGGGATTGTTTGACGATTAATCACACCTAGTTTATTTTACCTTAGGATTAACTAAGATAATGCTAATCTAACTTAATCTAACCCAACCTGATCTGATCTAACCTAATCGAGCCTGAGATAACCTAACCTAACCTAACCTAACCTAACTTACTACTACTACTAATAATAATAATATTTGTGTTAATAGAGGCGGACGTTTTAGTGGTGGTGAGATGTCAACACAACACACGTGCCTGCCTGCCGGGGTAACATGGTGACGGCGCGCGCGCACGCGCACACACACACACACACACACACACGCGCGCGCACACACACGCGCACACACACACACACACACCACCTTAGGCAGTCAGGTTGAAGCAGCCATGTTACACTGTGGTCGACATCAGATCTACCACCACAACTAACTCTCACTTGATCTACCTTCACCACTATCCATCCATCCATCTATGATCCGTTAGACGAGGGTTTTACATCTAACGAACCTTTGATATAACGGAATTTCCTCTCCAGTCCTCCTCTTCATAATTATCTTATTTTTGTTTAATTTGTCCCGCGCGACGGCTAGTTTATTGGGCACCCCCTTGCATCCTCTCTCTCTCTCTCTCTCTCTCTCTCTCTCTCTCAAAAGTCAGCTTCTCAAATCCGTTTCCTCTACAGAACGTTTCGAAGTCACCATTAGTCACATCCTTCGCTAGGAGAGAGGAAGGAGGAGGATCACACACACACACACACACACACACACACACACACACACACACACACACACACACACACACACACACACACACACACACACACACACACACACACACACACACACACACACACACACACACACACACACACACACAGTACAGTATTACATTACAACCCAAAGACAGGCAAGGGACAAAGACTGTCTCCTGGTCACTCAAAATATCTTCGTCACTCCGTTTGTTTATTTGTTTATGTGTGTGTTTGTTTTTTTATGTGTGTTTGTTTGTTTGTATGTGTTTGTTTATTTGTTTATATGTGTTTGTTTGTCTGTTTGCTTATTTGTGTGGGTTTGTTTCTTTGCTTGTCCTGGGATATATGTTTCATGTTACTGTCCATGTAAAAGCTGAATCGACGAGAATATGTAAGATAATCCATCCATCTATCTATCTATCTATCTATCTATCTATCAAGGCAGTCGGGTGAAGGAGATGGTAGTAGTGACCCCCCTCCCTTTCCCTCCCTCCCCTATTTCACTTTACTGCCTCTCACTCTCCCCCTACTACATAAACCCTAACCAAACCAAACCTAACCTAACCAATAAGATCAGGTCCCAAGCCTAATAGTTTTACGTGAATTGTTATCTGAGAGAGAGAGAGAGAGAGAGAGAGAGGACTAGACACAGGTAGACAACACGAGAAGACAAGGTCGTCCGTGTGTGTGTGTGGGCGGCGACCTCGAAGCTCCGCCCAAACTCACGCCCACCCTTCTCTTGAACCACATGTGTACCCTCCACCTCTTCCACTTGCAGTAACACCTCCACCATCTACCGTACCACACCCCTCCACCTGGTGTAACTTCCCTCCTCCACCCCCTCCACCTGCCCCGTAACACCCCCTCCACCTGCCCCGTAACACCCCCTCCACCTGGTGCTCTTCCTCCTCACCCCTCCACCTGCCCCGTACCACACCCCTCCACCTGCCCATGCCACCCCTCCCACCTGCCCCGTACCACACCCCTCCACCTGCCCCGCCTCCCTCCACCTGCCCCATGCTTCCCCTCCACCTGCCCCATGCCACACCCTCCACCTGCCCCATGTACCTCCCTCCCACCTGCCCCATGGCACCTCCCCCACCTGCCCCGTAACACCCCCTCCACACTCTCTATAAAAGGTACTAATTGTCACCTTTCTCTTCCTTTCAATCATGAGCAAATTGATCTGTTTAAATATATTGAGTCGACCAGTCCCTAACCTAACCTAACCTAACATTAGCAATCCTAACCCAACTGCTAACCAAATTAACCTAAACTAACTTAGCATTAGCAATCTAGCAAACTAACCTAACCTAACCAGAATTTAACCTAAACTAACTTAGCACGTGCTTAATCTAGCAACCTAACTAAACCAAAATGTAACCCAAAACTAACCTAATCTAACCAAAGCCTAACTTAAACCTAACCTACAGCCGACTACACCATCTCCGATAAGTCAACGCTGACGGGCGTTTACCAGGGCGCCCACACACACACACACACACACACACACACACACACACACACACACACACACACACACAACCCACACACCGCCCACACTACGCCCATGTGAGCCTAGATGAGGTACCTGTTGGAGCAGAGCGTGGGCGGGGAGACACACACACACTTCATTCACTATTACAGGTGTGACAGGTGTGTTCTAACAGGTGTGCTCTAACAGGTGTGTTCCTCTCAGCCAAGTGTGCCAGTCGTATTGTGTTGTCACGTGGGAACTTAGGGCAGTGACGTCACCATCTCAAGCGTGACATGGTTGCGTTACATACTGCACCAACTGGTCTTGTTACGTAACGTTTGTCGGGTGTGACGTGATTTGCTGTATTTTGCGAACTGTAACACTGATGAGGGTATTTTTTTTATGTAATCGAATTATTATTACAGTATTTTTTGTATCGTGGATAATTAGTTTGTATACTCGAAGAATCTGTAGTTTGTTTTGCCGAATTTTGTAGTTTATTTTGATGTATTTTGTAGTTTATTTTGATGTATTTTGTAGTTTATTTTGATGTATTTTGTAGTTTATTTTGATGTATTTTGTAGTTTATTTAGCTGAATTTCCTAGTTTATTTAGCTGAATTTTGTAACGGGTGGTTTGTTAATGTAATCGAAGGTATAATTTCTGTATTTTGTTGAATTTTGTAACTTGTGGAATGAATTACGTAGATGAAATGTTGTACAGGTTACTTCAGATGATGTAATACTTTATGTAATGTTCCCCTGTACTTATCAATTACTGTAACCTACTGTACTAGTTCTCCCAGATGGTGTGTGTGTGTGTGTGTGTGTGTGTGTTTTTACTCTATAAAGGGAACACCATAAATTAACACATCTGTCAAAGCAATAAAACTGAAAGAATGAAATTAACTCTAAACCTAACCTAACCTAACCTAACCTAACCAACCTTAACCTAACCAACCTCAACCTAACCTAACCAACCTTAACCTAACCTAACCTAACCTAACCAACCTCAACCTCAACCTAACCTAACCTAACCAACCTTAACCTAACCTAACCATTTGAACTGGGGTCCATTCCAAGTCTGACCCCATTTATGGTGGGCCCTTATCCTAAAACAGGCCGCAATATGGCAAGGGCCAATTAAGACTGGGATCTATTATGGCTGGGACCTATTAGGACTGGGGTCTATTAGGACTGGGGTCTATTAGGATTGGGGTCTATTAGGACTGGGGGTCTATTAGAACTGGGGTCTATTAGGACTGGGGTCAATCAGGGACTGGGGTCAATCAGATCTGGGTGTCAATCAGGGCTGGGGTCTACAGGACTGAGATCTCAATGGGAACTTCAGGGGTCTATTAGGACTGGGGTCTGTGGGACTGGGGTCTATTAGAACTGGGGTCTGTGGGACTGGGGTATATTAGGACTGGGGTCTGTGGGACTGGGGAATCTGTGGGACTGGGGTCTATTAGGACTGGGGTCTATTAGAACTGGGGTCTGTGGGACTGGGGTCTGTGGGACTGGGGTCTATTAGGACTGGGGTCTGTGGGACTGGGGGTCTATTGGGACTGGGGTCTATTATGACTAAGGTCTGGGACTGGGGTCTGTGGGACTGGGGTCTGTGGGACTAGGGTCTGTGTATGACTAGGTCTGTGTGACTGGTCTATTAGGACTGGGGTCTATTAGGACTGGGGTCTATTAGAACTGGGGTCTATTAGGACTGGGGTCAATCAGATCTGGGTGTCAATCAGGGCTGGGGTCTACAGGAACTGGGGTCGATCAGGTAAGGGGCCCATGTGACCTGCAACCGGGTGACCTAGATCTGATAGTGCTAGATGACACACACACACACACACACAAGAGTAGGGCGTGGGAGCAAGACTAGGGCGTGGGAGCAAGAGTAGGGCGTGGGAGCAAGAGTAGGGCGTGGGAGCAAGAGTAGGGCGTGGGAGCAAGACTAGGGCGTGGGGGGTCAAGGTTGGGTGTGGGAGCAAGAGTAGGGCGTGGGGTCAAGACTAGGGCGTGGGGGGCAAGACTAGGGCGTGGGAGCAAGACTAGGGCGTGGGGAGCAAGAAGAGTGAGGCGTGGGGGGGCAAGAGTTGATGTGGGGAGCAAGAAGTAGGGCGTGGGGTCAAGACCTTAGGGCGTGGGGGCAGAGAGTAGGGCGTGGGGGCAAAAGAGTGGGGCGTGGGGGGGCAGAAAGTAGGGCGTGAGTAGGGCGTGAGGGGCAAGAGTGGGGCGTGGGGCAAGAGTGGGGCGTGGGGCAAGTGGGGCGTGGGGGTCAAGGTGAGATCTTTATACCAGGTGAGATAATTGAGACTGGCCAGGTGGTGGTAGTAGTGGTGGTGGTAGTAGTGGTGATGGTGGTGGTAGTAGTGGTGATGGTGGTGGTAGTGGTGGTGATGGTGGTAGTGGTGGTGGTAGTAGTGGTGATGGTGGTAGTAGTAGTGGTGATGGTGGTAGTATTTGTGAAAGTGGTTGTGGTTGTAGTAAAAGTTGTGGTGGTGGTTGTTATAGTTGTGGTGGTAATAATAGTAATAGTTGTGACTGTGGTATTAGTAATTGTTGGGATAGTTGTATGTGGTACCAGCCCCCCCACCCTTAATGCATACACAAGCACACACACTACGACACACACACACACACCACACGCGTTCCCATATCAACAAAAAACAACAAACAATACTAATTATATAACACTGCTATCACCATTGTTACTCTCACCATCAACCATCACCATCAACCATCACCATCCACCATCACACACCTGGGCGCCACTAGGACCTGGCTCCCGGATAAGGTAACACAGGTAGTCTCTCTCTCTCTCTCTCTCTCTCTCTCTCTCTCTCTCTCTCTCTCTCTCTCTCTCTCTCTCTCTCTCTCTCTCTCTCTCTCTCTCTCTCTCTCTCTCTCTCTCTCTCTCTCTCTCTCTCTCTCTCTCTCTCTCTCTCTCTCTCTCTCTCTCTCTCTCTCTCCTCTCTCTCTCTCTCTCTCTGGTGTTGTGAGCTCACCCCTTGCTTGTACAGCTCTGCGGCGGAGTACAACCACTATCACCTACTATCCCCTACTACCCACCATCACCCTACTACCCACCATCACCACTACTATCACCCCTACTACCATCACCACTACTACTACTATCACCCTACTACTATCACCACTACTACTATCACCACTACTACTATCACCCCTACTACTACCATCACCACTACTATCACCACTACTACTATCACCACTACTACTATCATCACCACTACTACTACCATAACCACTACTACTACTCTCTGTGTGTGGTAGAGGCGGAACCTAGCTGATAGCAGGGTGGTCACGGGCCTTCCCAACACACCACGAGCCAGCCACAAAGACGCACTCACACACGCAAGCAAACACACACACACGAGAGACTTACACAGTGCGGCCTCAGTACCCTTAACTAGTGATGGGAGTGAGATCTTTAAAGCAATTACCTCACTTAAACTACGACGTACACACACACACACACACACACACACGGGTCAGGGGGTCTCAATGGCTCTCTGTGTTCATCAAATACATTCTTTATTCTCGTTTAAGAAATGTTAATTTATTTCCTCTGTATCTGTCAATTTGTGTCTAAATAAACTGTTTTGTATTCCCTACGTATCTGTCATTTTCTATCAAAATAAATTATACCAATACAAAACTATAACTCAAATTGGCCCCTGTCTAACTACCCCCCCCCCACCGCCCATTAGGATTGACGCTCCAGACAGAATCCGGACTCAAATGATTAGGTAAAACTGTCAATACCCTCACCTGCCAATCATCCAATCACAGGTAAAAAATAACTAATCATGCTAATATTTACAACTACTGACCCGTGTGTTTGCCCAATCAGCTGTTCGTAAAAGTGGGGTGGTCGGTTGCCAACGAGTAAATATAACCTCCCCATAACTGTCAACATCTCAAAATACAGATGACGAGCGTGTAAACAACTTGTCAGACGCGGAGAGAGAGAGAGAGAGAGTAGAATTATTATTGGTTCTTATCGTATCTTAAGACGTCACTACTCATATCTACGTCACAGGAATACGTCACTACTCACCTACGTCACAACAACACGTCACTACTCACCCACGTCACAGGTTAGGCTCCAGCAATTCATTTACCTGTGAAAGACATGACACAGGTTAATTAATAATACAAAGACCTTACCCATAATTCCCCTTTCCCCTCATGATTCACTCCCTTCCCATCTCTCTACGCCCCTTCCTTTACCATAACCTACGTCCCTTCCCTCCCATCACCTGCCCTTCCTCCCCCTTCCCATCTCTCTACGCCCTTCATACCACCAACCTACGTCCTTCCCTCCCATCACCTTCCCTTCCACCTTCCATCTCTACGCCTTCCTTTGCCACTAACCTACGCCTTCCCTCCCATCACCTTCCCTTCCTCCCCCTTCCACCCCTTCCCATCTCTCTACGCCCCTTCCTTTACCATAACCTACGCCCCTTCCCTCCCATCACCTTCCCTTCCTCCCCCTTCCACCCCTTCCCATCTCTCTACGCCCCTTCCTTTACCATAACCTACGTCCCTTCCCTCCCATCACCTTCCCTTCCTCCCCCTTCCACCGATCTCGTCCATGGAGGTGTTACTGAAGGGGCAGCAAGAGGAGGAGGAAGGGGTAGCGGACACCTGCCATATCCCACCTTCACCCAGATGGTCGAGTTCCCCCTCTCCTTCACTGAGGATAAACACCCTTACGGCACCCGGGTGGGAAGTAACTGTCTTGTCCCCCAATCACTCTAACCAGGTGATTGGTAACTACCGTCAATGATTGGCTAATTGTGTGTGTGGGGGGGGGGCAGGTGGATGTTGTCAATTGTATATATGCTAGGGCGTGTGGGCGTGTGTCTGTCTGTCTTCCTTCCTTTCCCCACCTCATGTACACTCATATGTACACATTACTATGTACACCTACTGTACGCAGATTCCATTAGGTACACACAATTTCAACACGTACATATTGTTATACGTACAAAGATTTTTACCACGTACAGATTGTAACACGTTCACACTGTAACGTGTACACACATTTCAACACGTAGTACATTCCGTGACCACACACGCACAAGAGAAAGGTGGTTATTCTATAAACGTACACGCTCGCTTGGTACACATGTAGAACCTGAAACCTTGGTACACACACACGAACATGACCATCCAATTCTTCACCGCTAGTTGCTTACCTTACAGCGAAGAGAGAGAGAGAGAGAGAGAGAGAGAGAGAGAGAGGCCGTCGAGCGTCTGCGGTGACAAACAGACTGTTAGGCTCTCGTGGTGGCGGAAATAATAAGGTTTCTCACCTCTCTCTCAATACCTCCTCTTGCTCAACATATTTTAAGATATCTCACATTCCTCCTCCCCTTCCTCGCCTCCTCCCTCTCTATCCTCGTCCCCTCCCTTTTCATCCTCACCTCCCTCTCCCTCTTCCTTCACCCCCACATCATACGGGACTCTGAGTGTGCATAAGGAAGACCCGCAGTAACTTCACACCCCTTGCGGAACACCTCCAGTCACGAAGGAAGGACGGAAGCTGGAAGACAACCGGCGGCTGCGGTGGCGGCTGCGGCAAGTTGGCATAGTGGGATGTTTAATGACACGAGAGAGAGAGAGAGAGAGAGAGAGAGAGAGAGAGTTAATAGACTGGGTATAAACACCTTTTATTGTATAGTGTAGTGTCTGGTGATCCAACTCTGGTCACACACACACACACACACACACACACACACACACACACACACACACACAGCCAATCATAGAATCTAAAATCTAATTAAACCACAAGTAGAAAATTAAGGGGATGGTGTTAGACAGACAGACAGACAGACAGACAGTATCAGCTGAGACACGCAGATGAACAGGAGCCGGATGTTGCAGACCGCATTAACCCGCTAGTGAGGGCCAGTGGGCGACTACCAATCAGGTGTGTAGCCTTGAGACGGACGGACGCACGCACACACCTTGAAGGTATACATACGTGTCTTGAGGGGGATATTATCAACCCTGCACCAGCGGACTATCATCTTCAGCACCAGGTGCCTCTCTCTCTCTCTCTCTCTCTCTCTCTCTCTCTCTCTCTCTCTCTCTCTCTCTCTCTCTCTCAAGACACTTAACCCTCAAATATAACAGGTGAGTATAATACAATGACTTAATCCTTTAAGCACTATGATCCCTGGAGTACAGCCGACGACCTACACCCATGAGTACAATGACGACCTACACCCATGAGTACAATGACGACCTACACCCATGAGTACAATGAGAACGTCAGCGCCTCACCCTGGTTAACGCCTCACTCACTATAGCCTCTGGTCAATGAGTAGTCTCGGTTATCTAGGCTACATCTCAACTCCTCTCGAGGCCTTAACCTGGATAATGACCCCCACCCACCCACACCCACCCACCCACCCCCACAGGTCCCGCAAGGTATAAATCCACCCGTCAATCAGACAACCTTGACCTCTGACCCACCCTGACCCACCGACAGATAGATAAATAGATATACAGACTCAAAGACAAATTGACAGACACTCAGACAAATAGATAGACAGACTCAGAAACTAATAGACAGACACACAGATAGAGACGCATACAGAGGCAGTATTTGGGCACATTGGTCTGTTGTCGATGACTTGTTTCCACCACCACCCCCTTTACCACCACCACCCCCTTTACCACCATTACCCACCACCACCCCTTTACCACCACTACCACCACCACCCCCTTTACCTACCCCTTTATCACCATTACCACCCCCCCTTTACCACCACTACCACCACCCCCCCCTTTACCACCACCACCCCTTTACCACCACCACCACCACCCCCTTTACCACCCTGCCCCTTTATCACCATTACCACCACCACCCCTTTACCACCTACCACCACCACCACCCCCTTTATCACCATTACCACCACCACCCCCTTTATCACCATTACCACCTCCCCAACCACTACTTCCCCTCCACCACCACCACCCCTACCACCATTACCACTATTTCCCCTACCACCACCACCACCACGTCAAGGTGATAATAAAGAGGCTGGAAACAAGGATGGTGTTAAGTAAAGGAGGAAGAAACGCTTATGTCAAACAGTGGCCGCAGGAGTCTCCTCTCTACACCTGGGCAGTGGAGGAAGTAGTGACATAAGAATGGAGGAAACTGCAGCGACATACTCGGCAGTCCCGTTTACACCCAACCCCTATCGCTCATATATCCATCCAACCTATATCTGAAGCTACCCAGCGTGTTCGAGTTAATGATGATGTTTGGTAACTTGTTCCATTCATCCACTATATTTCCAAACCAATGTTTACCTATTTCGCGCCTAAATATAAATTTGTCTAATTTAAAATCATTGTTACGAGTTCGCTCCTGGTTGGATAGTTTGAGTACCTTTGTAATGTCCCCTTTGTTTAGCCCTGACTTCCATTTATACACCTCTATCAGGTCGCCCCTCGCTCTACGTCTCACGAGGGAGTGCAAATTAAGATGCTTTAACCTGTCTCTGTACTCAAGGTTCCTAATGCCCGGGATTAGTCTTGTTATTCTCCTCTGAATTCTTTCGAAGGATTCTATATCCATTCTGTAGTACGGTGACCAGAACTGAACTGCGTAATCCAAGTGAGATCTGACAAGCGCAAGAAAGTTTTAGGAAGACCTCGCTAGACAGCAACAGTAGCAGGGGACAGACAGCACTAACAGCAGGGGCAGACAGTCGCCACCACAACAGCAGGAGCAGACAGTCGCCACCACAACAGCAGGGACAGACAGTCGCCACCACAACAGCAGGAACAGACAGTCGCCGCCACAACAACAGGAACAGACAGTCGCCACTACAACAGCGAGGAACAGACAGTCACCACCACAGCAACAGAACATTCGCCACCACAACAGCAGAAGCAGACGGTCGCCACCACAACAGCAGGGACAGACGGTCGCCACCACAACAACAGGAACAGACATTCGCCACCACAACAGCGAACAGACGGTCGCCACCACAACAGCAGAAGCAGACAGTCGCCACCTGGCACCAGCAGGGACAGACAGTCGCCACCACAACAGCAGGAACAGACATTCGCCACCAGCAGCAAGAAACGAACATTCGCCACCACAACAGCAGGGACAGACAGTCGCCGCCACAGCAGCAGGAACAGACGGTCGCCACCACAGCAACGAGGGACAGACGGTCGCCGCCACAACAGCAGGGAACAGACCGGTCGCCGCCACAACAGCAGGAACAGACATTCGCCACCACAACAGCAGGGACAGACGGTCGCCACCACAACAACGAACAGACAGTCGCCACCACAGCAGCAGAACCAGACAATCGCCACCACAACAGCAGGAACAGACGGTCGCCGCCACAACAGCAGGAACAGACGGTCGCCGCCACAACAGCAGGAACAGACAGTCGCCGCCACAGCAGGGCAGACGGTCGCCGCCACAACAACGAAAGACAGACGGTCGCCGCCACAACAGCAGGAACAGACGGTCGCCACCACAACAGCAGGAACAGACGGTCGCCGCCACAACGGAACAGACGGTCGCCACCACAGCAGCAGGAGGCAGACCCAGTCGCCGCCACAACAGCAGAACAGACGGTCGCCGCCACAACAGCAGGAACTGAACAGTCGCCGCCACAACAGCAGGGCAATGTGATCGCCGCCACAGCAGCAGGAACAGACGGTCGCCGCCACAACAGGAACAGACGTGCCGCCACAGCAGCAGGAGCAGACGGTCAGACAGTCGCCACCACAACAGCAGGAACAGACAGTCGCCACCACAACAGCAGGAACAGACAGTCGCCGCCACAACAGCAGGAACAGACAGTCGCCGCCACAACAGCAGGGAGAGAGCCAGTACACGCACCATTAGGGAGTGATGGTGCCACCTGACCTGGCCACTTTCACCCCAGCAATGTTACCCTCACAACCAGGTCACCGAGTGGTCCTGTGATGCCCTCCCTCCCCCTCCCTCTCTCCCTTTCTTTCACCCTTTCCCCTATCTATCCTCTTTCTCTTCTATATTCTCCATTCTCTTTCCTGCTTTCCCTTCCCTATCCTCACTTCCTTCCCTATCCTCACTTCCTTCCCTATCCACTCTTTCCCTTCCCTATTCTCCCTTCTTTTTCCCCCTTTCCCTCCCTTCCCTTTCCTTCCCATCCCTTACCTTATTTTCTTTATCGTCATCTACTTCAAACTGCTCCCCTTCCCACACCACCTCTACCTCCTTCACCCTAAGCTCCTCCTTCTCCACCACCTCCTACTTCTTCAACAGCACCTCCTCCTCCTCCTCCTCCTCTACCCAGTGCCCTCCTAGTCTATAACCAACAGCGGTCTTAGTCTACACGTGAGGAATACACAATAAGGCAGCTCCTACTCCTCCTCCCCCAGCTGCCACTCCTTCAGGTACAGCGAGGTATATTAGTCATACAGTCTAACATAACAATTGATAACTCTCACCACACTCAAGTATATTCACCCAGCTTTGCGTGCGTGTGTGGAGGAGCGTCACTCACCCAGCCGCTTGAGTATCGATTATTGTCAGTCAAACAAACAAACACTACACTCATCTAACTGAAGCCTTGGTTGGGAATAATAATGAAAATACAACCACATAAATATAAATTAAGTAAATAAAACCAAAAAAAATAAATAGTTTAAAGGGCACAATCAATAACAATGATCGATGTTCTCTCCACCAATCACAACGAGTCAGTGCTATTCTCTACACCAATCACACGTCCAGGGAAGATGTACCAAGTCACTGAACCGCGTCCCCATGGTAACGAAGAGGAGCTCGGTGTGGTAATTTTAAGTGAATCAGGAAACTTAAATGCACAGGAAAATTATTAAAAAAAATATAGTTTAATTAACACATAATCGTAATAAAATCTCTCCCCTTTCCTCCCCTCCCTTGTCCCCCCTCCCCATCCCCTTTCCCTCCCCACTCTCTCCCCTTTCCAGAAGTCGACGACACGCACAAACCATCCTACCTATTGATTAACTAAAAAGGTAATTATCCTGATTATGGGGAAAACCTCCAAGCGGCCACATGCACACCTGTCTTGGAGGAGAGAGAGAGAGAGAGAGAGAGAGAGAGAGAGAGAGGGGAGGAGGAGAAGGAGGAGAGGAGAAGGAGGAGGAGAAAACTTTGATTTCCTTTTCTCAGTCGAAAGTCAGACAAGAATTGGACACACTAACACAACACAACCGGTACATAAACACAACACAACACCTCCACATAATCCACAACACAACCCCCACCACAACCACCCCACCACAACCCCCCCACCACAACACAACCCCCCACTAAACCTCCTGCACCCGGACAAGATACGAACTTGGTATTTTGCTCACAGTCTGACCTTACACACACCTCTAATTCATAATCATAATTGGCGTAATCCTACCTGGTATTATGAGACAGGTACCAGGATGATGTTACCTGGTATTATGAGACAGGTACCAGGATGATGTTACCTGGTATTATGAGACAGGTTACCAGGATGATGTTACCTGGTATTATGAGACAGGTTACCAGGATGATGTTACCTGGTATTATGAGACAGGTTACCAGGATGATGTTACCTGGTATTATGAGGTACCAGATGTTACCTGGTATTATGAGATGATGTTATTATGAGACAGGTACCAGATGATGTTACCTGGTATTATGAGACAGGTACCAGGATGATGTTACCTGGTATTATGAGACAGGTAACCAGGATGATGTTACCTGGTATTATGAGACAGGTTACCAGGATGATGTTACCTGGTATTATGAGACAGGTACCAGGATGATGTTACCTGGTATTATGAGACAGGTTACCAGGATGATGTTACCTGGTATTATGAGACAGGTACCAGGATGATGTTACCTGGTATTATGAGACAGGTTACCAGGTTGATGTTACCTGGTATTATGAGACAGGTACCAGGATGATGTTACCTGGTATTATGAGACAGGTTACCAGGATGATGTTACCTGGTATTATGAGATAGGTAACCAGGATGATGTTACCTGGTATTATGAGACAGGTAACCAGGATGATGTTACCTGGTATTATGAGACAGGTAACCAGGATGATGTTACCTGGTATTATGAGACAGGTACCAGGATGATGTTACCTGGTATTATGAGACAGGTAACCACGAGGACATTACCTGGTATGAAGTCTAATAAGCATTTCAATCATAACTGGGTTTGATGTGTGTCAAGGGGAGGGGGAGTGTGGAGGGAGGAGGGGGAGGGGGAGTGTGGAGGTGGTGGTGGAGGAGGAGGATGAGGGCGGGATGTTGGTGGTAGCGGAGGAGGGAGAGAGCGTGGAGGAGGAGGGCGGGACACTTACCTTGTCCTTGAAGTGAACGGCGCGGGAGGTGAACACAGCCAGGTGTTCCAGGTAGGCAGCGGTGTTGGAGGCCACCACTGTTGGAGGCTCACCATTACTGACACTAACACCACAATCACTGACACCACCACCAGAGTCACCATCCCTAGTACGATTCACCCCATCTGTACCACCATCACCCTGCATGGTGTGACCTACAGTGCCATCTTGTGGGATTCTGCTGCCCTGACTCTCTCCTTTGGCAGGTAAAGTGGCCGTCACACCATCTACACGACCAGCACCATCATCACGACCTCCTTTACCTTCTCCACGACCTCCTTCACCGTCACCGTCAGGCTGGGTGGTGACTGGGCTGGTCTTGAGCCAGGGGATGGTCAGAGGGGACCCCCAAACCTCGCCAGGGTGTGGGGTCTTCTTGGCGGGACCTTCACGTCGCCAGGGGAACGACAGGTAGGGGGAGTCTCTAGCCTGCCCGGGGACGTCTTCCTTCTTCTGCGGCGATTTATTCGGGGCGCCCCACGGTAGGGTTAAGGAGGACGCCTCGTTGCTGTGTTCGACGTCACCCCCACCCTCAGGTTTCTGCTGCTGCTGCCAGGGGAAGTGTATCCCGAGACCTGGCCTGCCACCCACTCTCTCGCCCTCTTCAGCCACACACTCTCGCCCCTCACCCCCCTCGGTTTTCACGTCCTTACCCACCTTCCACGGGAAAGATATCATGGAGGCACTGGTCTTGCCCTCTTCAGACGCACTCTCTTGCCCTTCCCTACCGTCGAATTCCAAGATAATGCCCTCCTTGCCCTTCTTCCATGGGAAAGATATCCTAGGGACACCTGCCTTGGCCTCTTCAGGAGTGTCACTCCTTTGCCCTTCACCGCCTTCAGCTTTCAAGTCACTGCCCTCCTTGCCCCTTTTCCACGGGAAAGACATCACTGTAGCACCGGTCTTGCCCCCGTCGCGGGTCTTCCAGGGGAGGGTGAAGTAGGAGGGGAGGCCGGAGTGTTCCTGGGGGGTCACCTGGGGGTCATCATCTTCCCCTCGCCTCACCACCACCCGCCTCACACCGTTACCACCCGCTGACCCACTCGACGACACGCTCCTCTCGTCATCGTCATCGTCTCCCTCGTCAGCGTCCAGCAGAGTGTCAGTCACGTCACCATTACCCACACGCCCACTTCCACGCCCACCAAGAACTGCCACGTACCCACCCAACAACCCACCCAGGTACCCAGCCGCCCGTTTGTTACCACCCCTCTCACCCTCATCCACACGACGTTCACCTTCCTTTCGTTTACTTCCAGGCCGTTCAATACATCTTGGATTACCACCACTAGGGCCACGTTCACCACCACTAGGGCCACGTTCACCACCACTAGGGCCACGTTCACCACCACTAGGGCCACGTTCACCACTACTGGGGCCACGTTCACCACTACTGGGGCCACGTTCACCACTACTGGGGCCACGTTCACCACTAGCACCACCTTTACCAGCTCCCCCGGGGGTCATGTTTAGCTTGGCGGAGGCGTCGAGGGAGGAGGCAGTACTGGTGTCCCCCCAAAAGGCTTTCCAGGTGAAGAAGGAGGAGCGTTGAGGTGACTTGTTATCGGTGGGGACTTGGTGACCTCTGCCTCCTCCTCCGTCACCTCCACCATCACCAACTCTTCCTCCACCACCGCCTCCTCCTCCTTCACCATCCCGAGCACTACGCCACGAAAAACTCATCTTACTTCTTTACCCACCTACACACCACACCACTTACACTAACATACACCCACCTACAGACAACACCCACCCACTTACACCCACCCACAACACACTACCAGTTAATCCTCACCTTGAACATCTACCACCTGAGACTTTTCCTACTTGTTCAATCCAACTCTTTTTAAAACCAATCTATTTATCTATCTATTTACCGACATATCTACCTGTATATATCTACCTACCGTATCTAATCAAATCACACCAACACACCCACACGTTCCTTCACACATTCAACACACACACACACACACACACACACACACACACCCCGCACTCAACACACCTTACCTTCAGTTAACAAGTATGTACCTATAACACGCACGAACCAATGCTTTACAGGTTATAATGGAATACCCTCAAAATGATCAGGTTGTTGATCGTTACATACGGGAGGTAATGAGGCTTTTAGGGTCGTTACCAAGCATAGTAATGTGTAACTATAACAAGCTGTAACATTTATAACTGGATAATAGAACTGTAACGTGAGGTA